>NW_006439319.1:0-6211 GCF_000325575.1 Pteropus alecto | reverse complement strand
GAGTAGGGGGTGGGGGAGGAGAGGAGAGGTAGATGAGGTAAAGGGAATAAAATATAGGGGGTAGGGGTACAGTGAAGTGGGTAAGGGGAATCAAATATATAGTAGCTGAAGGAAACTGGACTTCGAGTGGTAATCACAGAATAGAATATGTAGATGTCAAATTCTAATGTACATCTGAAAATTATATAATTGTATTAACCAATGTTACCCCAATAAACTTAAAAAAAAAAAGATATGTTGTTATTGCCTTTTTATTATTCATATTTTTTTATCTTTTTTTCCTCTCTTCTTTATAAAGAAGTCCCTCTAACATTTCTTGTAATATTGATTTGGTATTGATAAAATCCTTTAGTTTTTTCTTGTCTGGGAATCTATCTGTCCTTCAATTTTAAATGATAGCTTTGCTGGGTAGAGCAATCTTGGTCATTAGTCCTTGCTTTTCATCACTTTGAGTGTTTCATGTCAGTCCCTTCTGACCTGCAAAGTTTCTCTTGAGAAACCAGCTGATATTCTTATGGCAAGTCCCTTTTAGGTAACTAGATACATTTTTTTTTTTTTTTTTACTGTTTGTAAGATTCTGTTTGTCTTTAACTTTTGGCATTTTAATTATGATGTGTCTTGCTGTGGGTCTACTTAGGTTTATCTTGTTCTGTACTCTGTTTCCTGGGCTTTTATGTCTGTTTCCTTCATCAGGTTAGAGAAGTTTTCCTCATTATTTCTTGAAATAAGTTTTCAACTTCTTGCTCTCTCTCTTTTCCTTTAAGTATCCCTATGATGCAAATATTACATTTGATGTTGTCCCAAAGGCCCCTTAAACTATTCTCATTTTTTGGATTCTTTTTTGTTGCTGCTGTTCTGATTGGGTGGTTTTTTTTGCTATCTTGTCTTCTCAATCTCCAATTTGAATCTCTGCTTCATCTAATCTATTACTGTTGATTCCTTCTAATGTATTCTTCAATTTAGTTATTGTATTTTTATCTGGTTGGTTCTTTTCTTTGTTTTCTGTCTCCATTTTTATGTTTTCTCTTTCTTTTTTAATGTTCTCACTAAATTCATCTACTCGTGCCCTAAGTTTATTCAGCATCCTTATGACCAGTGTTTTGAATGCTGCATCTGGTAGATTGTTTGTCTCCCTTTTGTTTAGTTCTTTTTCTTGAGCTTTGTTCTCTTATTTAAGGCATGTTCTTCCTATTTTGGCTGCTTTCCTATGTGTTGTTTCAATGTGTTAAGCAGGGCTGCTCTGTCTCCTCATCTTAGTAGTTTGGCCTTATGTAGTAAGTTTTTTTGCGGGAGTCCAGTGGCACAGTCTTCCCTGGTCATTGGCTGGTGCTCCAGGTGTGACCCTTGTATGGGTTGTGTGTGCCCTCTTGTTGTAGTTGAACCTTGGTTGCTGTTTGCTCATCAATGGGAGAGACTGACTCTTGGGCTGATTGGTTGTGAAGACTGACCAGTGAGGCCCTGACCCTATGGAGCAGGATCTACTTTAGCAGGGCCCTAGTGCCGGTCCAGTCTTGCCATTTGACTGTTGTCATAGGATGAAGCCCTACATGATGTTCCAGCTTTGTCCAAACCTGACCACCTGGTGTGCTTGCCCTGGAGCCTTTTGAAAGGGTCTCTGACAGAGGCCAAGTCTGGCTGCAGCCTGTGCCTTGCCTTGAGCCACCTGGGATGAGTCACCAGGCAATTCAAAGATGGCTGCCAACAATGCTGGGCTTGGAAATGCCTTGAGGGGCCAGGCGGTGAACAGAGGCCAATTGATACTAATTCTAGTCTTGGGGCTGCTCAGCAAGAAGTAGGGAGTACACTTAGGCCAGATGCTGCTTGTTTGGGGTTTGTGTACCTTTGAGAGATTTTAGGAAATTCTGCAGTATGAGCCAAACCAGGCCTCTGGTATGGAAAAGCCACTAGAAGGGCTTGTGTGGGCCCACAATTTGGGTGGGCAGGGTCTCAGGAAATCACCAGGGCAGGGTGAACAGTGTCAGCCAAGTTGACTCTGATATGGTGGCTGCCTACATCTGCACTCTGAGAACGGGGTGGGCTCAACAACAAAACAATGGCTTCTGCAAGCACTTCTGTTTGGAAGAAACTGTCCCTCCAGTCCTTGTCCTGAAGTCAGATAATTCAGTTTCTTTCCATATGTCTCTGGTGACCTCTGATCTGCTGCACCAGCACCAGAGCCCAGAGTGAGTGAGTTCGTATGTGGGTCTCTTAGGACTATCTGTGACTCCAGCAGCCTTCCATCTCACTTAGCCACAGTTTTCACTGATTTTCAGAGCCAGAATTTGTGTGGACTTCTTTTCTTGGCATTTGAACCCTGGGCTGGGGATCCAATTGTGGGGCTGGTACCCCTCACTCTTCTAGTGGGACCTCTCCAGCCAAGATGTACCTCTTGATTCTCAACTGCACAATGGTGTGGGGCTAATCCATTTTGTGTTTCTGCCTGCACTCCAGTCTCGATGTGATGTCTTCCGTATGTCTGCAATTGTAGAACTTCTGTTCAGCTAGACTTCCGGTGGCTCCCAATGATGGCTATTTTGTACTTAAGTTGTAATTTTGATGTAGTTGTGAGAGGAGACAAGCATAACATTTACCTACTCCACCATCCTGACCAGAAGCCAGGAGTAGATGATTTTAAAATGTTATGTTAAAGCAACAACTTAAATTAGCATATTAAAGAAATGTAAAAATCAAATAGTACTGCAATTCCTCTATTAGTGGAAATAAAATATGGGAGACATAGATTTCTCTATATGCATAAAAAGTTCTCAGTTGTTAATTTCTCATGGAAAAAGCTTAATTACACTAAGCATCTCAATATATTTTATTTTACTTTTTAGCAAAAAAAAAAATTAGCTACATACCCAGTAGAAGAGATGTTTTAGTTTTGCCTTTTTACCCTCTTTCCTTATTTATGTATTTTTATATTTAAATATCAAAGTTAGTGCTTTTTGATAAGCCTAGATTTTGCTCTGTGGCTTTTTTAGATAGATATTATAAGTCTGAATAAATTATTGTAACTAGCTAGTAGGACTAATTACATTTAGCTTCCTGACTAGTCAAATTTCAGAGTATTAAAAGGAAGCATATTTAATTGCATAGTGTCAACCATTTCCAAATGCATAATGACACTGATCAGAGTGGACCTAGCTAGTGAAATAAACAATTTCATGTACATATCACTCACATCACAAGGCATTTAAATATATCCAAACCGATTCTTCTCACAGTGTTGTTTTCTATAAGTTAATATCAAAAGACCTCAGGGTGTCTGGCAAGTGACATGAAAACTGACACAGTAAACTTTTATTAATTGTTTGTAATTTAAAATTTGTAAAAACACTGTTTACTGTTCTTAAAATTGTGTACACTGTACATCATTGGTGTTCAATTATTAGCATTTGGCTAATTTTGCTTTTTCAGAACAAAGAAAGAGTTATGTATTAGACCCAGCAGTCATGGTTCCTGTCAAACACATACTTCTTTTTTGCTCTTACTGACCTACCTTGAGCCCCTTGCTCAGAAGGCCAAGACTGTAATTTGTGCAGAAAGGGAATTTATTATCTCAAACAACTGCAATAAAACAAAAATAGGGCTAAATTCAAACATGGCTGGATTCGGAGTTTCACATATTGGATTTAGTAGCTGGTTTCTTTATGTTATCCATATTTCTTCTATGTTTCAGCTTCTTTTTTAAGATCTATGTGGTCTCAAGATGGAAGCAGCTGCTCTAACCTCACACCTCTTTGAGTTAAACCCAAACAGGAGAAATGTACTTTCTGTTGCAATCTCTTTCTGGTTACTCAAGTAAAAGTCCTGATTTATTCTGATTGACTTGGCTTGAGGCAAATGCAGATTCCTGGATTACTCTGTGCAGCCATGAGAATACAGAATTTTTTGTTGTTGTTGTTAAACCTGGGTTTTATATTCCATCACTCAAACCAGAAATTGAGGCCCAATTCAAAGAACATGAACCCAAAGTTTGACTAGATGTTGTTTTTAGAATAAAGAGGAGTGGGCTCTTGGAGAACCAAAAATATCCATAATGCTCAGATCGTTTTTATTTTCTTCAAGCTAATTCAACATTTTTTGGGGGAATAGGAAATTTATATATAGTCATCAATTTCAGTCTAGGGGGATAAGGAAGGAGCTATAATATTCCTACAGTGTCACTTACTGGCTTTGTGGTCTTGGGCAGATCACAATCTCATTGTTCCTTGTTCTCTCCAGTGGAATAATGGAGATAATAATTTCTTCGCACCTACCTCACAGGCAGTTGTGAAGACCTAAAAAGGTAATGTTTATAATTAAAATTATAATATCTAATATTTAATAAGCAATTTATTTAGAAACTATGCTATTTAATCCTAACAATAATTCTACATTTGATTCTACTATAATACTCATTTTTAAATGAGAGACAAAGCTTAAAGAGATTAAGAAACTTGCCCAGCATCACACAGCAATTAAATGACTGAGTCAGTACCCATGTACATCTCTTTACCAAATTCATGCTTAGAGCCACTGTGACACAGATGTAAGGGATCGTTATTAGATTCCATCAACTCTAAGATTTACATCTTTTCACATTTTAATATCTTTAAAATCAGCATGCATCTTACAATTGATGGTTAGGAGCCAAACATCATGTAGTAGCCATTGCTTGCTTAAGTGGGAAATTGGTCATTGCTGTTCTTATTTTTGTTATTTCAACTGAATCTAGTACACGTGTTGAATTTAAATGCTGGACAAAATGTTTTTTAAAATATTACACTATGATTTGACATTTAAACAGAAAATTATTTAAGAAAGACATGAAACAATGAAGTATAAACATGATGTAGTAAAGCAAATTCTCATCCCTGGAAGAATAACCACAATTTCACATTTTTAAAAATAAGGCAATAACCGCATACTTTATGGGATCTTAGAAAGGAAGACACCTCAAAGTAGATCCTATATTATGTTTACTACTGAGATGTGTGCTAAAGAATTACCTATCACATGCCAAGATTTACTGAAGCCATAATGAATTTACTTTGTTTATAATTCCTTTCTATATTGGAAAATGGTACTAAATATTTATGTTTAAATAAGTCTCAAAAAGCTCTTTTGTTAAATATAAAAGTGTTAAGTGATAAGAAACATTGTGCCATAGTTTAATTGGCATCAATCATTTTTTTAAAGTATACAAAATATTTGTGTTTCTTGCAGTTTTGAGTCTAGAGTCAATGAAATATGAATTATTGTATTGAATAAGAAAATTTTATCTTTTGAGCAGTTTTTCTCATAGATCCATAACAAATCAACCATTTTCAAGATCTTTAGTATAAAAATTGTCATTAATTCTAAAAATTAAAACATTGGAGATTTGGGAAAAACCTCCGAATTATAAAAACTTTATTATTCATCTAACAAAAATAAGAGAAATATAATATAATTGGCTTCAAAAATAGAAACAAGAACAGATTTTAGGCCAAGTAATTACTCAGCCTAGGCTTCTTTACCACAAACTAGACAGTTATAGGTGTAGGGGCATCAAACTATTTCAAAATTAATATTTCTTTTGAGGGTCAAGATAGCTATTTATAAGCTTTATTTATAAATAGGAAGTTTAAAAAAGATTTCTCTACCATAGATAGTTACAAGTTCATAGAGAGGAGGGAGGAATCAGTTGAAATCTGGGGGTCTTTATTTCTTAGCATTAATAATTTCCCTTCCTCCAAAGAATTTAAATTACTAAACCTTTTACCACAAAACAATTATTGCAGGAAAAAAGGTATCCATTCTTAACTTACTGAAGCATTTACTTAAGAAACCTACTTCGATCAATCTTTACATTTAACTAAACTACAGAAGTTCACAAGAACCTCCTATTGAAAGACTGAAATCACTGAATGAAATAAAATCAAATTTACCCCAGTATTGCATTAGAAAATTTCAACAGAGGTTGGGTATGTTTTTTAGGTGAACCTACTTATCATTGCTTATTGATGACCTCTTAGGCCTAAATAAGTTCAGTAATAAGAGAATCTTTTTACCACTAAACCATGTTGAAAATATAATATCGTTCTTTTTTTTTTTTTAGGAAAATAGTAATAGGCTATAGTTCCAAATATGTGTAAATTTAATTTTACTTATAATTTGATATCCCTGGAAATTTACAGATTGACATTTTAGTTTTAAGAATTTCTAAAACTGTGCAGCTTTAAAA
>NW_006439318.1:0-351 GCF_000325575.1 Pteropus alecto | reverse complement strand
TCAATTTCTTTTAATAGAGTCTTATAGTTTTCATTCTGTAGGTCCTTCACATGTTTTGTTCGATTGATTCCTAGGTATTTTATTCTTTTTGTTGCAATTGCAAAAGGAATTATTTTTCCACTTCTTTTTCTGACACTTCATTGTTAGAGTATAGATTTTGAATGTTGATTTTGTAACCAGAGACTTTATTGTTATTTGCTTATTGTTTCTAGTAGAGTTCTTGTGGAGTCTTTAGGGTTTTCTATATAGAGAATCATGTCATCTGCAAATTGTGACAGTTTGATTCTTTGTTTTCTATTTGGACGCCTTTTATGTATTTCTCTTGCCTGATTGCACTCGCTAGGACTTCCA
>NW_006439317.1:0-926 GCF_000325575.1 Pteropus alecto | reverse complement strand
TAACAGGTTTCCTGATTCTCATCATGCTGGGGAGTCTCTTCTGCGTTCTTTGCTGATTTCTGATGCCTTTGCCCGGTACAGTGACAGTTCTGCAATGCCATGAGGTCATCTCTCTTGTGTGGGACGGTGGAAACGAGTTCCATTAAGAGAAGTTTACACCACAGACGCTCCGTAGCAACAGCTGTGCCCACAAATTCCAGACTCTTTTTTGTTGCGATGTTTTCCATTTTTATATGTGCAAGGAAATGTGTGCTTAACTGAACTCAGCTGTTTGAAAATCCACAGAACGTATGAGATAATACCTGTCTTTGCCATTTAAGCCATTTTAAGGAATAGTAGAAAAGACTGCTTGGCTTAAAAGGGTTTATGAAAAAGTTATTTTGTGACCAATACTGTGCCAAACGCCAAGGGAGGTTTAAAAAAGGGCCACGTTTAAATTCTGACTGATCCAGTAAAATGCATGTGCCTGAAATAATAGGAGGCTTTTTTTCCCAATGGTGAGAAAATGAAAGATTATGGTAGGATACTTTCACGGTCTCTAGAAGTGGTGAGTTTTGAGCTGTACTTTCAAGAACGGGTAGAGCTTTAAAACAATTATCGAAGAATACATCCAGAAAGTGTACGTACCTTCAGCGCACAGCTTGCTAAGTTGTTGCAAACGACGCACCCACCTCATCGGCACCCAGATTAAGGAAACATTCCGGGCATCCTGGCATCTGTCCTGTCTCCTCCCCTGTCCCCATGCAGGCCCTACCCACCTGCACCTCTCTGAACGCCGTGGATTCATCGTGCTCATTCCTGTACTTTCTATGCATCCAACGAAGCAGAATGCAGGAGGCATCTCTCTCGCAGGATTGAACGACGGTCTTTTGTGTCCAGCCACTTTAGTCCATCCTGACGTCGAGAGATTGCTGTCGCTTTGTGTG
>NW_006439316.1:0-527 GCF_000325575.1 Pteropus alecto | reverse complement strand
CTGCAAAAAGTAATAGTTTAACTTCTTTATTCCCAGTTTGAATTCCTTTTATTTCTTTCTCTTGCCTGATTGCTCTATCTAGAACTTCCATTACTATATTAAATAATAGTGGTGGTAGTAGACTGTCCTGTCTTGTTCCTGATCTTAGAGGGAAGATTTTTTAGTTGTTTTTTTTTACCATTAAGTATGGTGTTAGATGAAGTTTTCTCTTATATAGCCTTTATTATGTTGAGGCACTTTCCTTCTATACCCATTTTGTTAAGTATTTTAATCATAAATGGATGCTGTATCTTGTCAAATGCTTTTTCTACATCCATTGATGTGATCATACCATTTTTATCCTTTATTTTGTTTATACGGTGTATCAGATTGATTGATTTGCATATGTTAAACCATCCTGTGCCCTGGGAATGAAGCCCACTTGATTATGATGTATGATCTTTTTAATATATTGTATTTGATTTGCTACTATTTTGTTTAAGGAGTTTTACATCTTTATTCATCAGAGTTATTGGCCCATAGTTTTT
>NW_006439315.1:0-620 GCF_000325575.1 Pteropus alecto | reverse complement strand
AAAATAAACGAAAGGGACTACATCAAACTCAAAAGCGCCAGCACAGCAAAAGAAACTGCCAACAAGGTAAAGGGACAACTATCAGAATGGGAAAATATATTTGCAAGCAACACCTCTGATAAGGGCCTAATATCCAAAATATACAAAGAACTCATACAACTCAATAACAACAACAACAACAACAAAAACGATTCAGTGAAAAATGGGCAGAGGACCTGGACAGACACTTCTCCATAGAGGATATACAGATGGCCAAAAAACCCATGAAAAGAATCTCCATATCATTAGCTATTAGGGAAATGCAAATCAAAACCACAATGAGATACCATCTCACACCTGTTAGAATAGCTATAATCAACAGGACAAGTAGTAACAAATGTTGGAGAGGATGCAGAGAAAAAGGAACCCTCATACACTGCTGGTAAGACTGCAAAATGGTATCTCATACACTGCTGGTAAGACTGCAAATTGGTATAGTACAGAAGTTCCTCAAAAAACTAAGAATTGATTTACCATATGATCCAGCAATTCCTCTATTGGATAGTTACCCTAACGACTTGAAAACTCATATCTGAAGATGTCTGTACACCGATGTTCACAGCAGCATTATTCACAGTTGC
>NW_006439314.1:0-435 GCF_000325575.1 Pteropus alecto | reverse complement strand
ATCATATGATTCTTATTTTTTAATTTGTTTATATGTATCACATTAATCGATTTGTTGTGTATGTTGAACCATCCCTGTGCCCCTAGGATGAAGCCCACTTGATTGTGATGTATAATCTTTTTAATATGTTGCTGTATTTGGTTTGCTAGTATCTTATTTAGGATTTTCGCATCTGTGTTCATGAGATATTGGTCTGTAGTTTTCTTTTTTTGTGTTATCTTTGCCAGTTTTCAGTATCAGAGTAATATTGGCCTCATAAAATGGGTTCAGAAGTATTGCCTCCTCTTCAATTTTTTGGAAGAGTTTGAGGAGAATAGGTATTAAATCTTTGAATGTTTGGTAGAATTCACTGGTGAAGTCATCTGGTCCTAGACTTTTACTTTTTGGTAGGTTTTTATGGTTGTTTCAATTTCCATATTGCTGATCAGTCTATTT
>NW_006439313.1:0-869 GCF_000325575.1 Pteropus alecto | reverse complement strand
GTACAGGTCTTTTATCTCCTTGGTTAAATTTATTTCTAGCCTTTTTTTTTTTATGCAATTGCAAATGGGATTGTTTTCTAATTTCTCTTTTGGATAGTTTGTTATTGGTGTATAAAAATGCAACCAATTTCCACATTTTAATTTTGTATACTGCTACTTTACTGAATTCATTTATCAGTTCTAACAGGTTTTTTGGCAGACTCTTTAGGGTTCTCTACTTATAGTATCATCTCATCTGCAAATAATGGCAGTTGTATTTACTCCTTTCCAATTTGGATGCCTTTTTTCTTTATTTTTCTTGTCTGATTGCTATGACTAGGACTTCCGATACTATGTTGAATAAAAATGGTGAAAGTGAGCATCCTTGTCTTGTTCCCGATCTTTAAGGAAAATGCTTTTAGCTTTTCCCCACTTAGTATGTTCTTAGCTGTGGGTTTGTCATATATGGCCTTTATTATATAAAGTATATTTTCTCTATTCCCACTTTGCTGAGAGTTTTTGTCATACATCAATGCTGAATTTTGTTTTTTCTGCATCTATTGGTATAATCATATGATTTTTATCTTTCAATTTGTTAATGTAGTATATCACATTGTTTTAAGGATATTCAACCAAATTTGCATCCCAGGAATGAATCTAACTTGATCACAGTGTATGATCTTTTTAACGTATTGCTGAATTCAGTTTTCTAATATTTTGTTGAGGACTTTGCATCTATGTTCATCAAGGATATCAGCCTATAATTTTCCTTTTTTTGTAATGTCTTTGTCTTGTTTTGGAATCAGGGTAATGGTGGCCTCGTAAAATGATCTTGGAAGCCTTCCCTAGTCCTGAATTTTTTGGAATATTTTGAGAAGAATAGGTGTTAA
>NW_006439312.1:0-1012 GCF_000325575.1 Pteropus alecto | reverse complement strand
TGTTCCTAGAATTTGTCCACATTACAATACAACACACACTCTTATGAGTGACCCTCCAGCCACCTTTTCACTACTCAAACATTGGAGACATTCTTTTCTACCTCCGGATATCTCCAGATCATCTACGATAGCCAGAATTCACCCATGATCTTCTGATGCACTTGGCCCCCTGTGAAATGCCAAAAGAGTGGAAATCATTGGCTGCATACTGGACTCTCTTGGACATAGGCCCTATGCCTGTTACATTCAATCCTCTGCACAGAGCTACCAATTCTGCCTAGGGGCATGGAAACAGCACCCCACAAGCTTGGAACAGACACCGAGATCTCCTTAGTGCATGATAGAGCCCAAAGGGGCACCTCTGGCATAACCCACCTGTAGGAGAGGGTGGCTTTCTCTGCCCTTCCATTGTTTGACGCATGCCACAAGTGCTGAATTTGATCATCCCTCTCCTGCAATCCTTGACTTAATGGGAAGAACTTTGGGATCAACGGACTGAAAAGTAAAGGGAATATGTACAGGTTATTGGCAACACCGTGCATGATGGTGCTTGAGCAAGAAGTTTCTAAAAATCATGAAACTCAAGGATCTGCATAACTGATTGAATTTCAGGCACTTGTCTCAGCCCTGGTCTCCCCTGCTAACAAGTCCTCGAATCTGAAAATTATGACAGATCCTTTGGCCATTGCCAAAGATCTGTCCATCTGATACAAACAATGGCAGCTTCAAAAAGTCCTTATCCAAGATTGCTTTCAACAAGGTAACGTTCTCTGGAAATTTCTGTTCTCCCACATGCCAAAAACATAAATCAGGTATGCAAGGCTGGTTCAACATTTGAAGACTGATTAATGTAATCCGTCACATCGAGAATAAAGGGTGGAAATAGAAAACCCGATCCCACACTAGAGAGGCCCAGGAAGAGCATCGTCCCGGTTAGTGCAGACACTTGGGCTTTCATGGGCGTTCTAATAGTAATGACAGGAGAAAGAGGGGCAGCTACTAAGCCCTGCAA
>NW_006439311.1:0-482 GCF_000325575.1 Pteropus alecto | reverse complement strand
TTGCATATGTTGAACCATCCTTGTACCCCTGGGATAAAGCCCAAATGATCATGGTATATAATCTTTTTAATATGTTACTGTATTCGATTCGCCAGTGTCTTATTTAGGATTTTTATCTGTGTTCATGAGAGATATTGCTCTGTAGTTTTCTTTTTTGTGTGTTATCTTTACCAGGTTTTTGTATCAGGGTAATATCGGTCTCATAAAATGAGTCAGGAAGTACTGCCTCCTCTTTGATATTTTAGAAGAGTATGAGGAGAATAAGTATTCAATCTTCTCTGAATGTTTGGTAGAATTCACTGGTGAAGCCACCTGGTCCTGGACTTTTACTTTTTGGTAGGTTTTTGATGATTGTTTCAATGTCCATTCTACTGATCAGTCTATTTAGATTTTCCCATTCTTCTGAATTCAGTTGAGGAAGGTTGTATTTTTCTAAGTACTTATCTGTTTCTTCTAGGTTATTAAATTTTGTGTTATATACT
>NW_006439310.1:0-843 GCF_000325575.1 Pteropus alecto | reverse complement strand
CTCTCCACGTCGAGCACGTGCTGCAGCGAACGACTGTGCCTTTTTATTTTATTGAGTTATTTCTCCAGAACGAGCCTGCAGGAAGGGGGGTGTCTTGCCTGGAGGACGTCTGTGTCCCAGTCCCCCAGGCTCCCTGTGTTCCTCCAGCCCGTCCCGACTCTCCCCGACTCTCCCCGGAGCGTCTCTGCCCACGGAGCCGAAAGGGCCATGCCTCCTGCCTCCTCTTCTCGGAGACGCAGCCGCGAACCCCGTGAGCTCCGTCCGCGTCCGCGCCTTCTCCATCCTCGGAGATGCTGAGAAAGACAAGCGGCACAAACTCACACTCACTCACACGCTCTCACACATGCACACATGCACACACTCGCTCGCACTCACACACACACACGCACACACACATGCACACACACAGTCACATGCACACACACTCACACACACATGCACACATACTCACACACGCACACACACTCACACATGCACACACTCATGCATGCACACGCAGACACATGCACAACACTCACACACTCACATGCACGCACACTCACACACGCACACACTCACACATGCACACACTCATGCATGCACACGCAGACACATGCACACACACACACACTCACATGCACGCACATAGCACGCACATGCAGACACATGCACACCCACTCACACACTTATACACACACTCATACACACATGTGCACATACACACGACACTCTTCTTGAAGGCTTTGCCATTTCGTTGGGAAGGGCAAGGTGCCAGTGAGTGTCATGATCCACAGCCTGCAGCCCTGGGGATGCCCCAGGACGTGGGGACACCCCACTGTGTTGCCGAAGCACAGGCACCTCCCT
>NW_006439309.1:0-539 GCF_000325575.1 Pteropus alecto | reverse complement strand
CAGTCGTCCATTTTCTTCTGTGCATGCCTTATCTCTACTCCCATTTGCGAATTTGGATCTTTGAATCTTCCCCTTTTAAGTCATTGTTATCTCTATTTTTCCCTATGTATACTGAACGTTCATTACTATCTTACTATAGCAATTCTCTTATTATTTAAGCTTATAATGCCCACTTCCTAGTAAGGGTTGCACTTCTCTGCTTCTATTTGCCTGATAGTCACCATACTCCTAATTGTGTATTTTTTTTTTTGTCATTTTGTTTTAGGTGATCTGACCCCATTCAATATTTCCTGTAGTGAAGTCCTCATAGTGGAGAATTCCCTCAATTTCTGTATGTCTGGAAAGGCTTTTATTTCTCCTTCATATCTAAAGGAGAGCTTAGCTGGATACATTATTCTTGGCCGGTAGTTCCTTTCACTTAATAGTTTGAATATTTGATTCCATTCCTTTCTTGCTTGTAAGATTTGCGCTAAGAAGTCCGAGGGTAATCTAATGGGTTTTTCTTTTTAAGTTACCATTTTCTTCTCCCTGGCTGCCCT
>NW_006439308.1:20433-20848 GCF_000325575.1 Pteropus alecto | reverse complement strand
TACTTTTAGTCAGTAACTCTGTGAACCAAACTGAATAGAAATCTTAATTTCCCATTTCCAGGTTTCCCTACCCTTTGGACTACATAAACAATGTCTTGTCTAATAGACCACAATTTCAGCTTTACAATACATGTAACTTAAATTTTTGTTTCCTGTAATTATACTTAATGTCTGTTACAAGGTCTTATTTGCATCAGGCCGCAGACGTTTTTTCTGAGTTTGGGCATAAGTTGTAGGACAGTTCCACAGTGCCAAGGAGACAGGGCAGGGGGACAATCAAATGCTCGCCATTGATTCCAAGCCCCCTCACCAGCATTCTCTGAAACAACCTCAATTCCACATGGTCTTGAGGACTAATCCATTTGGTCTTTAATCACCATAACAAAGCTCCTCAGTGTCTGGAATTCTTTCAGAA
>NW_006439308.1:0-1622 GCF_000325575.1 Pteropus alecto | reverse complement strand
GCTGAAAAATAAAAGAGATTTGTGTCACCTTGGGCGTAAAGTTCTTCAATAAAATTATGGTTAACGATTTTACTGACCTAACAGAAGAAAGAACCCATATTTTAAGAGGCATGTTACTCACCAAGCACTAAGAGGACCACAGTCACTAAGCCTGGAGAAGAGTTCATGTCTAGAGTGTCGCCAACAATGTTCTTGACTTTTAATATGAAGAAATGTGGAAGTCACAGTGAAATGATAAAAGGAAATCTGCGTTTCAGACAGGAAAGGCGTTTGTGTTAGGAAGCTGCACCCCCTGGTGGACGGGGACTGCAATGGGAGGCGTATTCCTTAGGCTCCTCCCATAGTAGCACGGGGTTCTCACCTCTGACTTTATTTAGCAGGTGCAGGTCAATCTGCATCGAAATTTGAAGTGCAGTCTTCATAAGTTTTAGGTCTATTTTGCTCTTAGGCCACCACCTGCCGTGGAACTTCTTTAACAGAACAGAGTATTTCTGTTTCTGAGAAAATAACAATTTGTGCATTTTAATACATTCTTTTATATTTTTAGGTATGCATTGTGGACCAGCCTATAATCCCCGAATGTCAGAAAAGACTTTTGGGTTGAAACGAGGGCAAGGATTGAGAACTAGAGTCATTATTGAATGGTTCAGTGTTCTTCAGTACTGTAACCCAAAATATAGGACAGTGACTGACTTTATTATGTACTTACTAAATATTTGTTTAATTAAACAAAATAAAAAACAGTTTTTTCACCCAACTTTATTGAAATATAATTAGTTGCTCATATTTACATTGTACAATTCAATCAGTTTTTCTTCAATTATAGTTGGCATACAATAATATACCAGTTTATGTTGTACAGCATAGTGATTAGAGATCTATAGAACTCATAGTGGTCACCCCACCAAATCAAGTATCGCACTTCCCCTTTACACATTTATTACATCATTGTTGACTACTTTCATTATGCTACACTTTATATCTCCATGGCTATTTTGTATCTATCCATTTGTACTTCTTAATCCCTTTTTCACCTTCCCCTAAGCCCTCTCCCATCTAGTAGCCCACAAAATATTCTCTGTATCTATGAATTGATTTCCGTTTTGCTGTTGTTTTTTATTTGTTCTTTAGATTCCACGTGTATGTGAAATCATGAGGTATTTGTCTTCATCTGACATACTTCATTCACCGCAATAACCTCTAGGTGCATCAAGGCAATATCATTTTCCATCCCCTTCCTTTTAGTCTGTGTATGTCTTTTAATCTGAAATGAGTCTCTTGTAGGCAACACATGTAGGGGTCTTGTTTTCTTATTCATTCACCTTCCCTATCTTTCGGTCGGCGCACTTAATTCTTTTCCATTTGAGGTACTTGTTGAGAGATATGTAGTTATTACCATTCTTTATTCATGTTTTTGATACATGTTTTTTCTTTTTAAAGAAGTCCCTCCAACAATTCCTATAGTACTGCCTTGGCGCTGATGAATTTCTTTAGCTTATTTTTGTCTGAGAAGCATTTTACCTGTCCTTCAACTCTAAAAGATAGTTTTGCTGGATAAAGTATTCGTAGTTGTACATCTTTGGTCTCCAACACTTTGAAAATTTTGTGCCAAGCCCTTCTGT
>NW_006439307.1:0-509 GCF_000325575.1 Pteropus alecto | reverse complement strand
TTGCACTTGCTAGGACCTCCAATATTATATTGAATGACAGGGGCAATAGTGGACAGCCTTGCCTTGCTCCTGATCTTAGAGGGAAGGTTTTTAGTTTTTCACCATTAAGTATAATATTGGCTGAGGGCTTATCATATATGTCCTCTATTATGTTAAGTTATTTTCCTTCTATACAGATTTTGTTAAGTGTTTTGATCATAAATGGGTACTGTATCTTGTCGAAGGCTTTTTCTGCATCTATTGATATGACCTTGTGATTCTTATTTTTTAATTTGTTTATGTGGTGTATCACATTAATAGATTTGCATATGTTGAACCATCCTTGTGCCACTGGGATGAAACCCAATTGATCATGGTGTATAATCTTTTTAACATGTTGCTGTATTCGGTTCACTAGTATCCTATTTAGGATTTTTGCATCTGAGTTCATGAGAGATACTGGTCGGTAGTTTTCTTTTGTGTGTGTGTTATCAATATCAGGTTTTGATATCAGAGTAATATTGGCCTCA
>NW_006439306.1:0-473 GCF_000325575.1 Pteropus alecto | reverse complement strand
CAATATCTCTCATGAGCACAGATGCAAAAATCCTATATGAGAAACTAGTGAATTAAATACAGCAATATATTAAAAAGATTATATACCACAATCAAGTAGACTTCATCTCAGGGGCACAAGGATGGTTCAATATACAAAAATTGATTAATGTGATACACTACATAAACAAATTAAAAAATAACAATCATATGATCATATCAATAGATGCAGAAAAAGCCTTCCACAAGATATAGCGTCCATTTATGATCAAAACACTTAACAAAATTGGTATAGAAGGTAAATCAATTAACATTAAAAAAACATATAAGACAAACTCTCAGCCAACTTTATACTTAATGGTGAAAAACTAAAAACCTTCTCTCTAAGATCAGGAACAAGGTAAGGCTGTCCACTATTACCACTGTTATTCAATATATCATTGGAGGTGCTAGCGAGTATAATCACGCAAGAGAAATATATAAAAGGCATCCAAA
>NW_006439305.1:0-272 GCF_000325575.1 Pteropus alecto | reverse complement strand
TAGACAACAGTCTAGTTTCATTCTTTTACAGGTTGACTTTCGAGTTTTCCCAGCACCATTTATTGGAGACTTTCCTTTCTCCACTGTATGTTTTTGGCTCCTTTGTTGAAAATTACTTGCCCATATATACATAAGTTTACTTCTGGACTTTTAATTCTGTTCCAATGGTCCGTGTGTCTGTTTTTCTGCCAATATCATGCTGTTTTGATTACTGTCTCTTTGTAGTACAGTTTGAAGTTGGGCAGAGTGATGCTACCAGCCTCGTTCTTTTT
>NW_006439304.1:0-1176 GCF_000325575.1 Pteropus alecto | reverse complement strand
TCTTAAACCTAACTCTAACCCTACCTAAACATAACCGTAATCCTAGCCCTAACCATAAACATACTCCTAAAGTAAACCGTACCCAAACCCTAACAGTAACCCTAAACATAATCTAGTCCTAAAACTAACCCTAACAATAAACCTAACTGTAACCTTGATGCTAACATTAACCAGAACTCTTCTCCTAACCGAAAAATCAAGCTAATGCTAACCATAATTCTAAAGCTAACTCTAACATTAACCTTAACCTGATCCTGCCCTAATTCTATTGCTTATCCTAACCCTATTCTAACCCTAACCCTAAATTTGACACTAAAATAACTCTAAAATTAACTGCTTACCATAATCCTAACCCTAAATCTAAAGCTAACCCTAACATTAACACTAACCCTATCACTAACCCTAACCCTAACCCTAAACCTAACTCTGACCCTAACCATAAACCTAACACTATACTAAACCTAACCCAAACCTTAAAGAAAATCCTAACCCTAACTTAAACCAAACCCTAACCCTAATCCTAACGCTAATCCTAACTCTGAACACTAACCCTAATCCTAACCCTAACCCTGACACTAACCCTAAAACTAAAGTTAATCATAACCCCAATTCTAACGCTATCCCTAAATTTTACACTAACAATAACCATAACTGTAACCCCTGACCCTAATCCTAACGCAGAACCTAAAGCTAGCCCTAAACAAAAAGCTAAACTTAACACTAACCAAATCCTAAACCGTACCCTAAACATAAACTTAAATATAAACCTATCCATAAACTAAACCTAACCTGAACACTAAAGTAACCCTAAGCATAACCCAATCCTAACTCTATCCCGAACATTAATGCTAATTCTAAATTCTTACCCTAATACTACCCTAACTCTAATCCAAAACCTAACCATAAAACTAAAAGTAATTCTAAACCTAAGCCTAAGCCTAACTTTAACTCTAACACTAACCCTAACTCTAAACTTAAACCTGACATGAACCCTAACCTGGATCCTAATCCTAAACCTAAAGCTAATCCTAACCTTAATTCTAAATCTGACTATAAATTTTACACTACAATAACACTAACCATAACCCCTTACCCTAACCCTAAATTTAAACTAATCCTAATTGTAAACCATAACCCTATCCCTATCCCTGATCCTAAGGCTGAAATTAAAGCTAA
>NW_006439303.1:0-335 GCF_000325575.1 Pteropus alecto | reverse complement strand
GGTTCGCACCCCAGGTGGAGCCACAGACCATATCCTGGGTGCATCAGGCTCTGGGTGGACGCCGCTAGCGTGTAGGAGGAAACACCCCACCTTCAGAGATCCAGTTCTTAAGGGGAAACAGCAACATTCATAGGTCAGGGGTGGAAGTAGGGGGAGAAGGGAATTAAAGAGGAAAATAAGTGACACTTTTTAACTAGAGAGTGTCATGGAACATTCATACTTGTATTAGCATAGCTCAGAGATCTGAGCATGGCACACTGATAGATCAGTGATGTTCTAACGATCAATTCTAATAACATCTGGTAATACACACACACACACACACACACACACAC
>NW_006439302.1:0-295 GCF_000325575.1 Pteropus alecto | reverse complement strand
CTTCATCTCATCACGTGGGCATTTTAACATCTCACATCACGAAAAGAAGGATGAGTACAGTACAATAAGGGATTTTGAGAGAGACCACATTCACATGACTTTTATTACAGTATCTTGTTATAATTGTTCTCTTTCATTATTAGTTATCATCTCTTACTGTGTCTAATTTATAAGTTAAACTTTATCACAGGTTTGTACTCATAGGAAAATATGTATGTTCACTGTGTTTGGTGCTGTCCATGGTTTGGGGCATCCACTGAGGGTCTTGGCACGTGCCCCGTGGATAAGGGGGGAC
>NW_006439301.1:0-502 GCF_000325575.1 Pteropus alecto | reverse complement strand
ATGTGGTATATCACATTAATTGATTTGCAGATATTTAACCAATCTTGCATCTCAGGAATAAATCTAACTTGGTCATGGTGTATGATATTTTTAATGTCTTGCTAAATTTGGTTTGCTAATATTTTGTTGAGGATTTTTGCATCAATGTTCATAAGAGATATCAGCCTGTAGTTTTCTATTTTTGTAATGACTTTGTCTGGTTTTGGAATCAAGGTAATGGTGGCCTCGTGAAAGGAGTTAGAGAGCCTTCCTTCCTATTGAATTTTTTAGAATAGTTTGAGAAAAATAGGTGTTAATTCTTTAAATGTTTGGTAAAATTCACCTACGAAGCCATGTAGTCCAGAACTTTTGTTTTGGGGGAGGTTTTTTATTATTTATTCTATTTCATTGGTGGTAATTGGTTAGTTGAGATTTTCTGTTTGTTCTTGACTCAGTCTTCGGAGATTGTATGTTTCTAGGAATATGTACATTTCTTCCAGATTGTCCAACTTGTTGGCGTATA
>NW_006439300.1:0-562 GCF_000325575.1 Pteropus alecto | reverse complement strand
CAGGTCCTTAATCCATTTTGAGTTAATTTTGGAGTATGGTGTTAGACAATAGTCTAGTTTTATTCTTTTGCAGGTAGCTTTCCAGTTTTCCCAGCACCATTTATTGAAGAGGCTTTCTTTTCTTCACTGTATGTTTTTGGCTTTTTTGTCAAAAATTATTTGCCCATATAAATATGGGTTTACTTCTGGACACTCAGTTCTGCTCCACTGGTCTGTGTGTCTGTTTTGCTGCCAATACCATGCCATTTTGATTACTGCCACTTTGTAGTATAATTAGAAGTTGGTCAGAGTGATGCCTTATTCTTTTTCCGCAGGATGGCTTTGGCAATTCAGGATCTTTTGTGCTTCCATACAAATCTGATTATTTTTTGCTCTATTTTTTAAAAATGCTAATGGGATTTTGATGGGGATTGCATTAAATCTGTATAATGCTTTAGGTAATAAGGTCATTTTAACTATGTTGATTCTTCCAATCCAAGAGCACGGAATATTTTTTCATTTCTTTGTATCTTCTTAAACTTCTTATTATAGGGTCTTATAGTTTTCATTATATAAGTCCTTC
>NW_006439299.1:0-1772 GCF_000325575.1 Pteropus alecto | reverse complement strand
GCGCACACACACACACACACACACACACATACACTAGTATTTTAATAAGAAATATTTCACAACCGAAAGATGCATTCAGTTTGGAAGTTCATAAGCATTTATTAAGTCCTCACAGTAAGATAAGAAATTTCAGAAAGGTATACAATTTAGTCATTCCAAAAAAATTGCAATGTAAATACTATATTTATTTTTAAAAATACAATTTCTTAATGTGAAATCATTCAAATCATTTCAAAATGACTCTCAATGTCACACTGCTGGAAAATAGTGATTCTGAATATTACCTCTAGCTTGTGTACCTTCAAAGTGCATGCACTTTTCATTATATGTCACTACTTTCAGGCTTAGATCTAACAAGAAGTATAATTGATACACTGGTCTGGAAAAGCAATAGATCGTGGTCTTGAAGGCCAAGTAGGGGGGACTGTGGAATATAAGACAGAGTGATAGTTGGATATTGTGCTTGGAAAATTTGATTCTATCATTTGTTCATAGATGCACAGACGCAGAGACAAAATAAGCAGAGGCTTTATTTTAATTGGTTAAGAATAAGCCAGTGGACTTTAAAAAAGAATGTCATTGGCCTTTATTAAAAAAAAAAAAAATGAGAGGAGAAAAAGGAAAACTCTAGAAAGAAAAGAATTAGAATAAATTGTATCCAGGGAGAAAAAGATGGGGAATTTAGGATGATGTAAGACTGTTTTACTAGGAAAATTAGAGATAATGTGGATATTAATAATAACTAACCTGAAAATGCATCTAACAAATGTTAGGAGGCTCTGTTTAATCCTTCAATTATGATCAATATCATTCTTTTAAAAAAGATATCTGTGTGGATCTTAGCGTACATTCTATGAAGCAGTAGAATAAAATAGAATATATGTAGGATTGATTGTCAGGCAACCATGATGTAAAACATGTTTTCCTATTCTTTAATTTGTGCTCATTAGGAGAAAACTTTGTTTTTTTCAGCTTCCTTTACTAATCTATATAACAGGTGTGTAAATAAGCATTTGGTAATATTATTCTGAATGTTATATGAGATGTATGTAACTTATGTCTGCACAGCATAAGCAGTCAATAAAGAATTTTTGTGGATTATTAGTGCATATTTCTCAATATGACTTTGTTTTGACAGGATACATCATTTTTTTTTAAAGTACATTTAAACATTTGGTTTTATTTTAATGACCTGATTCAAAGGAATTCTTTAGACATGTCTTAGTACTTATTACATTTATGCATCAATAGCTTTTATGTTTTCCTTCTATAGTTAAGTTTTCTAATTGCCAAGAGGAACATACAGTTAAATAAACCTTTTTGAATAAGCTTAAAGAGTCGTTATCATTTTTTTTTAAAGTACATTTAAACATTTGGTTTTATTTTAATGACCTGATTCAAAGGAATTCTTTAGACATGTCTTAGTACTTATTACATTTATGCATCAATAGCTTTTATGTTTTCCTTCTATAGTTAAGTTTTCTAATTGCCAAGAGGAACATACAGTAAAATAAACCTTTTTGAATAAGCTTAAAGAGTCATTTTTGGGGGTTTTGTTTTGTTTTGTTTTGTTTTCAAAACCCAACATATATAGGAATATCTTTGCAAATAAAAACAACTGGTTTAGGTAAATATTTTGAAGATCATTCAGAAAACAACAGTGTTGCATCAGGAAATCTAAAGTTTCATATCTTATATTTAGGTCTTTGATCCCTTTTGAGTTAGTTTTGTGTGTGATGACAAATACCAGTCTAGTTTCATTCTTTTGCATG
>NW_006439298.1:0-1060 GCF_000325575.1 Pteropus alecto | reverse complement strand
CCAATCATCTATCGTAGGACACTTCGGTAGCTTCCATATCCTGGACACTGAATAATGCTGATATGAACATAGGTGTGCAAATATCTTTTCAGATATGAGTTTTCAAGACTTTGGGGTAAATACCCAGTGGAAGGATTGCTGGATCATATGGTAGATCAATTCTTAGTTTTTTGAGGAACCTCCATACTGTTTTCAATAGTGGCTGTACCAATTTGCAGTCCCACCACCAGTGTATAAACGTTCGTTTTTCTCCACATCCTCTCCAGCATTTGTTATTATTTGTCCTGTTGATTATAGCGATTCTAACAGCTGTGAGATGGTATCTCATTGTGGTTTTGATTTGCATTTCCCTAATAGCTAGCGATGTTGAGCATCTTTTCAAATATTTGTTGGCCATTTGTATGTCCTCTAGGGAAAAGTGTCTGTTCAGGTCCTCTGCACATTTTTTGATTGGATTATTGGCTTTTTTGTCATTATTGAGCTGTATGAATTCCTTGTATCTTTTGGATATTAGGCCCTAATCAGAGGTGTTGCCTGCAAATATATTTTCCCATTTGGATGGTTGTCTCTTTTCCTTGTTGATGGTTTCTTTTGCTGAGCAGAAGCTTTTTAGTTTGATGTAGTCCCATTCATTTATTTTTGCTTTTACTTCCCTTGCTTTTGAGGTCAAATTCATAAAGTCCTCTTTAAGTCCAAGGTCCTTGAGATTAGTTTCTATGTTTTCTTCTATGCATTTTATTGTTTCAGGTCTTATATTTAGGTCCTTAATCTATTTTAAGTTACTTTTGGTGTGTGGTGATAGACAACGGTCTAGTTTCATTCTTTTGCAGGTGGCTTTTCCAGTTTTTACAGCACCATTTATTGAAGAGGCTTTTCTTTTTCCACTGTATGTTTTTGGCTTCTTTGTCGAAAATTATTTGTCCATATAAATATGGGTTTACTTCTGGACTCTCGATTCTGTTCCACTGGTCTGTGTATTTGTTTTGCTGCCGATACCATGCTGTTTTGATTACTGCCGCTTTGTGGTATAATTTGAGGTCAGGCAGAGTGATGCCTCCAG
>NW_006439297.1:0-774 GCF_000325575.1 Pteropus alecto | reverse complement strand
TTTTCATATTAATTTTTAATATGTTGTGATGGAGAATCTGAAATTTTTTATTATTGGTAGCAGTTATTTCCATATTCAGTAATTCCAGCCACATTTCTTGAGAAGACTGTTCTTTCTTTAGTAAATGATGTTTGTTCTTTTGTCAAAAAACGTTCAACCATATATGTGTGTCTCAATTTCTGGACACTATTCTAATCCTTTAATTTCTATATCTATATTTAGGTCAACGCCTTATTTTCTCGACAGAAACTCCAAAGTAAGTATTAAAGCCAGGTTGTGTATTCCTCGATTTTTATTGATTGATTTATTGATTTTCTTAGATTTTATTTTTTTTTACTTTTTCCCTCTCTTTAATCCCGCCCCGCTCCCTCCACAACTTCGAACCCTGACCTATGATTGGTGTCTTTTGCCCTTAAGAACTGAATCCCTGAAGGTGGAGCGTCTACTTCCACAGGCTCCTGGTGTGTACCTTGGGTATGGGGCACCCCGGGTATTGTCCATGGCTCTACGTGGGGAGCGCACCCAACACCTTCTGAGCGTAAAGCCGACATGCTAACAACTACACTATGGAGCCACCCCTTAAATACCACCTTTAATATTAAAATTATTAATGAGCCAGGACTGTGGTTCTTAGAGAACTTGTGTTTCAGAAATATCAAGCTGGTTAAATAATTTGGGAAACCAACAGGTAATTGCCAAATATATACTTTAACCAACTAAGAGCTTGTAAAAAAAAAAAAAAGAAAGAAAAAAAGGAAGATATCTAGCTTGTTG
>NW_006439296.1:10276-12120 GCF_000325575.1 Pteropus alecto | reverse complement strand
GCTAAAAGATTAAGCATTTACAAGTGATGTCCCGTTTCAGAAGGACACGAAAGGAGGCTTCAAAAGTATTCGTTATGTTTTTATCTCCTAATCGTATAACTTTTATATCTTCCATCTTCCATTTATATTAGATGTAAACTATGTAAAAAACATTTCATAGTTAAAACACACACACACACACACAAACCCACCTCTTTGAACCTCAGTGAGAGATTCAACTTCTGGCAGGTACTGATGACATGGAGGCCACACTTAACCCCTAGGAACAAAGTCTGACTCTGGGCCTCTAGATGTTTCTCAGTTCTCGCAGGTTCTGTCCTGTGCTGGACTCCCCAGAACTCTAGCACAGGTGGCTGCACCCAGCTCCAGCTCTCCTTAGGTTTCCTGGCCTTTGGCAGCTTGCTCCTCCGTAGACTGCCACAGAGCCTGGATGTTGCCTCGGCCAAAGCCTGTGGCCCCCTGCCTCTGAATTAACTCTAGGAAGAAGGTGTCCTCTGCAAAGAGAGACTTGGTGAAGACCTGAAGCAAAAATTTGCCTTTTTCACCATCTAGTAGGATTCCCTGTCTGGCCAGCTTGCTAGGATCATGCCCGGCAGCTAAGATCTGACTTTCCTTGCCTGGCTGCTCGTAGTAACCTTCGGGAGGAGTCACGAGCTGGCCACCGGACAACGTCACCCTTTCAGTGGCTTCTATGATGTCGGGGGTATACAGCGCCACATGCTGCAGGCCTGGCCCCCTGTGCTGGGCCAGGAAATGCTCCAATGGGTCTTGTCTATTGGTGGTTCTTTGCAGGGGCTCGCCTAGCACAAGCATGGGGATAGCATTACTTAGTGGATTCTGCATGGCAGAGATCCTCAGCCCGCCTTGCCCATATCCTGTTTTCACCTCGAGGCCTCCCTCCGGATCCTCACCTGAGCTCAGTGGGTGGTGTTGAAAGCCTAGGCAGTCATGGAACCAGCGCATCAGTGTGGGGGAGCTGCCGGGAGTGCAGGCCAGGGTCAGGTGGTCTACATGGCTGATCCAGGCCGGGCCGGTTGCAGAGGGGCCGGTTGCAGAGGGCAGGGGCTGGAAGCCCGGCAGGAAGGGTCCGCGGTAGTCGGCGCGCTCCAGCAGTGTCAGGCTGACGTTGCCTGCCGGCGAGCTCACCACGGTGTAGGTGGCAGCACCCTGCACATCCCGCACACTAACAGGAGGAACCAGCACTCTGCAGCCCCGCGGTGCAAGCGCACGGGCGGCTGAGCCCACGTCTGCTACTTCGAAGCACAGGTTGGTGGCACTGGGCACGGCGTAACGCGGATCCAGGCCATAGAGCGTTTCCCCCCCCCCCACGCCCTCGTTCACCAAAAACACCGCGTGGCCGCTGCTTAAGGCCAGCTGCCGCCAGCCATCTGCCTCCCGCGCCGCCAAGGGCTTGAAGCCGAAGAAGCGCTGCAGATCTCGGGCAAGCGACTGTCCCGCGGGCACATGGAAGGTGATGTGGCACAGACGGCGGACGAAGGCGGCCATGGCGGTCTGGTTACTGACCCCAGACTCTCCTTCTCCTGCGGTCGCTCACTTGTTCTTCCGGACTCCAGAACTCTCAATCCCAAGCTAGTCGTCGCAAACCGGTGGAGTCCAGTTTTGCCCGCAGAACGCGTTCCTCCTTCTTTTCCGGGAAGAAGTCACAGACGGACCCCTTGGAGCCTCGCAGTTTTCTCTACCGGGCTGCGCCACCCCACCCTGGAGATCCCTCGGAACCACAGGGTCTGGGCTGTGTGAGTGGTGAAAACTAAGAGAGCCGGTGCCTGCGGAGCAGGATTGAGGAGGCGGAGCCAGCGACTCCCCCGGGGATACTTTCACCCCCC
>NW_006439296.1:7527-9832 GCF_000325575.1 Pteropus alecto | reverse complement strand
TATAAAATGAAATATTACTTAGTCATAAGAAAAGATGAAATACTGCCATTTGCGACAACATGGACAGATCTTGAGATTATCATGCTAACCAAAATAAGTTAGGCAGAAAAAATTTAGAACCATATGATTTCACTCATCTGTGGGATATAAAACTGAAAGCAACAAACAAACAAAGTAAACTCATGGACACAGACAACAGTATGGTGGGTACCAGAGGGGAAGGGAAGTGAGGGTAGGATGAAGAAGATAAAAGGGGTCAAATATATGGTGACAGAAAGAGACTAGATTTTGGGTGGTGAGGATACAACGCAATATACAGATGATGTATTATAGAACTGCACACCTAAATGTTAAGTTATTAACTAATGTTACTTCGATAAATTTAATTTTTAAAAGAAAGATGAGTAGAAGAAAATATAATTTTCTCCATTTGAGCAAAAACAAGCTGGAACTAGAAACAGAAAAGAATTCACAGCAGCAACAACAAAATCTAGGAAATACTTAGGAATATGTATATAGGAGTGAAAAACTTTCCAATAAATCAGTCACAGGGAAGTGATATCTTCAGCCACCAGCCCCCAGGAAAGCACTGACAGCCACAAGATGCAGATAATGGAACTGCCTTCTAGGCCCTATTTGATCTAAGAGTTCCCCGGAAACATTTGTCTTTGTGTAAGATGTTTACAGCCAACATCTGCTTTCTGTAATCTTGCTTGCTTACTTGTTCAGAAGACCACCAGGATATGGTCTTAAGCTTTATAAGCTGCCTCCTCTGAAAGCTTGGGGCTAATCTCCTCTGACCCTGCGTGGTAGAGAATCAGTCGCCGGCCGGCTAATAAAGGCTCACAATTCATCTCAATTTGCTCCGTGGGTCTTAGAATTGATCGCGCCACAACATTTGGAGGCCTCAGCAAGATCTCTCCAGAGGGGGAAATCTCCTAAGACCCGTGACCCGGCCACCTTGGGCGAGGACCTGCCCCGTCCAGAAGACGGCTGCTGAGAGACGTTCCTCAGCCCCAGATGCTAGGCAGAATCGCCCAGGAGGGCAGGTGGACAAAAGGTTCAATTCTGTAGCAATTGAGCATGAGCCATCCAGAGCAGCTTCACCGGTGAGTCAGACTGCGCTTGGATAGGTAGGTGTCTGTCGGTGGGCCCTAAAGAGAACTAGTGGAAGGCTGGACGCGGCAATACTTCCCCAGTTCGGTCAAGGTCTGAGACGTCAGACTTCACTTCAGGTATTCAGATTTTTTGGGGTACGCTAGCATTTTATGTCATCTGTAGTTTGTCTTGTCTGTCTGTATTGTGTCTGTCCAGACTGGCTGAATGTACTGTTACTCCCCTATTGCCTTAGTCTTCATAAGTTTACTTATTTTGATTCTTTCCTTAGATTTGGCCTCCGTGGCCCCATCCGACTGGATGCTAGCTCAGAGGCTGATCCTAGCTCTGGCTTATTTGGCTTTTGTGGGGATTCTCTCTTTTCTTACCTGTTTTTACTAACATGGGTCAGGCTTCTTCCTCAAAATGTCCTACCTCCCTTCAGTGCCTCCTTAACCATTTTAAGGATTTCAGGAGACGAGCCCAAGCCTACGGAGCTAGTGTCACTTCCTTCGATCTTCAGAGGTTCTGCCAGTTAGATTGGCCCACATTTGGATCAGGGTGGCCATCAGAGGGGTCACTCAACCTGCGAACAGCCTTTCAGGTGCGGGATATTATCTATGGAAATCCTGGCCACCCTGATCAGGCTCCACATATTGATGTGTGGGTCGTATTGTTTCTGATGCCCCCAAGTACTTGAAGGGCTGCTGCTGTGGTCAAGAGTCAAAGGTGACTTCCAAGTCTGTCCTTCTCTCAGCACTGAAGGGGCCAAAAGAAAAACCGCCCGGATAGACACCTACCTCTCTTTACCCCTTCTTACAGGCACCCCCTGAGGACCCCGAAGTTCCTAATTCTCCCCCTTACTCCCCTTGTAACCCATTCCTGTCTCCATCTAACCGGGAGGCAGAACCCCTCCAGAGTCCTCCCCACACCTGCACTGGGACTGTGTACCGGCCCCCACAAGACCCTGATCCTGTTTCCGATTCTTCAAACCAGGCAGCAGTCCTGGCCCCACTCCAGCAATTGGCTCCCCCGGTTGGGGGAGAAACCCAGAGGCCATTCATGGTCTATGTCCCTTTCTCCACCAGTGATCTGTACAATTGGAAACACCAGAACCCCTCGTTCTCAGAGAAACCCCAGGGATTAACCTCTCTCCTAGAGACTATTTTCTTTACCCACAAGCCGACCTGGGCCGATTGTCAGCAGCATC
>NW_006439296.1:5859-7071 GCF_000325575.1 Pteropus alecto | reverse complement strand
GACCCTAATAAAAGGAGGGCTGTGAATTTAGCCTTTGTCAGTCAGTCAGCCCCAGATATTAGAAAGAAACTGCAGAAGATGGAAGGGTTTGAAAGAAAGAACCTGTCTGAGCTGGTCGAGATAGCCCAATGAGTATTCAACAATAGAGATGAGGTAGATATAGCACAGACTAAAAAAATGGCCAAGATCCTGCTTGTAACCATGCAAGGAGCCCAGCCAAAGGGACCGCCAGGAAAAGGCAGAGCCTGAGGACAGGCACCCAGGGTAAGCAATGGACCGAGGAGAGTCGGGCTAGAGAAGGACCAATGCACATATTGCAAGAAAAAGGGACATTGGAAGAATGAGTGCCCTGAAAAAAGACAAGCCCTCAAAAAGAAGGCCCCCCTCGTCCTCTTTGAGGACGCAGAATGAGGAGGTCAGGGCTCTTACATGATGAGCCCCCGGGAGCCCAGGGTAACTTTACAAGTTGGGGAAAGCCTGTGAACTTCTTGGTAGACACAGGAGCTACCTACTCTGTCCTACAGAGCACCCAGGGCCCACTCTCAAAGGAAAAGACACTTATACAAGGGGCCACTGGACAAGGGAAATCTTACCCTTGGACCCAAGGCAGGATAACAGATCTGGGAAAAAGAACGATTACCCATTCATTTCTAGTTATGCCAGCATGCCCATACCCGCTGCTAGGTAGAGACTTGCTACAGAAGTTACAGGTCACAATTTCCTTCAAGAAAGGCCATACTGAACTGACTGTCGGGTCAGGCCCACCGGCCATTCTACTCACCTGCCCATTGTCTGAGGAATACCTTTTGCTAGAGGAGCCCCTAGCAAACTTGCCAGGGGTTTTACCTACAAACCCCCTATTAACTGAATTAACAAAAGATTCTTGGTGTCTGGGCAGAAACAAATCCCCCCGGCCTGGTAGCACATCATCCTCCTCTTATAGTGACTCTGTCCAGCTCAGCTACTCCAGCCCAGATACGTCAATACCCTGTCAGTCAGAAGGCCCGAACGGGTATTGCTGTTCATATTTGAAGGTTGAGGGAGGCAGGAATCTTAGTTCCCTGCCACTCCCCCTGGAACATTCCCTTGCTCCCAGTACAGAAGCCCGGCACCCATGACTACCAGCCTGTCAAGGATCTCAGGGAGGTTAATAAGCGAGTTGAGACCATCCACCCGACGGTCCCCAACCCTTACACTCTTCTCCGCCAGCTA
>NW_006439296.1:0-2450 GCF_000325575.1 Pteropus alecto | reverse complement strand
ATCTATGTGCCATCCTCGGGCAGCCGGGCAAAGCTTACTATACGGCAAGGGGCCGACTCTGGTCATCCTCTATTTGGGTGCGAAAACCTCGCTATAGAAAAAGGCCTTCAAGGAACACAGCTTTCTATGTGTCCTCAGGAAGGAAGCCCCACATGTGCTAAGCCAAATGAATATTCTTGTGCCTCTTGGGGCTGCGAAACAATCGCACCATGGGAGAGTGAACCGGGAGGGAGAGATCATTACATATCTCTCAGCCGCCCTATTCAGTCTGTATGTACTAATCTAGGAAACTGTAACCCTGTAACCCTTACTGTGAAACAATGGAATGCACAGACCTGGACTACAGGGAAGACATGGGGGCTTCGTTTATACGTATCGGGAGTTGATCCTGGTATACTCATTACTGTACAGCGGCAAGTCAATTGCCGCTTCTCGCCTCTACCCATAGGACCCAACCACTTACTGAACCCCTTGATTCCTTTGTCCTCGACATCACCACCTCTACCCCTTGACTCCTTGGAAAGTGCTACTCCCACCCTACCCCCCATCTGGATCATCCCGGGGCCACCACAGGTCCTCAACCCAATGTTAGATATGCT
The DNA here is from genome assembly GCF_000325575.1 of Pteropus alecto. Lineage (NCBI taxonomy): Eukaryota > Metazoa > Chordata > Mammalia > Chiroptera > Pteropodidae > Pteropus > Pteropus alecto. The sequence continues at coordinate 1,851 of NW_006439296.1, read as the reverse complement.
AGATATAGTTTTTAGCTTTGTTAATCAAACCAACCCTAATATCACTAGTGATTGCTGGTTTTGTTTGAACCCAGCCCCACCATACTATGTAGGGCTCAGAGCTACTGCTGCTTTTGGAAATTCCACTCACCAGATCAGGAATATTTCAGTAAACAATAGCAGCACTGTTGGAGCCAGCCGACGAAGGAATTGAGGGTACCTGAAAGGGGGGAGCATGGGCTGAGGAAAAGAAAGAAGACAGACAGAATTGCAGGAGGGAGCACAGATTCAAGCTGTGTCCCCGAGTTTATTTAAAACACACTACTTATAGCATTGCAATGAGAAAACAGCAGTCAAGACCCAAGGTCAGCCAAATTACTCATCCTGCAAAACAGTGAAGTTCTCACAACTCAGAACTCTCTGCTCTGCTATTAAGCTCCCTTCTTGGAAAACACTGAGTGCTTAAAATAGTTTAGGGCCACTTATCTTAGAGCTCGCCAAGTTAGCTCAGCTCCCAACACAGCACTTTGTGCCCTTGGGGTAGGACCCCCAAGCTCACTCTTGGAGACCTACAAGGCCAGGGAACTTGTATCCACTCCACTGGCTATCCCTTGAGCACCTCACCCTATGCCCAGAATTGTAACAGCACCACTCTCATAGACACTACTCCTCCGTTTTACTTAGTTACCTCACGAGGCACCTGGTTTGCCTGCAATACTGGTCTAACCCCTTGTATCAACTCCAACTACTGGTCCCAGGAGACAAATGGCTTCTGTGTACTAGTTCATGTTACCCCTCAAGTATACTTCTACTCTGGGGAAGGGGGCCGCGAACATTTCCAGTACCTAGACCATCAAATTACTAAGAGGGCGCCTATCCTGATACCTGCACTAGTAGGCCTAGGTATTACAGGATCAACAGCTGTTGGAACGGCAGCCTTAGTAACGGGAGATGCTAACTACTGGACTCTGAGTCAACAAGTAGACAAGGACTTGCAAGACTTAGAGACTTCGGTTTCTCACCTAGAGACCTCTGTGAACTCCCTAGCAGAAGTAGTTTTACAGAATAGGAGAGGACTAGATCTCCTCTTCCTGAAACAAAGAGGTCTCTGCATGGCTCTGGGTGAAACTTGCTGTTTCTATGCTAACCATTCAGGTATTATCAGAAATAGTTTAGCCTTGGTCAGACAGAGACTCCTATGACAGAGAAGAACAATGTCAGCAGACAGGGTCTTGGTATGAGAACCTGTTAAATGGATCCCCTTGATTAACTACACTGCTTACCTCCATCACAGGATCTCTAATATTGGTACTTCTGGGGTTGCTATTGGGCCCCTGTGTAATTAATTGGATAACGGCCTATGTCAGAGAGCAGGTCCAGACAGTAAAACTCATGGTCCTCAGAACAAACTACCAACCACTCCAGGTTGGAGAATCAATGATTTGAATTTCCTTTGAAAACCAGTGGGGAATGTAGGAGTAAAAAACTTTCCAATAAATCAGTCACAGGGAAGTGATATCTTCAGGCGCCAGCCCCCGGGAAAGCACTGACAGCCACTAGTATGCAGATAACGAAACTGCCTGCTAGGCCCTTTTTGATCTAACAGTTCCGCAGAAACATTTGTCTTTGTGTACATTTACAGCCAACATCTGCTTTCTGTAATCTTGCTTGCTTGCTTGTTCAGAAGACCACCAGGATATGGTCTTAAGCTTTATAAGCTGCCTCCTCTGGAAGCTCGGGGCTGATCTCCTCTGACCCTGCGTGGCTGGCCGGCTAATAAAGGTTCACAAGTCATCTCAATTGGCTCCGTGGGTCGTAAAATTATCACACCACAACAACACAAAGAAACCAGTAGGCAGAGATTTAGGTACC
>NW_006439295.1:0-253 GCF_000325575.1 Pteropus alecto | reverse complement strand
TCAGGCAGCTCTCTTTCCGACCCTGGCAGAGCAGCATCTCCGGGACCCTCCAGGCAGGGTGCTGCCTTGGTAAGTCCCAGGGCAAAGCCCCCGTAGGATGTGACAGGATGGAAGTTAAGTCATCTTATAGGGTTTGATTCATGTAGACAAAGGAGACAGTGTTGCCAGAGGCATCGTCTGCTGCGAACGGATGGAGGACCTCAGACCTTGCCTTTGCCACTTGCAGGCACTTGTGACATTCCATTACCCGATC
>NW_006439294.1:0-590 GCF_000325575.1 Pteropus alecto | reverse complement strand
ATAATGAGAGTTTTACTTCTTTCTTTCTAATTTGGATAACTTTTAATTCTCTTTATCGTCTTATTGCTATGGCTAAGACTTCCAATACAGTGTTGAAGAGGAGTGGTGAAAGTCAGCATCCTTGTCTTGTTCTTGATCTTAGTCATTTATGGGTTTTATAATGCTGAGGTATGTTCCCTCTATTCTCACTTTGCTAAGAGTTTTTATCATAAATAGATGCTGGATTTTGTCGAACGCTTTTTCTGCATCTATTGATATGATCATATGGTTTTCATCTTTTGATTTGTTACTGTGGTGTATCACATTAATTAATTTGCAGATATTAAACCAAACTTGCATCCCAGGAATAAATCCAACTTGATCATGGTGTACGATATTTTTAATGTATTGCTGAATTCGGTTTGCTAATATTTTGTTAAAGATTTTTGCATCAATGTTCATAAGAGATATGAGTCTATAGTTTTCTTTTTTTGTAATGTCTATGCCTGATTTTGGAATCAAGGTAATGGTGGCCTCATAAGTTAGGGAGCTTTCTCTCTTCTTGAATTTTTTGTTATAGCTTGAGAAGAATAGGTGATAATTCTTTTTTG
>NW_006439293.1:0-430 GCF_000325575.1 Pteropus alecto | reverse complement strand
GTAAATATATATATGGCTTACTGTAAAATGTACAGTTGACACTTATTAGATTTCGTTAACCTATGTCACCATAAAATTAATTAATTAATTAATTAAATTTAAAAATAAAAATTAATTAAAAATAAAAATAAGATAAAATTACCATTAATTTTTCACATATATTCGCAACTTTAAAAATTTAAAAATTAATCGGTTTCTCTACTTTCAAACAATAAAATATTCTTCGGATTTTTAACAGTGAAAAAAATTATTGGGGTGACATTGGTTAATAAAATCATATGTTTTAAGCATACAATTCAATAATCCATCATATGTATATTGCATTGTGTTCATCACCCAAAGTTAAATTTCCTTCTGTTACTATGTATTTGACCCCCTTTACCCTTAGCTACTTCCCCCTCCCCTCTTCCCTGATAACCACTAATCTGCT
>NW_006439292.1:0-251 GCF_000325575.1 Pteropus alecto | reverse complement strand
ATTGCTTGTCTCTGTTGTTTAGTTCTTTTTCTGGAAATTGTTTTGTTCTTTCGTGTGGGACATGTTCCTTTGTCTCCTCATTTTGGATGCCTCAGTGTGTTTGTTTCTATGTATTAGGTAAAGCTGCTACGTCTCTCAGGCTTGGTAGAGTGGCCTTATGTAGTAGGTGTCCTCTGGGGCCTAGTGGTGCAATCTTCCTGGTCATTTGAGGTAGGTGCTCTAAGTGTGTCCTTTGTGTGGGTTGTGTGTGC
>NW_006439291.1:0-552 GCF_000325575.1 Pteropus alecto | reverse complement strand
CACAAAAAGAACAGAATAGAGCTTCTGGAGATAAAAAAAAAAACACACACACACACCACAAGAGTTGAAAAATGAAACAGAAATCTTGGGAAATAGAGTCGACCAAATGGAGGAAATGATCAGCGATATCAAAGACAGAAATCTAGAAATAAATCAGAAGGAAGAAGAGAGAAACAGAAAAATGAAAAATAATGAAAGAGAAATACAAGAACTAGCTGATACCATCAGGAGGGAAAACATAAGAACAATGAGCATTACCAAAGGTGAAGAAAAGGAGCAGGGAGTAGAAAGCATTTTCAGACAAAGAGTGGACGAGAATTTCCTAAAGCTAAGGAATGAGCTGGAGCTTGGAATTCAAGAAGTCAACAGAACATCCAATTATCTCAACCCAAAAAGGCCTTCACCAAGACACATTGTATTAAAATTATCGAAAATCAACAACAAAGACAGACTTCTCAAGGCAGCTAGGGAGAGGAAAATGGTAACTTATAAAGTAAAATCCATTAGAATATCGTCAGACTTCTCAGAGCAAACTTTACAAGCCAGAAAGAA
>NW_006439290.1:0-849 GCF_000325575.1 Pteropus alecto | reverse complement strand
CCTTAGTAGTTACTAAGAAACTACTAGAAGAAATTATCTCTCGATTTGGTCTCCCTGGAACTTTAGGGTCGGATGACGGGCCAGCCTTCATAGCACAGATATCATAACCTAGCTACCTAAATTTGCAATGGAAACTCCACTGTGCCTACCGGCCCCAAAGTTCAGGCCAAGTAGAGCGAATGAATCAGCCCTTAAAAGAGATATTAGTCAAGTTAAGATTAGAAACTGGTGGGACCTGGGTAGAACTTCTCCTCTTTGCTCTTCTCCGAGCCAGGTGTACTCCGTATGTTAATGGATTCACCCCATTTGAAATTTTCTTTGGAAAACCCCCACCTTTAGTACCTAGAATAGAAGATGAGAAAAAGGCAGAACTACGTAACCTTGTCTTACTTAAGCCTTTACAGGCCCTTCAAAGTGTACAGAAGGTTATTTGGTCCTGGGTTCGTGCTGCCCACTCAGCTCCGGGGGACGGACTTCTCCATCAGTTTCAGCCTGGAGACTCTGCGTGGATCCGGAAGTTCACTTCCAAAGGACTAGAACGCAAATGGAAAGGACCCTTCGCTGTCTACCTGACGACGCCCACTGCAGTTAAAGTAGACAGCATCCCATCATGGATTCATCACTCCCACATGAAGGCAGCACAAGAGTGGACAGTTCAGGAAGATGGGCCCTTAAGACTAAGACTCAAACATAAGTATAATCCTTTGTTTCTTCCTTTTTTCCTCTTTAGCTCAGGCATTCGACCAGCCACAACCAAAACCAGAAGGAGCATTAATAACTTTGCTAACAACAATACATAAGGTCTTAAAATAAAACCACCCCAGACATAGGACAAGATTGCGGGTTGTG
>NW_006439289.1:0-1362 GCF_000325575.1 Pteropus alecto | reverse complement strand
CACAGAAGAAAATGGACGACTGTATATATATAAAAAACTCTCCTTTAAATATTCATAATGATAAACACACACCAAAGATTCAGACCTGAAGTATATAGCATAAAACAAGAAGGACCAGAGGGAAAACCAACAAAAGCCAACCGAAATAAAGACAAGAGAAACGCAAGGACAAGGAAGCAATGGAAACACTGAGCTACCAGAAAGCCAAAAGATACAAAGGCTATCAGAAAACACATGTTTCAATAATCACCCTAAATGTAAATGGACTGAACTCACCAATAAAAAAGGCACAGAATTGCAGAATGGATCAAAAACAAAACCCAACCATATTCTGCCTCTATGAGTCATATCTCAACTACAAAGACAAATATAGACATAAAGGAAAAGAGTGGAAAATGATATTTCAAGCACATGGCACTCAGAAGAAAGTGAAAGAAGTGGTACTAATATCGGAAGAAATGATTTCAACATAAAAAAGATAAAGAAAGATACTGAGGGACACTTCATAATGATAAAGGGAATCATGCACCAAGAAGACATAACACTTATTAATATCTATGCTCCCAATCAGGGAGCCCCAAAACATGCAAAGCAATTACTAACAGCACTAATGGAAGAAACAGACCAAAACAGTATTGGAGAAGGGGACCTAAATACCCCACAATTGGATATGGACAGATGATCCAAGCAGAAAATCGATACGGAAATAACATACTTAAATGACACATTAGACCAACTGGACATAATGGACATTTACAGAGCCTTCCATCCCAAAACAGCCAATTATACATTCTTCACTACTGAACATGGAACATTCTCAAGAATTGACCATATATTGAGACACAGAGAAAGCCTCAACAAATATAAAAGGGTTGAAATCATACCAATCATATTCTCTGATCATAATGCTTTGAAACTAGAGATCAACTGCAAAAAGAATGTGAGAATAACCACAAATACATGGAGATTAACAACATGCTATTGAAAAATAACTGGATCAGAGAAGAAATAAAAAGGTAGATCAAGAGATACATAGAAATGAGTGATAATGATAGTACGACACATCAAAATTTTGGGGACATGGCAAAAGGGGTCACAAGATGAAATTTCATATCATTATAGGCCTACCTCCAAAAACAAGAACGAGCCCAAGTAAACAACCTAATGCTTCAACTAAAGAAACTAGAAAAGGAAGAACAAATGAAGCCTAAAGTCAGCAGAAGGAAAGAAATAATCAAAATTGGAGCAGAAATAAATGAAATTGAATACAAAAAGAAACAATAGAAAAAAAAATTCAGCAAACTGCTGATCCTTGAGGAGGTTAATTAAATTGACAATCCCCTGGCTAGACTCACTAAAGAA
>NW_006439288.1:0-1250 GCF_000325575.1 Pteropus alecto | reverse complement strand
AATCATTATGTTGTACATCTAAAACTAATATAATGATGTCAATTATGTCTCAATTTTTAAAAACTACAATCTTGACTGTGAACAATTTTTTGGAGCTCCTTTTTCTTGCTAATCAAGATACAAGATCGTCTCAGTTATTGTTTTCGTAAACTTGCACTCTCCTTTGAAGCTTCTCCTATAATTTAGTTCTTCTGTGCAATAACTAAAATTTCTATAGATTATGATACTTTTCCCCTAAATTTTTTAAAATTGAAATAAATTCCTCCCAGAGATTTTTTGAGTTCCTCCATTAACTCTGAAAATAAAGCACTCTTCCCCAATTCCGCCAGACGTAATTTTTAATTTGTTATTTAATTTCCTGGCATCTTTGGAAACAAGAATATTTTGAGGGAGGGCGTCTCCAGTCTGGTTTATGGATGACATCGCCTCAGATTCTTTGCTGTATACCAGCGCCCCCTTGTGGAAGTGTGTTGTATGACTTGGAACACAAACGCCGCATTTTAAAGTGTATTTTCTACTTTTTAAAAGACAATTGGGAGGATTCTGGGAAACATGGCGAAGTGAGAGATGTCCCCAGATCTCTCCCTTTTGAAACAACAATAAGTTGAACATCTAAAACTCAACAAAACACACCCAAATTGCATACCAGCAGGTCTGAGCGTGGGATCGCCCATAAGAGCTACCGCAGTTCAAAACCCCAAAACAGCTGCTTATACATTCTTCTCTAATGCACATGGAACATTCTCAAGAATCGACCACATACTGAGACACAGAGATAGCCTCAACAAATATAAGAGGGTTGAAATCATACCAACCACATTCTGTGATCATAATGCTTTGAAACTAGAGATCATTTTTAAACAGAAATCATGAAGAACAACAAATACATGGAGATTAAACAATATGCTACTGAAGAATAACTGGGTCAGGGAAGAAATAAAAAGAGAGATCAAGAGATACATAGAAACGAATGATAATGATAGTACAACATATCAAAACTTTTGGGACACGGCAAAAGCGGTCATAAAGGGAAAGTTTATACCATTACAGGCCTATCACCAAAAACAAGAATGAGCCTAAATAAACAACCTAATGCTTATTTTAAAAAACTAGAAAAGGAAGAACAAATGAGGCCTAAAGCAGAAGGAAAGAAATAATTAAAAATAGAGCAGAAATAAGTGAAATTGAAGACAAAAATCAATAGAAAAAATAATACAACGAAGAGCTGGTTCTTTGAGGTTAATAAAATT
>NW_006439287.1:0-1258 GCF_000325575.1 Pteropus alecto | reverse complement strand
CCAATGGCATTTTTCAGAGAGCTAGTACAAATAATCCTAACATTTATATGGAACTATGAAAAATCTTGAATAGCCACAGAAATCTTGTAAAAGAAGAACAGGTTGGAGATATCACACTACCTGGTATCAAACTATATTACAAGGCTACAGTAATCAAAACAGCATGGTACTGGCATAAAAACAGGTACATTCATCAATGGAACAAAATAGAGAGCCCAGAAATAAATCCACATCAATACGCTCATGTAATATATGACAAAAGAAGCAAAAATATACAATGGAGTAAAAACAGTCTCTTCAATAAATGATACTGGGAACATTGTTCTGTATATGCAAAAAAAAGAAAGAAAAAAAAGAAACTGGACCACCTTCTCAGACCATATCCAAGAATAGACTCAAAATGGATTAAAGGCTTAAATATAAGACCAAAAACCATAAAACTTTTAAAAGAAAACATAGGTAGCAATCTCTCTAATATTGCTACTAATAATTTCTTTTCACATATATCTCCCCGGGCAAGGGAAACAGAAAAAAAAAATGAGACTACATCAAACTTAAAAATTTTTACACAGTAAATGAAACCATCAACAAAACAAAAAGACAACCTAGTGAATGGGAGAATATATTCACTTATGGTACATAAAATAAGGGGTTAATATCCAAAATATATAAAGAACTCATAAAACTCAACAACAAAGAAACAATCCAATTAAAAAATGGGCAGAAGACCTGAATAGAGATTTTTTAATAGAGATTTTTTCAATTGACATATGAAAAGATGCTCAAGGTCACTAATTATCAGAGAAATGTATATTAAAACTACAATGAGATATCATCTGACACCTGTCAGAATGACTATCTTCAGTAAATCAAATAACAAATGTTGGCGAGGATGAAGAGAAAAGGGAACCCTCATATATTGTTAGTGGGATTGCAAATTGGTACAGTCACTATGACAAAAAGTCTGGAGGTTTCTTAAAAAGTTAAAAATGGATATTCCTTTTGACCCAGCAATTGCACTTCTGGGTATTTAGCCAAAGAAAAGCAAGACAATAATTGCTACTGATCTATACACCCCAATATTCATGGCAGCACAATTTCAAATAGCAAAGATATGGAAACAACCTAAAGGCCCATCGACAGACAATTGGATAAAGAAGTTATGGTTCATACACACAATGAAATATTACTCAGCCATTAAAAAATGAGATCCTAACATTCATAATGACATGGATGGACCAAGAGGTTATTATGCTGA
>NW_006439286.1:0-2559 GCF_000325575.1 Pteropus alecto | reverse complement strand
TAATAATAATAATAATAATAATAATAAAAGAACTCCCAATACACAAAAGTCCCGGACTGGATGTCTTCATAGGAGAATTCTGCCAAATATTCGAAGAAGAATTAACACATTTTCTTCTCAAAATGTTCCAAAAAATTCAAGAGGAAGAAAGGCTCCCAAGGTAATTCCACAAGGTCATCATTACCCTGATTTTAAAAACAAAGACATTACAAATATATATATATATCCCTGAAGAACATAGATGCAAAAATCCTCAAAAAAAATTAGCAAACCAAATTTATCAATACTTTTAAAAGATCATATACCATAATCAAGTGGATTCATTCCCAAGATGCAAGTCTGGTGCAATATCTACAAATCAATTAATGTGATACACTACATTAACACATCGAAAGATAAAAATCACGATCCTATCAATAGATGCAAAAAAGTGTTTGACAAAATCCAGCCTCTAATTTTGATTAAAATTCTCAGCAAAGTGGGAATAGAAGGAACATACCTCAACATAATAAAGGCCGTATAGGACAAACCTACATCTAACATCACACTCAATGCGGAAAGGCTAAAAGCATTTTCCTTAAGATCAGGAACAAGACAAGGATGCCCACTTTCACCATTCCACTTCAACATTGTTTTGGAAGTCTTAGCTACAGCAATCAGACAAGAAAGAGAAATAAAAATTATCTGAATTGGAAAGGAAGAAGTAAAACTCGTTTTTTGCCAATGACATGATACTATACATAGAGAACACTAAAGATCCTACCAAAAAAACTGTTAGGACAGATCAATGAATTCAGTAAAGTTGCGGATTACAAAATAAATATTCAGAAGTCAGTGGCATTTTTATACACCAATGATGAACTTTCAAAAAGAAATTAAGAATACAATCTCATTTATAATTGCATTAAAACCTATAAAATACCTGGGAATCAAATTTTCCAAGGAGATAACAGACCTGTTCTCAGAAAATTATGTCATTGCAAAAAGAAATTGAGGAAGATACAAATAAATAGAAGCATATATCATACTCATAGGTAGGAAGAAACAACATTGTTAAAATGGTCGTACTACTCAAAGCAATCTATAGATTCAATGCAATCCCTATCAAAATACCAATGTCATTTTTCAGAGACCTAGAACAAATAATCCTAAAATTTATATGAAACCATAGAAGACCCCAAATAGCCACGACAATCTTGAGAAAGAACAAAATTGGAGGTATCACATTACCTGATATCAAACTATACTACAAGGCTACAGTAATCAAAACAGCATGGTCCTGTCATAAAAACAGATACATTGATCAATGGAACAGAATAGAGAGCCCAGAAATAAATTTACGCTTATATGCTACTTAATATATAATAAAGGATGTAAGAATCTACAATGGGGTAAAGATAGTCTCTTCAAAATGGTATTGGGAAAATTGGACAGATACAAGCAAAAAGAAAAAAAAAAAAAAGAAACTAGACCACCTTCTTACACCATATACAAGAATAGACTCAAATGGATTAAACTTAAATGTAAGATCCCAAACCATAAAACTTCTAGAAGACAACATAGGCAGTTACTCTTTGATATTACTAACAGTGATTTCTTTTCGAATATATCTCCCTGGCAAGGGAAACAAAAGAAAAAATAAACAAATGAGACTACATCAAACTAAATTTTTTTTGTACGGTGAAGGAAACCATCAACAAAACAAAGAGATAACCTACTGAATGGGAGAAGATATTTGTCTATGACACATCTGATAAGAGGTTAATATCCAGAATTTATAAAGAACTTATACAACATAATAACAAAAAAGCAAATAATTCAATTAAAAAATGAGCAGAAGACTTGAACAGATACTTCTCCAAAGAGGAAATATAGGTGGCTAATAAACATATGAAAAGATGCTCAAGGTCACTAATCATCAGAGAAATGCAAATTAAAACCACAATGAGATATCACCTCACACTGGGCAGAAAGGCTATCATCAATAAATCAAAAAATACGTGTTAACAAGGATGTGGAGAAAAAGGAACCCTCATATATTGTTGATGTGATTGCAAACTGGTATAACCACTATGGAAATAGTCTGGAGGCTTCTCAAAAAGTTAAAAATGGATATACCTTTTGACCCAGTAATTTCACTTTTAGATATTTATCCAAAGAAAATCAAAACAATGATTCGCATAGATCTATGCACACCAATATTCATGGCAGCACAATTTACAATAGCCAAGATATGGAAACAACTTAAATGCCCATCGACAGACAATTGGATAAAAAATTTATGATTCATATATACAATGGAATATTACTCAGCCATTAAAAAAATGAAATCCTACCATTTGTAATGACATGAGTGGACCTAGAGTTTATTATGCTGAGTGAAATAAGTCAGAGAGAAAGATAAATACTATATGATTTCGCTTACATGCAGAAACTAAGGAACAAAAAGAACAAACTTATCAAAAACAGACTCACAAATATACTGGACAATTTGATGATGGACAGAGAGGAGAATACTTGGGGAGCTGGAAGAATAGGGTGAATGGTTAAAGAAGTACA
>NW_006439285.1:0-995 GCF_000325575.1 Pteropus alecto | reverse complement strand
TTACTCCACTTAGCACAATAACCTCTAAGTCCATCATGAAATATCTTTTCCACATTTCATTACTTTTAGTCTGTGTATATCTCTTGTCAGCTCTATAATGACTGTACCAATTTATGTTCCAATCGACAGCATCCCCTTTCTCCATATCCTCATCAACCTTTATTATTATTATTTTTTAAATTTATTTTTATTATAGTGACGTTGCTTAATGAAATCCAGTAAATTTCAGGTGTACAATTTAACAGTAAGGCATATATATATATGTGTATATATATGTATATATGTATTTATATATGTGTATATATATATATATTGCATTGTGTGTTCAACCTCCATAGTTAGATTTCTTTCTGTCACCAAATGTTTGACCCCATTTAACCCATCCACCTCCCTTCTCCCCGCTTCCCCCCAACTTCTGGCAACCAATAGTATATTTTCCATGTCCATGTGTCTTTGTTTGTTTGTCTTGTTCACTTGTTGCTTTTATTTTTATTTTTTAATGAATGAATGAATGAATGAATGAATGAATTTTTTATGGTGACATTGGTTAATGAGATCCCATAAGTTTCAGCTGTATATTTTGAAAGTAAGGCATATATATATTTACACTGTGTATTCACCACCCATAGTTATATTTCTTTCTATCACCACATATTTGACCCCTTTTACCCCATCTATCTCCTCCTTCCCCTCTCTCACCACCATCTGGTAACCACTACTCTATTGTCCATGTCCATGAGTCCCTGTTAATTTGATGTTGAGCATCTTTTCATATATTTGTTGGCCATTTGTATGTCCTTTAGGGAGAAGTGTCTGTTCACATCCTCTTCTGATTTTTTGATTGGATCATTTGTGGGTTTTTTTTGTTGTTGTTGTTATTGAGTTGTATGAGATTTTTTGTATATTTTGTATATTAGGCCCTTATTGAAGGCGTCGGTTGCAAACATATTTTCCCATTGAAATGGTTGTCTCTTTATCTTGTCGATGGTTTCTTT
>NW_006439284.1:0-631 GCF_000325575.1 Pteropus alecto | reverse complement strand
TTCCTAAACTGAATCAAGAAGAACTGGAAAATCTACTTAGACCGATCATCAGTATGGAAATTGAAACCATCATCAAAAACCTGTCATAAAGTATAGTCCAGGACCAGATGGCTTCACCAGTGAATTCTACCAAACATTCGAAGAAGATTTAATACCTATTCTCCTCAAACTCTTCTAAAAAATCAAAGAGGTGACAATACTTCTCAACACATTTTAAGAGGCCAATATTACTCTGATACCAAAACCTGGTAACGATAACACAAAAAAAGAAAACTACAGACCAATATCTCTCATGAATACAGATGCAAAAATCTATAATAAGATACTAGCAAACCAAATATGGCAACGTATTAAAAAAAAATTATACACCACGATCAAGTGGGCTTCATCCCAGAGGCACAGGGATGGTTCAACATACGCAAATCGATTAATGTGATATACCACATAAACAAATTAAAAAATAAGAATCACATAATCATATCAATAGATGCAGAGAAAGCCTTTGACAAGACACAGCATCGATTTATAATCAAAACACTTCACTTATCGGTATAGAAGGAAAGTAACAACATAATAAAGACCGTCTATGACAAACACTCAGCCAACATAATACTTAATGGTGAAAAACTAA
>NW_006439283.1:0-489 GCF_000325575.1 Pteropus alecto | reverse complement strand
CTTATCTCCATTTCCCTTTGCGAATCTGGATCTTTAAATCCTCCCCTTTATAGTCATTGCTATTTCAATTTGTCCCTATGTATGCTGAACATTCATTACTAAGTTTTTATAGCAAGTCTCTTCTTATTTTTAAGCTGATAATGCCCTGTTCCTAGTAAGGGTTGCACTCCTTTGTTTCTATTTGCCAGATAGTCACTGTAGTCCTAATTACGGTTTTTTGTTTTTGTTTTTGTTTTTTGTCATTTTGGTTTAGTTGAGTTGACCTCTTTCTATATTTCCTGTAGTACAGGCCTTGTACTGGAGAATTCCCTCAATTTTTGCATGTCTGAAAAGGTCTTGATTTCTCCTTCATATCTAAAGGAGAGCTTAGCTGGATGCATTATTCTTGGCTGGTACTTCCTTTCATTTAATAGTTTGAATATTTGATTTCACTCCTTTCTGGTTTATAAGGTTAGTGCTGAGAAGTCCCACAATAATCTAATGGGTTTT
>NW_006439282.1:0-455 GCF_000325575.1 Pteropus alecto | reverse complement strand
TTGAAAAAAATGACTGACAGTCTTATGAGAACTCCATTGTAGGAAACTAAATGCTTTTCTTTTGCTGTTTTTAAGATTCTCTCTTTGTCCTTAACCTTTGGCATTTTAATTATAATATGTCTTGGTGTGGGCCTGTTTGGGTTCATCTTGTTTAGGACTCTCTGCACTTCCTGGGTTTTTATATCTATTTCTTTCACCAGGTTGGAAAAGTTTTCAGTTGTTATTTCTTCAAATAGGGTTTTAATTCCTTGCTCGCTCTCTTCTCTTCTGGTACCCCTATGATGCAAATGTTGGTACACTTGATGTTGACCCAAAGACCTCTTAAACTATTCTCGGGTTTTTGGATTTTTTTTTTTTTTTTTTGCTTACTGTTCTGATTGGGTGTTTCCTGCTACTTTCTCTTCCAAATTGCTGACTTGGTCCTCTACTTCATCTAGTCTACTGTTGATTCTCTA
>NW_006439281.1:0-8220 GCF_000325575.1 Pteropus alecto | reverse complement strand
GTGGGTCTGTTTTGATTAGTTTGCTCTTTTTGTTCTTTAGATTCACATGTAAATGAAATCTATGGGATTTATCATTCTCTGCTTGTCATACTTCACTTAGCATAATAACCTTCAGATCGACCCATGTCGTTGTGACTGGTAGGATTTCATTATTTTTCAATGATAGAGAATTTTTCATTGCATATTTGAACCATAACTTTTTTATCCAATCATTTCCTGATGGCCATTTTAGTTGCTTCTATATCTTGGTTATTGTAATTTGTGCTGACATGAGCACAGAGGTGCATAGATCTTTATGGATTATTGTGTTGGTTTTTGTTGGATAAATACCCAGAAGTGCAATTACTGGTCAAAAGGTAGATCTATTTTATATTTTTTGAGAAACCTCCAGATTATTTTCTACAGCCACTGTAACAATTTGCAATTCCACCAACAGTGTATGAGGGCTACGTTTTCTCCACGTCTTCGCCAATGTTGTTTTTCTTCGATTTATTGATGATAGCCATTCTGCAACATGTGAGGTGATATCTCATTGTGGTTTTTATTTGCATTTCTCTCATGATTAGTGAGAGAAATTTTTTCGTCTGTCTATTGGCCATTTGTATTTGCTCATTGGTGAAATATGTGTTCAAGTCTTCTACCCATTGTGTAATTGGGTGGTTTGTTTTTTGTTTTTGATGCTGAGTTGCATGAGTTCTTTATGTATTTTGGATACTGACCTCTTATCAGAGGTATCATATGCAAATATCTTCTCATATTCATTGGGTTGTCTTTTTGTTTTGCAGATAGTTTTCTTTGCTGTGCAAAACTTTTTCAGTTTGATATAGTCTCATTTTTTTAATTTTGTTTTCCTTGCCCAATTTGATATGTCTGAAAAGAAATGACTAGTATTGATATCAGAGAGATTGTTGCCTATGATTTCGTCTAGAAGTTTTATGTTTTGGGGTGTTACATTTGAGTCTTTAATTCATTTTCAGTCTATTCCTGTCTAAGTGGAAGAAGATACTCCAATTTTTGTTTGTTTCTTAGTCTGTTTTTGCACACGCATCTGTCCAATTTTCCCAACACCATTTACTGAAGAGATTGCCTTCACTCTAGTGTATATTCTTCGCACTTTGTGATATGATAAGTGAGCTTCTAGGTATGGATTTATTTCTGGGCTCTCTATTCTGTTCCTTGGATCAATGTGTCTATGTTTATGCTATTAGCATGCTTTTTTGATTACTGGAGCCTTGTAGTATATTTTGATATCAGGTAGTGTGATACCTCAAACTTTGTTCTTGTTTCTCAAGATTGCCATAGCTATTTGAGGTGTCTCATGGTTCCATATAAAATTTAACATTATTTATTCTAGCCTCTGTAAAACACCATTGGTATTTTGATAGAGATTGCAATGAATGTATAGATTGCTTTTAGAATGGCCATTTTCACAATATTGTTTCTTTCTACCCATGGACATGATATATGCTTTCATTTATTTATATATTCTTCAATTTCTTGTTTTCAAAGAGATATTTGTCTGAGAACAGGTCTCTTACTTCTTTGGTTAATGTAATTCCCAGGAATTTTATTGTTTTTGATGCAATTGTAAATGGGATTGTTTTCTCCTCTTCCTGAAAGTTTGTTGTATAAAAATGACACTGACCTTTGAATATTTATTTTGTATCCTGCTACTTTACTGAATTTGTTGATCAATTCTACAAAGTTTTTTGGTGGAATCTTTAAGGTTCTCTATGTATATTATCATGTCATCTGCAAATGATGAGAGTTTTACTTCTTCCTTTCCAATTCGGATAGCTTTAATTTCTCTTTCTTGTCATGTTGCCGTGGTTAAGACTTCAAATACAATGTTGAATAGGCATGGGGATAGTAGGCATCCTTGTCTTGTTACTGATCTTGGTAAAAATGCTTTTAGCTTTTTCCCTTTGAGTATGATGTTAGCTGTAGTTTAGTCATAGATAGCCCCTGTTATGTTGAGGTATGTTCCCTTGATTCCTGCTTTGTTCAGTGTTTTTGTCATAAATAAATGTTGGGTTTCATGGAATGCTTATCCTGTGTTTATTGAAATGATCATATGATTTTTATTTTTATTTGTTAATGTGGTGTATCACATTAATTGGTTTGTGGATGTTGTACCAACTCACATTCCAAGAATAAATCTGACTTGATCATGGTGTATGATATTTTTAATATGCTTCTGAATTTGGTTTGCTAATATCCTATTGAGGGTTTTGCATCATTGTTCATAAGAGATATTGGCTTATAGTTCTCTTTTTTTGTAATGTCTTTGTCTGATTTTGGAATCAAGGTCATGGTGACCTCATGAAAGGAGTTAGAGAGCCTTCTGTCTTCATGAATTTTTTGGAATACTGTGAGAACAATAGGTGTTAATTCTTCATTGAATAATTTGTAAAATTCCTCTATGAAGCCATCTGGTCCTGGACTGTTTGTTTGTTTGTTTGTTTGTTTTCCTGTGTGTATTTGGAACATTTTGATTACATTTTGTTGGTAATAATCGTCAGTTCAGAGTTTTCATTTCATCTCAACTCAGTCTTTGGAGATTATATGTTTTTAGAAATGTATCCATTTCTTCCAGGTTGTCAATATATTGGTGTATAATTGTTTACAGTACTTTCTTATGAACCTTTGTATTTCTGTGGAGTTATTTTTCCTCTTTCATTTCTGATATTATTTATTTGGTCCTCTCTTTTTCTTTGATGAGGCTGGTTAAGTGGCAGTCAATTTTGCTTATGCTTTCAAAGAACCAGCTCTTGGTTTCATTAATCTTTTGTATGATTTTTCTAGACTCTATTTTGTTTATTGCCACTCTGATCTTTAGTATTTCCTTTCTTCTTGGTTTTGACTTTTTTTTCTGTTCTTTTTCTAGTTCTTTTAAATGTTCAGTTAGATTGTTTCTTTGAGCTTTTTGTTGTTGCTTGAGGTTGGCCTGTAATGCTATGAATTTCCCTCCTAGGACTATTTTTGCTGTTTCCCATAAATTTTAAGGGGCCGTATTTTCATTTTTCTTTGTCCCTAGGTGTCTTGATTTCTTCCTTGATCTCATTGTCAACCCATAGATTGTTTAGTAGCATGTTATTTAGCCTCCATGTGTTTGTGTATTTTCTCTTTTTTCCTTGTACTTGATTTCCAGATTCATACCATTGTGATTGGAGAAGATGATTTGATATGATTTCAAACTTCTTCAATTTCCTGACACTTGGTTTGTGTGTTAACATGTGGTCTATCCTGGAAAGAGTTCCCTGTTCACTTGAGAAGACTATTTGTCTGCTTTGGGGTGAAACACACTGAGAATATCTATTAAATCCATCTGGTTAGTATGTCTTTTATGCTCATTATTTTCTTGTTGATTTTTTTGTCTGGCAGATCTGTCCATTGGTGTCAATGAGGCATCAAATTCTCCTACTATGAGTGTATTACAGTTGTCCTCTCGTTTTACGTCAGTCAATACTTGTTTTACGTATGTAGGTGCTCCTGTGTTGGATGCATCTATATTTACTGTTTTCTCAATGTATTTGTTTCTCATTATGGCCTTTGCTTTAAAGTTCTATTGGATGGGTATAAGAATTGCTCACACATCTGTACATATTTTCATTTCCATTTTTATCATGTATCCTTTTCTGTCTTATTCCTTTCAGTCTGTGTATGTCTTTTGACCTGAGGTGAGTCTCCTGCGGGCAGCTTATGTAAGGGTCTTGTTTTCTTATCTATTCAGCCACTGTATCTTTTCTTTGGAGCTTATAATTTTTTCTCATTTCAAACAATAGTTTATCAATATGTAGTTATTGATATTTTATTAATCTTATTTTTTGACTTTTATTTCTTCCTAGAGAAGTCCTTCTAACATTTCTTGAAACACTGGTTTAGCATTTGTAAAAATTTTTAGTTACCGTGTGTGTGTTCATATGTGAGTATGTGTGTGTGTGTGTGTGTGTGTGTGTGTGAGTTTGTGTGTGTTATGTGTTTGTGTGTGTATGTGTCTGGAAAGTACTCTTTCCATCTTTTAATTTGACATGATAGCTTTGCTGGTTAGAGTCATATCACTGAATATTTCCTGACAAACTATTTCTGCCTGCACAGATTCTGACAATTTAATGGGAGCTCATAATTATTTTTTCCTTAATGCTTTTAAGATTTTCTCTTTGTTTTTAACCTTGGCATTTTAATTGGGTTATGTCTTGGTGTGAACTTATTTGAGTTCATTCTTTTTGCAAATCTGCACTCCCTAGACTTTATACACTGATTTCCTTCAGGAGGTTTGAAAAGTTTTCTGTCATTTTCTCAATTAGGTCTTTAGAATCTTTCTCTTTCACTTTTTTCTTCTGGTATTCCTATGATGAGACGCGTTTCATAATTGATATTTTTCCAGAGGTTCTGATACTATACTCTTTATTTAAAATCTTTGTCTTTCTTATTGCTAATCTGATTGGTTGCTTTTATAGGCTTGTCCTTTAAATCATTAATTTAATCCTCTGCTTTACCTCATCTGCTGTGACTTGTTCTAAGATATTGTAAAATTCAATCATCACATTATTTTATTTTATTTTATTTCATTTCATTTCATTTTATTATGAGTTGTTCTTTTCTATGGCAGATATGTTTTTTTTTATTTAATTTTATTACAGTTTAGTTTAGTATTTTATTTTTGTTTACAGACTTTTGTTTCAGTTCTGTTTCTTGAGCATCTTTATAACTAATGGTTTGACCTCTGTTTTGAACTAGTTGCTGGCTTTATTTCATTTAGTTAATTCTCTGGAATTTTACTCTGTTTTTTTTTTCCATTTAGGACATTTGCATCACTTCCTCTTTTGGCCACCTCCCTGTGTTTCATGTTAGTTATATGTGAATGTGCCTCATATCCCAGTTATGATTGCGTGGCCTGATGTTGTAGCTGTACTATGGAGAAATGAATGGTTACATTAGTAAAATGAATGCACTAGAGGGAAATAACATTTAAATGAAAAAAATGATAGAATTATCAATCTGAAAAACAAGATAGCAGAAAGCAATCTATCAGAACACGGAAAAAAAAAAAAAACAATAAGGTATCATAAAAACGTGCTGCTAGTCTAATGGGTCTCCGGGATAACATGGAGCATATCAACATTCACAACGCTGAGATATTGGAGGTAGAAGCGAGAGCAAGTAGTTAAAAACCTGTATGAGGAAATAATGACCGAAAATTTCTCTAACTTGATTAAGGAAATAAGGATGCAAGCCCCAAAATCTCAGAGTCTCAAACAAAATGAATCCAGACAGGCCCACTACAAAACACATCCTAATTAAAATGGCAAATGTTAAAGGTGGGGAGAGATTCTTAAAAGTAATAAGACAAGGTTGGCTATTTATCTTGAAGGCAGCTCCCATAAGACTGTCAGCTGATTTCTCTACAGAAAATTTTCAAGTCAGAAGGGATTGCCCAGAAATATTCAAAGTGATGAAAAGCAAATAACTTATAATCAGGATTTCACTGCCCATTAAAGTTATTTAGAACTGAAGAAGTAAAGTTACAAATCTGTAAACGAGAACAACAAAAAAAAGAGTTTTACAAAAAAAATTAAACAAATTTTGAAAATAGAAAACAACATCAAAAATAGTAAAAAGGAAATAAGGAAAAGAACAAAATCTTACTAACAAAGGCAAATAGTAAAAAGACAGGACAAACAAACTGTAAACCTAGAACAAACGTTAAAAGACAAAAGTAAAAATCTTGTGAAATTACAATATAAAATAAGTGATACAGAAAACATATACATGATATGTAAAAAATAATAACAAAAACTTGAACATGGAAAGAATGAGTAAACTTTGGACTATTTTAAAATGTGATCAAATTAAATGATCATCAATTTAAAACAGACTGCTATAAACATAGTTTGATATAGGGAAGCACAATTACAAATAGTTTGATATAGGGAAGCACAATTACAAATCAGTGATTGAAGAGAAATGCAAGAAATAAAGATAAATAAAGCCAAGCATAGCACTATAGAGCCTCGATACTCAAGAGAAAAGAGCAAAGAATTAGAAAAAAACCTGAGAACTACAAAAAATAATCAGAAAAAAGCTACAGAATTATCACTAATTACTTGAAATTTAAAAAAAAAAAGCAACTAAATGTTCCAATTAAACCACGTGGATGAAATAACTAAAAAAATAAAAACCCATATATATATACTGCCTACAAATGATCCACTTCAGACCAAAAGAAACACAGAGTAAGAATAAATCAATGGGAAACTATTATGCAAATCAAAGCAGGAAAAAAAGATAAGCCTGGATAGCAACACCTATATCAAGGAAAATAAACTTTAATCTTAATGCTATAACAAGAAACAAGAAAAGAAAAGAGATACTTTATATTGATACAGGATAGGGGTCTCTATAACCAGAGAGTTTAACTCTTGAAAGTATGTACATACACAAAAAGAAGCACCTAAATATATAAATCTAATGTTGCTAGACATAAAGCTGGAGTCAATAGTTAAACAATAATAATAAAACTTTAGAACCCCATTGATATCAGTGGATGCATCACCAAGACACAAAATCCACAAGGATAAAAGTGGCCTTAAATGATGCTTTAGTCAACCACACTTAATTGGTCTTTCCAGAACATTTTACTGAAAAGAAGCAGAATATACATTCTTTGTAAGGGCACATGACATCTACAAGATAGACAACATGTTACACCACAAAACGAGTTTTGAGAAATATGAGGTTGAAATTATATCAACATTCTTCTCCAGTCACATTGGCATGAAACAAGAAACAACACACAAACACATGGAAACAAAAAGAAGTGCTACTAACTAATACACAAGTTAACAATGAGATCTAGGAAGAAATCACAATACATCTTGAGACAAATGAAAACAAGAACACACTGCAGCATAAAGTTTACAGTACAAAACAGTTAAAGAGGAAAATGTATGACAATACAGGCTCACCTCAAAGAAATTCAAAGATGGTTACCTCTTAACGTAAATTAACTGAAGGGAAAAGAAAAGTCCAAAGTGATTAGAAGAAAGAGAATATGAAGATCTGGGTGGAAAAAATCAAATTAGCTTCTAGAAACCAACAGAAAAGATAAGTGAAAGCGAGAGTCATTGGTTCTTTGAAAAGATAAATAAAATTCATAAGACTTTAGTCAGAGTCATCAAGAAAAGAGAAGACTCAAATAAATAAAATTAGAAATGAAAGAGAACTAACAACTTCTCCTACAAAGTCACAAAGGTTTATAAGAAAAATACTATGAACAATTATATGTCAACAAATTAGACACCTCGAAGAAATGAAAAAATTCCTTTGAAACATGTCACTTTCAAACAAAGATTCAGTAAAAGCAAGAAATTAGACCAGATAAATAAATACTAATGAAATTGGCTGTAATCAGAAAACTTCCAACAAAGGCCTGGATCAGGTGGCTTTGAAGGTGATTATTATAAAGCAATTAAATAAAGTCTAAACCCATTATTTTCTCAAACTATTCCAAACAACTGACAAGGAGCAACTGTCCCTAACGCATTTTATGAAGCCCAAATTTGCCTGATTGACAATGCCTTAGACTATTAGGCTGGTCTCTGGCATATCTGCTGTATAGACCTCTGAAGGACACATGTCGGAAGCTGCCGCGGCACAGCTAGGTGGATGGGGCTGAGTGAAGACGTGTTCCGTGGTGTTTGTGTGGTGACCGTAGAGGAGGCAGGAGTTCTGGGTCCCTGTGGGTGTGGCTGTGGGTGCCATGTGCCCTTGCCAGGGGTGGGAATGTGAGCTGTGTGCAACTGCAGGTGTCTGCACCCCGTTGGGAGGGTGAGCACAGGGAGCATGGCTCAGGGACCTCAGACCAGCTCTGCGTCTCCCAGTGTGTCAAGGTGGGTGTGACGGTGGGTGTAAGTACACACATGATCACACGCATACACACACACCTTTGTTGTGTCTCAGTTTTTTAAGGGAGAGGAGAGAAGATGGAGGGGAAGAGGAGGAAGGGAAGGTGCAGATGCAGGAGAATTGGCCATGGGTTGCACTTTCCAGAACTATACATCAATGGGGCCTGAGTGGATGGTGGGTGCGGTTGATCTCACTTTGGTGACATGATCCTGGTTAGATGTCAGTCACAATCCCAGTGAGCTGCCAGATCCCACTTTCGTGATCCTGGCTAGTTGCATCAGAGAAAAACACCCACATTGGGCCCTCCCTAGA
>NW_006439280.1:30168-30761 GCF_000325575.1 Pteropus alecto | reverse complement strand
AAACTTTGCCCAGTTTAATATCGATATTTTCAACACTAGTTATTAGAGAACTTAACACTTTTACTTATATAAAAATGTAAACTTTTATCAAATCTCAAATTTGCCTTTTTATTATGATGCTTTGACACATGAGCATTTTGTACTTTTTACAGTTCAATCTATCAATCTTCTCGGAAATTAATTTCATTAATTTTTAAATAATTAATTTTCAATTCATTGAAAACGTTCAAATGATTTTATTTTTTGATTGTATTTGGCATACAACATTATGTTTGTTTTTGGTGTACGACGTAGTGATTAGATACAAAGTGATCACTCCAATAAATTCAGTACCCCTCTGACACTATACATAATTATTGCAATATTATTGAATATATTCCTTATACTATATATCTCCGTGACTATTTTGTAACTACCAATTTGTACTTTTTAATCCCTTCCTCCTTTTTCACCAGTCTCCCTCCATCTCCCTCCCAACTGATAACCCTCAAAATATTCTCTGTATCTGTAAGTTTGTTTTTCTTTTGTTTTGTTGTTGTTTATTTTGTTCTTTAGATGAACGTGAAGTTATATAGTGTTTGTCTTAATCTGAT
>NW_006439280.1:21411-29092 GCF_000325575.1 Pteropus alecto | reverse complement strand
TTGTAAGCTCTTTATCTGTCCTCCAACTCTAAATGATAGCTTTGCTGAATAAAGCATCCTTGGTCGTAGATCCTGGGTCTTCATACTGTCAAATATTTTTTTCCAAGCACTTCTGTCCTGCATAGTTGCTGTTGAGAAATCAGGTGCCAGTCTTATGGGTGTTCCCTTGTAAGTAACTATCTGATATTCTCTTGCTACTTTTAATATTCTTTCTTTGTATTTAACCTTTGCCATTTTAATTATGATGTCTCTGGGTATGGGCCTCTTTGGATCCCTGGGTTTGGGGAATCTATGAGCTTCCTGGGGTTTTATGTCCATTTCCTTCACCAGGTTAGGGAAGTTTTCCATCATTATTTCTTCAAACAGCTGTTCAACACCATGATTTTCTTCTGTTACGCTGGTCAGATGAATATTTGGAGCCTTTATAGTGTCCCATATCCTCCTTAAATTTTTTTTTATAGACTTGGCATCTTTTTTTCTTGCTATTCTGATTGAGTGTCCTGATTGGCTTTCCTGTATTCTGGATAGGGCATTTGATCCTCTTCTTTATTCACTTTGTTTATTTTTGTTGTTGTTGTTTATTCCATTTAATATACTTCTCATTTCAAATAATGTGTTCTTCATTTCAGACTGGTTCCCTTTTATAATTTCCATTTCCATTTTTACGTTTTTTTATCTCTTTGTTGAAGTCCTCACTGAATTTATCTACACTTCCCAAAAGTTCATTGAGCATCTTTATAACCAGTGTTTTGAACTCTGCATCTGTTAAATTACTTGACTCCAATATTTCTGGATCTCTATTCTATTCTCTCATGTGGTTTCTGCTTCTTTGTCTTCCCATTTTGGCTGCCTTTCTGTGTCTGGTTCTATGTACTAGGCAAAGCTCCTAATTTTCTCGGTCTTATTTGTGTGGATTTGTGAAGTAGGTGTCCAGTGGCACAGTCCTGAGAGGGATTCAGTTGCAGGCCAAACTTATCCCAAGGCTCTACCCCTCTGGGGCCACCTGTTAAGATTCAGCAAGCAATCCACAGATGCTGAGGCTAGCTGCCTCCAGTGTGAGTCTCTGCAAGGAGTACCTGACTCACTGGGGATACACCTGGATGTGGCTTGAGTGGGGCTGTGAGTTGGGAGAGGCAGAGTTTCAGGAAATCCTCTGGGCGGAGCGACCACTGTTATCCAGTTTGATGACATCAAGGCTATGGCGGTGCTGTGTCTGCGCACTGGGAGTAGGAAGGGCTCAACAGAGAACAATGGATACTGCCGGCACCCTGTATAGGTGAATCTTGCTTTGACCCTCAACTCCGACAATGGCTCCCTGTAAGTCCCTGGTGACCCCTATGCACAGCTGAATCAGCACTGCTGCTCAGAGAGAGCAGGTCCATCACTGTGAAAATCCACTCATGGTCGCAGCCTCTTTAAGAGGGGTTTGCTGCTGCCACAGCCTCCGTCTCATTCAGTCGCTCGGGACTAGGCAGTCCCGCATCCTCGCCCTGTCCTACCTCCTGCCGTTGTAGGGTGCTTTCTTGGACTTCTCCCTAGTTGTATGGCTTGTTCCTCTAGATCCCTTTTTCCTTGCTACTGCTCCTTATTTCCATCACAACTTTGATATGGTTGCCAGATGAATGAACAGAGCCTCTATCATCTACAACATTTTTTTCTGCTTGCATTTTTTTTTTCTTGAATAAGTCCCTCCAACATTTCCTGTAATACCGGCTTGGTGGTGATGAACTCCGTTAGCTTTTTCTTGATTGGGAAGCTCTTCATCTGTCCTTCAATTCTAAATGATAGCTTTGCTGGGTAGAGAAGTCTTGGTTGTAGGTTTTTGCCTTTCATTGGTTTGAGTGTTTTGCGCCAAGCCCTTCTGGCCAGCAAAATTTGTGTTGAGAAATCAGATGACAGTCTTATGAGAGCTCCCTTTTAGGTAACTAATTGCTTTTCTCTTGCTGCTTTTAAGACTTCTTTGTCTTTAACCTTTGGCATTTTAATTATGATATGCTTTGGTGTGGGTCGCTTTGGGTTCAACTTGTTTGGGATTCTCTGTACTTCCTGGGCTTGTATGCCTATTTTCTTCACCAAGTTAGAAAAGTTTTCCATCATGATGAAATATAGGTTTTCATTTTCTTGCTTTCACTCTTCTCCTTCTAGTACCCTTATAATGCAAATATCATTATGTTTGATATTGTCCCAGAGACTCCTTAAACTATCTTCATTTTTTTAGATTTTGTTTTCTTGTTGCTGTTCTGCTACCCTGTTCTTTAAATCACTTACTCAATCCTCCATTTCATCCACTCTGTTGATTCTCTCTAATTTACTCTTCATATTAGATGTTGTAGTCTTCATTTCTGGCTGGCTCCATTTCATGTTTTCCATCTACATTTTATGCTATCTTTTCGTTAAAGTTCTCACTAAGTTCATCTACTCTTACCTTAGGTTCATTGAGCATTCTTATAACCAGTGTTTTGAACTCTGCATCTAGTAAATTGCTCTTCTCCATTTTGTTGAGTTCTTTTTCTGGAGCTTTGTTCTGCTCTTTCATGTGGGATACATTTCTTTGTCTCTCCATTTTGTCTGCCTTCCTGTGTCTGTTTCTATATATTAGGTGGGACTCCTAAGTCTCCTGGTCTTAGTAAAGTGGCTTTATATTGTAGGTGTCCTGTAGAGCCCAGTGGCACATTTTCCCTGGTCACCTGAGTGAGGTTCTCAAAGCGTGTCCCTTATATGGGTCGTGTGTACCCTCCTGTTATAGTTGAGCCTTGGTTGCTGTTTGCACACCAATAGTAGGGATTGACCTTGAGCTGGTTGGTTGTGAGGACTGGCTTGTGAGGGGCTGACCCTATGGAGCAGGATTCACTTAGCAGCACTCTGGCACCTGCCCAGTTTGCCCTTAGGGTGTGTCCTCCTCAGATGCAACCCTGGGTGGTGATCTGGCTCTGCCATTGATCAAAGCAGACCATTGAGTGTGCTGACCCAAGGGCCTCCTGGGAGATGTTCAGCTGCAGGCCAAGTTCAGCCACAGCCTGTGTACCTCTGAGACCACCTGGCAAGAATCACCAAGAAATCCACAGATGGCTGCCACCCATGCTGGGCTTATAGGTGCCTTGAGAAACCAAGCCAGGAACTGAAGCTGTCTGCCACTAGTGTGGGGCTTGAAACTGCTCAATAAGAGGTATGGGACACACCGAGGCCAGATGGTGCTTCTTTGGGTTTTGCTATCCTTTGAGAGATTTTATGAAAGTCCACTGCAAAAGCCTAGACAGGCCATTTGAATAAACCACTGGAAGTGGCTTGGGCTCACAAGTTGGGAGAGGTAAGGTCTCAAGAAATCACCTGGGTGGGGCAACCTGTGTTATCCAGATTTATGGGGACTCAGATATGGCAGCTGCCTACATCCCCATCCTGGGAAGAGGAAGGGCACAAAAAGAAACTTTGGATGCTGCCAGCACTCTGTCTGGGAGAAAGCTGCCTCTCTAGCTCTCATGCTGAAGCTCGACAACTCAGTGTCTTTCTGTATGTCCTTGATGGTTCTTGAACAGCTGCCCCTGTGCTGGAGATCAGAGCTAGTGAGTCCATCAGGGACTAAGTCCAGGCACAGGCCATTTAATAGGAAAGTGTGCAACTCCCGCAGCCCTCCATCTTAGTCAGATACAATCTCCAATGGTTTTCACAGCCAGAGTTGTTGGGAATTCTCTTCTCAGCACTTGAACCCTAGGCCGGGGAGCCCAGTGTGGGGCAAGGATCCCTTGCTCCTCAAGTTGGGGAGGTGCCTCTATAGCCAATTTAACCTTCTTGATTCTCAACTATCACATGTGGTTGTGAGACTAGGCCTTTTTGTGTCACCACTTCTATCAATTTTGAGGTGACCTGTTATATTTGTCCCTAGTTGTAGGGCTTCTGTTCAGCCAGACCTCAGGTGACTCTCAGTGATGGTTGTTCTGTGTTTTATTATAATTTTGGTCTGGTCCCAAGAGGAAGCATGCACAACATTTACCTTCTACACCATCTTGACCTGTCCCCAACTCTAATTCCATTAATTTTAATATTAGACTATACTTCCTCATTCAACACTTAAATTTAATTCTTCTATTATATTTTTTTTGTGTGTTTTTATCATTTTAGTCCACTTGTGTTTCCCACAACCTAAACTGAATCAACATAATCCCACTAGGAGGTTTCTGAAAGTCTGCCATTGGTATTTTAATTATATAAAAGTGCTGCATGGATATTAAAGGAAGTAATATACATGCTGTCCTTGGATAGTGATCAAAGTTCTATTGATGACTACCGTGATGTAACAGGGATATTGACAAAGTAGGGCATAGTGAGATAAGACAACTGAGATGATAATAGTTAGTAATTATAGGAATCATACTAAGAACATTGCACACATTACTTTATTTGCATCACAGCCCTATGTTGATAAGTTGAATGGTAAAGACTAGTATTGTGACTAATTTAGAGGTAAAGTTACTATATCTATTTAAATAAGTCATATGGGGGGTTTGGAGAAGGTCTCAAGAACTGTGACAGAGTTAATATTAAACCCTGCTTTTAAGCTAACAAGTCAGCCTGATATGTATCATGGATGCCAGCAGAAGTCACAAGACTTCTGAGTTAGAGTCAAAGAACTTTATTATTCCCCAAAAGGTACATGAACTTCATGTCTTCATTAGTTTCCCTTTCCCTTTAAGTCCATGGGAGTGATATAAAACAGGCCAAATGGGCACTGTGTATGAAGTGCATTTGTCATAGCTGAGGAAACCAACCTTAGGAAACCACAACTTTTAAAGGGGCCACAAACATACCTGTTCAACTTTTGCCCCAAGAAGGAGACTTTATCTTTAATATCTTGAGCAACAAACAAATTTTCTCTCTGCTCTGGAGAGACACTATTTTTATCTTCCCAGGCTGTTCACTCTACAAACATCCAGAAAAGATGTCTGGAACAAAAACTGTCTGTGTCTCTGCTCACAAGGTGTGTGAAAGTGAAGAAAAAAAAAACTATGCAGAATTGTCTTGCAGAAGACAGTTGTAATGGCCACCAGTCTTCAAATCTCCACTTAAAAACAGATGGAAAAACTTGATATCAAAACTAAAATTCCCTGAACAACATTCACAAAAACTAGGTTGACAACTGTAGGTCCACAAACCCACAAAACTAGGTCCACAAAACTAGGTTGACAACTGTCTCCACAAACCCAAAAATATAAGCGAACAAGGACAAACCACCCCAAACCACAAGACCTGCCAGAATAAGGATAAGAAGTAGTAACAAGGCAACTTTTGATGGACCCGAGGAACAGGAGAAATGCAAAATGGCCAACTGGCATTCACTGGAAAGTGTGATGGACAATGAAACCTGGGAGGGCTTTTGTGTTCCTCAATATCTAAGAAATACAAGAGGTACATGATAAGAAGGATAAAAATGACAAGTACAGTGTAGCCCCTGTGGATTCTCAAAACTGACTTAGCCAGACTCTATTCCCAAACATAACACTTCATTGAGGAGAAACTGCTTGGATAGAATCAAAATTGAGTTGCACAGAGTCAACAAAGGTAAGGAAAGAGACCTGTACTTGTACCATTCGACATGGTAGCATGTGGAAATAAATAGCTTGGATATTACCTTATCCATTCCTCAATTTTAAAAAATCCTGCAAATTGTTATTATTATTGACCCTATTTTACAGTTAAGAAACTCAAGTTTTGAGAGACTGGATAACTTATTGAAAGCTTACAGAGGTAGTAAATTCAACTGTGATTCAAAAATAGCATCACAGGTTAAGATTCAAGACAGAGAATGTGGACTGCACTCTCATGAGAAGAATACCAAAGAATTTGGGGGCCATGGTTTAAAACAGCCACAGTTGGAGTCTATATGGTTTTACTGAGGGAGGTACATGGAGAATCACAGTGTGCATAAGTAACTCTTAAACTGGTAAGACATAGGAGGAGACAGAAAGGAAGGAAGAGGTTGATAAATCTTTCATGTGTTCTACAAGGCAGTCACCAGATTCCACTGTCCTTGTCTTCTATCCATGAAGCACATGGCAGCCCATTTTTCTGGATATTATGTTCCCCACTGTGGTTCATCTGCATCCACACTCCTTCTCTGCCAGTGTCCTTGCAATTGTCCCCAAGGCCACAGGGCTTGGCTTCATTCTAGTCCCAACAGGCATCAATTACTCACCTCCCTACTGATGGACCTCACCTTCCTAGGGCATTGCATCAGAGAAAGATATAACCTCCACAATTCAGGACATCCAGTTCACCTCTTCTCTCTGCCCAATCCTAAGAGGTCAAACTCTTGAGGAGAGACAGAAAACAAATAGTTTCTCTGTCTCATATACTGTGCAACCTACCCACCTCTTGGCACTAGTTATACTTACCAAAGCTTCTACCTGCTGTAGGGAGGAGTGTTCAGGGTAGCCATCATTCATGTAGCTTGAAAACATTTTCTATCTTTTCACACAGGTAAATATGTAACCACAGAAACTGTAATTTTTTATTATAATTTTTTAAATTAAATTTAGTGGGGTGACACTGGTTGATAAAATTATATAGGTTTCAACTGTATAATTAAATTATACATCATCTGTATATTGCATTGTGTGTTCACTACTCATCAAATCTCCTTCCATCTCCATACATTTCCTATGCAGCACACTAATAAGGAAAAACAGCAAAACAATATGATTAATATAATCCCATACAATATGGTGATGTATTGTGATTTTTAAAAAGATAGAACTATATTGATTATATTGTTTTTGCTGTTTTTCCTATTCAGTGTGTCACATAGAATTCCATAGTATGAATTTCCGTGCTTCATTTAGTTACTTCCCTATTGGCTGGCATCTAATGAAAGTATTAATTTGCAACTGGTCTTTAATCTCTCTAAGCCTATTTCCAGGGTCATTTGGAATGATGATACTTACTCTTATCGAAGATAGATATAAAGTATAGCTACGTAATAATTTATAATGTGCTGTTTAAGTACAAAAGCACCCTCAGACGCCCCTTGTATCAGATTAACTATAAGTTCATTGAAAATTTATAATTGATGGCGTGCAATTGGTTTACATAACCTGGTTTTGGCTATGTGACCAATGGGGTATAATTTCTTTTTAGTAAACTTATGCCTCTGTTTCCTCAACACCGAGATATCTGCTCTTATCCTGGTGGTTTATTATTTGAAGATAACACCTGTCCTGAGCTTCTGAGAGAATTACTTGGGCATCCCTGAATGTCTCAGATATCTGTGATATTTGCCTGTTTTCTTTCTCCCATTGTACTGTCTCTTCTCTCCCTTTAAAGCCTACCATAAATATATATTTTTTGCTCAATTTTAGAATATTAATGTGATTTAATAGAGAAAACATTTTTTAAATTAATTTATTTTTATTATGGTTGGTTAATGAAATTGGTTAATGAAATCCAATAACTTTCAGGTGTACAATTGAACAGAAAGGCATATATATATGTGAGTGTGTGTGTGTGCGCGCGTGTGTGTTTGTGTGTGTGTGTGTGTATACGTATATATATATACATATATATATGTACATATGTACATATACACATATATATCCTATAGGTTCTGTTTTTCTGGAGAATCCTAATATAGAAACCTGACTAATATATGGATAAAACTTGAGCACATCATGTAAAGCAAAATAAGCCGGTC
>NW_006439280.1:6040-20773 GCF_000325575.1 Pteropus alecto | reverse complement strand
TGCCATGTTCTGGCCACTGTGAATAATGCTGCTATGAACATCGGTGTGCAAATACGTTTTCGGATATATGTTTTCCAGTTTTTGGGGTAAATATACAGTAGAGGAATTGCTGGATCATATGGTAGATCAATTTAGTTTTTTTGAGGAATCTCCATACCGTTTTCCATAGTGGCTGTACCAATTTGCAGTCCCAGCTGTGTATGAGGGTTCTTTTAAGAAAAAAACATTTGTCTGACATCTACTAAGGAAGTTGCCATTTTAACCTAAATTATTCTTTGGAAAACATGTCTGCCTCTCTCTCAAGAAATTAGCCAGTGATCTTTTTTTTTATTTTATGGTAAAATTTTTATCTGGTGTCTTGTTTACCATTTATCACTGGAATCTTACACTATATTTGACCTAAAACAGTCAGTAAAGATTTGATTGATTGATTGATTACTTAATTAATGGCATCCCAATACAAAGCCCCTATAAAATCTTTCAGATACACTAATTCAACATCCTGACACATTGTTTCTTCAGTTTTCTCTGAAGGACTCCCAAAGTGCAGAACAGAGGTCATTGGGTTTTTCTAGGATTTATTGTTTGATGTCCGAAGACAGTGTTTCCTCAAATGTCTAATCACTTGGTATGCTTTTAAAAGTAGATTCTCAGCATCCATCATGTCTAGGTATATACCCAAAAGAATTAAAATCAGGAACTCAAATAGGTTCTTGCAGACCAATGTTTATAGTAGCATTAATCACAATAACCAAAATACAGAAATAATCGAAGTGTCCATCAACAGATGAGTAGATAAACAAAATGGAATATAGACATACCTACAATGGAATATTATTCAGCCTTTTTATGTTTTATTTTTATTTATTTTTGAGTTTTTACAAAATTTGTTTGTGCCAGACTGACAACATATGCCAGGAAGCAAAATCTCCAATGCTCCATTATTCAACCTTTTAAAGGAATGAAATTCTGATACATGTGCAACATGGTTGTAATTTAAAAATATGCTAACTGAGATAAGCCAGACACAAAAGGATAAATATTATATTAGTCCACTTACATGAGGCACCTAAAGTAGGCAAATTCGTAGGGATAGAAAGTAGAATAGAGGTTTCCAGGGGCAGGGGGAAGAGAGAATGGGAAGTTGTTGTTTAATGGGTATAGAGCTTCTGTTTGAGATGATGAAAAGGTTCTGGAAATGTATAATGGTGGTGGCTGCATGGTGTTGTGAATATACTTAATGCCACAAAACTTAAAATAGTTAAAATGGCATATATCTACATATAATCTATCCATAATAAAAATAAAAGTAAAAATAAAATTAAGTAAAACCATTGTAATTTTCTTTTAAAAGCAGATTCTCAAGCTCTCTTCCCAGAGATGTTGACCAGGTGAGTCTAGGATAAGAAAGTCTGAGAAGTTCTGTATTAATAAGAGCCTCAGCTGATAGTTTTAAAAAGCTTAAATTATGAAACATTATCTCAGGGCAATGGTTCTCAATGAGCTGTCATAGGGACAAGCGAAATTTGGAACTTGTGAAAAATCCTAATTATCAGATCCAAACTGAGATCTACTAAGACAGACATTGGGGGATGGGACTCAGAAATCTGCTCTAACAAATCTTTAAGGTCACCTGGTGCAAGCTAATGTTCAAGACCCATTACCCTCGTGAATCCTGGGACCCTTTGCTACACAGCCATCTATCCAATGAGGAAACTACAAGTCAGAAAATGATGACACTTATCCCCAAGAGGAGATCCAAAGGAAACTAGAGTGATTCTTCTCAGAAGAAAGGGATCCAGAGAAAGGAATTGAAGCTGGCCCCACCGTTAGTCTCTCAGGGATAAGGAGTTGGCAGGTCAGAGACCCCTTCCTTTGTGATCCCTGCCCTTGAGGAGTTAAACTGGCCAGGGAATCAAAGATCCATTGATCAATTAATCTAACAAGCTTCAGAGGGGATTCCACTTCCAGGGTCACAAAACCTGAAACACAACTTATAGTCACCTAGGCTCTCGTGTGCCAGACTTAAGACACTCCGGCCTTTTCCAGGAGAAACTATGCAGGCCCTATACCACATGCCTGGCTCTGTATCCTTGCTCTTTTGGGGGACAAAAATTCCTTCTTCATCACCCCCTTTTTGTGAGAGAATAAGATTCAGGAGTGTTGGCCTCTCTGGTGGGCCCACATTGCCAAGCCTGCAAAGCTCAGTAAGTGTTGTGGGAAATAGGGGGAAAAAGTGGTTTGGTGAAGAGGGTATTGACTATTGTTAAGCACAGAGCAGAGGAAATCTTATGCTGTAGAATGAACTCTAGAGGTTAACTGCATAGGGAAGTGAATGGCTAGACTCCTTATTTGAAGTTGCCATTGCATAGTGAGCTTGTACTTCAGTTGTATTTGGTTGGATGGTTGATGGAGATTATGGAATGGGAAATAAAGAGGCTAACCCCAAGTCCACTCTGACACCAAAGTACTTCTCAGAATCACACTGTGCAGTGCTACAGTTACCAGTCTGAGGTGTACAAATGGATGCTCCCAGGTGCTGATAGAGCTTTAGTTTCTTCACATTGAAGTCTTGATCCCTTCTTACTCTTTTCTCTTGTTACCTGGCTTAAGAACTCCAGAGCCTCTATCTTCACTCAGCCTAGAAAAATCTTTAAATTCTTTGCCACTCTCATTTGCTTGGGAACATCTCCTGTTTCTCAAAAAGAATCTGTCCTTCCCCCTTCTTCTGCACCCTTATCCATCTTTCTTATTAAAGACCCTCAAGAGGGAAGGATCTGAGTTCCCTGGTATCTAAGCCCACAGCATTTGAAGACTGGGATGGGGGTGAAAGAGGGAAAGTAAAGGAGTGGGAAAGTCCAAAATCTAGTCCCTGATTGACAGCCTACTCTTTTGCTCCGGGAACATTCTGGGAACATTAAAACTCGCATGTCCCTTTCCTATACTGACCCTTGATTCCACTTGGGTGTCAGGTCTTATCCTTAAGTAGGGACATGGGATCATTAATAAGATCAGAGTTATTTCTTCACCTCTCTTGGCCTTTGTTCCTCTTCCCTAAAATAAGTGCCTTGGTCCTTCAACTCTAATGATGTGAGAATTCCCCACCCCATTCCCTTTGCCCTTAGTTTTGCCTGCTTGAAATCCATCTTTCACTCTAGACACCAGGGAAAATTGTGAGACAAATCATGTCACTCCTTTGGTTGTGATTCCTCCACAGCCCCCATTCTTTTTCATTATTCTTTTCAAGGTTCCCAGAGATTTGATCACCTCTCCAACCTCATTCTTCACTGTTCCCATCTCCACTTTGTGCTTCAGCAAATTGCTAGAAGCACTCTGTCCCGTGCTGGTTCTTGCTTATGTGCCTTTGACCTTGCTCTCTTCTATGCCAGAAAAGCTCCTGCTCAATTATCCACCTATAGAACACCTTGCCCGGGGAGCACTTCCTCCAGGAACCCTTCTCTGGCTCCATTCCTCCAAGTAGGATTCGAGGGTCCTCTCAGTACCCCATTCTACAGGCTGCCTTTATCTTAGCATTTAACTAACCAGTATTACGATACTGGTTTGTGCATCCATCTCTGGAAGGTGGGCTCCCAGAGGTCAAAAACCATACCTAACTCTTATCTTGTCCCAAAGAAGCCCTTTGTGCAGAGTGGCTTCCAGGAGTTTTTCAGAGACTGACAAACAGCCTCGTTCAATTCTACTTCTGGCATGGCTCAAGAAAATTTCCCACTAACATTAAATATAAGAAAAAGAATAGGACATATTTATTTGATGCATGGGTAAATAGGAAAGTGTGATAAATGGCTGTATCTTCTAATTTTAATTTCTAGTTTCTAGTCCTAAGGTAAAAGGTTTCTAATGTGTGAGTAACTTTTAAGATAAATGTTATTACCTATTTCATGACCCATTTGAATCATAATTCAGCTGCTTCTGCAACTCCAGGTAGCACTTTATAAAAAAATTATTGCAGTAGATTTGAATTTCAAGAACCTAAGAACAACCCCTGCAGCATCCAGACCACCTTGTCCATTGGAACAAGATTGATTCTCATTAGTTTTTCTCCTTCATGTCTATTATTTTTTATTGAATATCTTTCATTATCTCAATCTTTTATTTGGCTTGAGGAAGGAATATTTGACTATCCTAGAAATAAAATCATCTCTCTGGACAAATAATTACCTTCTGACCTTTGTCAAACACACTTACTGCCTAAACCTGGAAGGTCTGCATGGACTGTACATCTCTTTGTCAGAGGAAGCAATATGCATCTAAGAACATATTCCAGCTTCAGAGGCTGACCTTTTCTTTAACCATTTCTCAAATGAGCAAAGGTCATGAAAAGGAATTTTAAATATTATCCTCCATGATGCTCATGAAATACAGTAAGTTCTCACTTAATATCCTTGGTAGGTTCTTGGAATTGTAGAGAAATGACATATAATAAAACTCATTTTACAATAGGATAATCTAACTGATACAAATAACAGTTAAGTTCCTACAGCATTTCATCAAAGTTATAACAAAACAATATTGAATGAAACAATATTATTGGGAGACCTGCTGTACTTGCAAGCATAGAGAAATTGCATCAGATGTTACATGTGAGCCCAAAAGGATGAGGGTCAGACATGAGGTATTGCTTAGAATAGCACTGGGAAGATGGAGAGAGGGAGCATTTGTCCAGTGTCTGCCTCTCTCTGGCTCTCTCCTTTCCAGGTCCTGTGGGTCCTGTAACCAGAAGTGAAAGAATGGGTGACTTTATTCACTTTCCTGCTATTGCTCTCTCCTGGAAAGTGGATCTTCAAGTATTTGAGGGGAGAGTGCAAAGGAAGCAGTGTCCTCATAAAAGAATGAAAAGTATTTAGCAGTTTCAAATGCAAGTAAAAGGGCTGAGAATATGAATGTTGAGGGACTTCCAGGAAGGGAATTGGAAGACGATGAATATCTTCATTTATAATCCTGGAAGAACAGCCGTGTAACAATAAATCCTTTGTGACTTTTTATACACTTGTGATTTCTCTTTCTAGTCTCTTAGTCATCTTCTGTTTATGTCTCTGGATAATTAGGACAGAAAGTAAGGGATGTGTATGTAGATACTTCAGTCAAAGGCAGTAGAAAAGCAGTCCCTGATGCTTCTGTGGGTAACAATCCCCGGTGAGAGAGTAAAAGCAAGAGAAAGGCTAAATTGTTGAGACTTGGCAGAGATCAATGTTGGGAACAAATATTGCCCAGAGATGAAAGGAGGACCTGGTTATTAAATGAGAAGAAACTTTATATTTCTTTTCTGTCTCCCTTTCTATCTTTCTTCCATCAACACCTTGTTTCTTTTATTCTTTCTCCATATATTGACCTCATTGAAGGTAAGAGTTGCTGGAGATTTTGGGGTAATGGACACCCAGGGACTATATAATGAGGTGCAGCAATGGGAAAAAAATTGGTTTGTATGCTCATCCATTTATTGATTCTGCCACCAAACCAATATGGAGAGTCCCCTGTGTGCTAAGAACTCAGGTAGCATTGAGAACCGAGGAGGTTGGAAATCACCTAAGCAGAGCTGTGCCAAGTACATAATGGCAGGCAGGAATTAAGAGAAGAAAGTAGAGAGAGTTTTAGGCAGAGGGAGGTCTTGAAAAATTGCAGAAACATAAGAGAATATGACCCATTTGGGCAAAGAGAAGTATTTCAGAATGATCAGAACTTAGGAAAAAAGTTTAGAAGTAGTGAGAAATAAGGCTGGAGGGTCAGAGTGGAGCCATGATAACCAAGGAATTTGGATGTTTTCAGAAGGTGGCAGGAAGGCACTCTGAAGATTTTAGGCAAAGGGGTGATATGATCGGATTTGCATTTTGGAAATATCAGTTGGGCTGCTGTGTGGAGGAATCAAAAGTGAAATTTGGAGACCAGAAAGGAAGCCCCTGCAATAGACCAGTGAGAAAATTGA
The DNA here is from genome assembly GCF_000325575.1 of Pteropus alecto. Lineage (NCBI taxonomy): Eukaryota > Metazoa > Chordata > Mammalia > Chiroptera > Pteropodidae > Pteropus > Pteropus alecto. The sequence goes on along the minus strand of NW_006439280.1, from coordinate 14,832 downwards.
TTTCTTCTGTTCAAAGTCAGTCAATACCATTAACACACACAGCACACTCCAGGGAATATCCAGTATCAGACATCTCCCATACACTCTATTTCATTCTGCTTAATAAAACAAAACAAAACAAAACAAAAGAATGCAAGACAGCAAGCCACCATTATTAAAAGTCAAGAGAATTTTTTACAAACTATCATACTTTAGAGATGCATTGTGACAATTTTCTTAGAATACTCCTCAAATGATCAGAAGCCACCAGAGATGATTACAAATTGTCCCTCTCCCAAAGGGACAGAAGAAAGATGTTCATCCATAGCTAAACAATTTGCATATGATATGGCCATTTTTATCATTCCAGAGACACTATTTGCTTTGGGTTTTTAAACTGAGATATTGACATATAACATTATATTAGTTTCAGGTGTAAAGCATAATGATTTGATATTGGTATATATTGCAAAATGATCACCACAATAAATCTAGTTAACATCCTTCAATATACATATTACAAAAAAAATTTTTCTTATGATGAAAACTTTTAAGATCTACTCATTTAGCAACTTTTAAATATGCAATACAGTATTAACTGTAATCACCATACTGTACATGAAATCTGCACTACTTATTTATTTTATAACTGAAAGTTTGTACTTTTTTCTTTTTGTTTTTAATATTTTTTACTTTTTAATTACAGTTGGCATACAATATTATATTAGTTCCAGGTATACAACATAGTGATTTTAGACTTTATATAACTTATAACTTATGAAGCAATCACCCTGATAAATCTAGTGCCCATTTGACAATGTTAATAGTTATTACAATATTATTGACTATATTTCTTATGCTATACTTTATGTGTCCATCACTATTTTGTAACTACTAATTTGTACTTCTTAATCTCTTCCTCTTTTTCAAATGTCCCCGCAACCCCCTTCCCATCTGGCAACCATCAAAGGGTTCTCTGTATCTGTGAGTTTGTTTCTCCTTTGTTTGTTTGTTTATCTTTTTAGATTCCACATGTAAGTGAAATCATATGGCATTTGTCTTTCTCTGTCTGACTTATTTCACTTAGCATAATACTCTCTAGGCCTATCCATATTATTGCAGATGGCAAGATTTCTTTCTTTTTTATGACTGAGCAATATTCCAGTGTATATATGTACCACTTCTTCTTTATCCATTCATCTATTGATGGACTTTTAAGTTTCTTCCATATCTTGGCTATTGTAAATAATGTTGCATTAACATATGAATGCACATGTAGTGTTTTGGATTACTTTGGATAAATACCCAGAAGTAGGATTACTGTTTTTTTTTTCTGCTGTGTCTCTTGTTATAGACTTTATTTTAAAGTCTATTTTGTCTGGTATAAGTATTGCTACCCTTGCTTTTTGTTTGTTTGTTTCCATTTCATAAAACATCTTTTTCCATTCCTTTATTTTCATTTTGTGTGTTTTTCAATCTGAAGTGTGTCTCTTGTAGGCAGCATATGTAAGGGTCTTGTTTTCTAATTCATTTGGCTGCCCTCTGTCTTTTGATTGGAGCACTTAATCCATTTACGTTTAAAGTAATTGTTGATAGACATGTAGTTACTGCCATTTTATTATTCATATTTTTTATCTTTTTTTTTTTCTTTCTTCTTCTTAAAGAAGTTCCTCCAACATTTTCTGTAATACTAGCTTGGTGGTGATGAATTCTTTTAGCTTTTTCTTGTCTGGGAAACTTTTTATCTGTCCTTCAATTCTAAATGATAGCTTTGCTGGGTAGAGGAATCTTGGGTTATGTCCCTTCTTTTCATCACTTTGAATATCTTGTGAATCCCTTCTAGTCTGGAAGGTTTATGTTGAGAAATCAGCTGATGGTCATATGGGAGCTCCCTTGTAGGTAACTAATTGCTTTTCTCTTGCTGCTTTTAATATTTCTTTGTCCTTAACTTTTGGCATTTTAATTAATTCTGATGTACCTTGATGTGGGCTTCTTTGGGTTTATCTTGTTTGGGATTCTCTTCTTCCTGGGCTTGTATGCCTTTTTCCTTTGCCAGATTAGGGAAGTTTCCATTCTTATTTCTTCAAATAGATATTCAAATTCTTGCTCTCTTCTCCTAGTACTCTTATGATATGAATGTTGGTATTCTTGATGTTGTTCCAGAGGTCCCTTAAACTATCTTCATTTTGTTGAATTCTTTTTTTCTTGATGCTGTGCTGAGTGGGTGTTTTCTGCTGCCTTATTTTCTATCGCTGAATCAATCCTCTGCTTCTTCTACTCTACTGTTAATTCCTCCTAAGGTATTCTTTATTTCACTAATTGTATTTTTTATTTCTTCCTGGTTCCTCTTTGTTTTCTATCTCTTTATTAAAGTTCACACTGAGTTTATCTACTCTTCCCCTAAGATCATTGAGCACCTGTTTAACCAGTGTTTTGAACTCTGCACCTTATACATTGCTTGTTTTCACTTTGTTGTGTTCTTTTCCTGGAACTTTGTTCTGCTCTTTCATTTACGGCATTTTTCTTTATCTCCTATTTTGGCTGCCTCCTTGTGTTTCTATGTATTAGGTAGAGCTGCTTTGTCTCCCAGTATTAATAGATTGGACTTCTGTAGTAGGTGTCCTAAGGGTCCCAGTGGCACAATCTCCCTAGTCACCCGAACCGGTGTGCTTCAGGTTTGTCCCTTATATAAGTTGTGCATGTCCTCTAATGGTAGTTGATGTTGTGGTTGCTGTTTTCACATTAATGAGAGGACCTGACCCTCAGGATGATTGGTTTTGAGGACTTGTTGGTTAGGGGCTGACCCTATGGAGCAAGATTCACTTTAGCAGGGCTCTGGTGCCTGCCCAGTCTGCAATTTGAGTGTGTCATTCTCGGATGTGGCCTTGGGTGGCGCTCTGACTCAGACCAAAGCTGGCAACCAAGTGTGAAGGTGGGGCCTCCTGGGAGGGGCTGCACCACAGGCCAAGTTCGGCTACAGCCTGTACTCTACCTGGGGACACCTAATGAGTCACCAAGCACATGGCCACCACCCACGCTGGGCTTGGATATGCCTTGATAGGCCAAGCCATAAACTGAGGCTGGCTTCTGCTAGTGCTGGGCTTGAGGCTGCTCAGCAAAAGGCACAGAGTCTCCTGAGGCCAGATGCTGCTTGTTTAGGTTTTGCAAACCTTTGGGAGATTTTAGGAACATCTGCAGCATGAGCCAAGACAGGCCGTTTCTATGGAAATCCACTGGAAGCAGGTTGGTGGGCTCGCAGGTTGGGTGGGGTAGGATCTCAGGGAATTATCTAGGAGGAGCAACCAGTGTTAGCCAGGTTGATAAAGACTCAGATATGGCAACTGCCTGTGTCTGCATGCTGGGTGAGGGGAGGGCTTAACACAGAAACAATGGATACTGCCAACACTTCTGTCTGGGAGAAAGCTGCCTTGCCATCCCTTGCCCTAAAGCAAGACAATTCAGTTCCTCCCCCATATGTCCCTGACACCTTCAGAGCTGTTGCCTCAGTGCTGGAGCTCAGAGCAAGTGAGTCTCTCAGTGAGTAAGTCCATGTGCAGACTCCTCAAGTGGAACATCTGTGACTCCAGCAGCCTCCATCTCACTCAGCCACAATGTCCACTGATTTTCTTAGTCAGAAGTTTTGGAGGTTTCTCTTCCTGGCACTGGAACACTGGGCGGGGGTATCTGGAATGGGGCTGGGACTCCTTGTTTTTCTGTGGGGAACTCTGCAGCTGAGATATCCCTCCTAAATTTCAACTGCCACAGGCAGGTGTGGGACCAACTCATTCTGCATCTCTACTCCTTCTATTGGTCTTAAGGTGGCCTCTTCTGTGTGTCCCCATTTGTAGGACTTCTGTTCAGCTAGGCTTCCAGGTGACTTCCAGTGATGGCTATTCTGTAGTTTAGTTGTAATTTCAAGTGGTTGTGAGAGGAGGCGAGCACAGACTTTACCTATTATCTTGATTGAGAATCCTGAAAGTATGTACCCTTTGACTCCCTTCATCCATTTTGCCTACTTTTGCCTTCTCACTTTGGTTTTTATACCTAAGAAGACTGACAGTGATGACAACAAATGGTGGCATTTTTTCTTTTTGTAGTTAGGAGAATGATGGTATAGCAAGTGTACAAAAATACTTATAACAAAGCACACAAAACACTGAAGATCATTTTATGGTCTTTTGCTATTCCTTGTCCCAGGTATAGGATCCGTTCCTCTATGTCTTATTATAGGACACTCAGAATCTGGAGTGAATGAGTCAGAGGGTAGGTGGACTCTGGATGAGTGCCATCATCTTCCAGCCCCATTCTAAGCATCATCTTAATGTGAGTGCCACAACCTTTCAGGCTTATATGTAAAAATCCTGATGCAATTTTTTTCTTCCCCCAATATTTAATGAATGAGATAGAAGACATGACTCAAAATTCTGTTTGTGACCTTTGTAGTAGTATTTCAGGGTGTTAAAATGGTTTAAGCCTTAATATCCACTTTTTCCTTGGACTTTTTAACCAATCCCTTAACTTCACAAATGAAGGATATTTTGTCAAGTGACAAATATCCAGGAAGCATCTGTCCCTGTTCCTACAAGATGTTGCTGGTTTCTTGTATGTTAAGCATTTGTTTATTTGTTTTTTATTAAACTTATTAAGGTGACATTGGTTAATAAAATTATATAGGTTTCAAGTATACAATTCAATAATACATCTTATGTATATTGTATTGTATGTTCAACATTCAAAGTCAAATCTTTTTCTGTCACCATATATTTGATTCCCCTTATCCTTATCTACCTCTCTCCTCCCCACTTTCCCTCTGGTAACTACTAAACTGTTGTCTGTGCCTATGAGTTTTTTCCCTCTTTAATTCCCCCCTCTCCCACTTCCACCCTTGACCTACAGATGTTGCTGTTTCCCTTAAGAACTGGACCTCTGAAGGTGGGGCATCTCCTACCACACACTTGCAGCTTGCACCCGGGGCCTGGTGCCCCTGGGACCTGGCACCCCTAGCACACTTGGGTGGCCTGGCACACCTGGGGTATGGTCTGTGGCTCCACCTGGGGCACGAACCCAGGACCTTCTGTGTGTAAAGCAGATATGCTAACCACTACACTACAGAGCCACCCCCTGTGCCTATGAGTTTTTGTTTGTGAATGTAATTTATTACTTGGGAATAACATTTTTTTTTCTTTCTTTTTCTCCTTAAGAAATAAACCTACATTGTACTCATCCTCTTATGCTCTGTCCAGATATTTGATATCTCTCAAATTTTCTCACCTCTGAGACTTGGTTATCTGACCTTTCCTGAGTCCCAAGGCAAATAACCCAGACCAAGTTACCGAGCTTCACTGAACCTCATGTTCCACATTTGGGTTAGAGTGAGTATGTACCATTTTATCTCTAAAGTCCAAAGTTGCTCTTAGAATTAGATTGATAATTCTGAGCCAGAGATAAAGAATATGGATGAATGTCCCAGAGGACAATGGACAGGGGTTGGTTGACATTATGAAAAGTTGCATGTAACATATGACAGAATATAGAATTCCTAAATTTTGTAATGTTAGGGCTTTTATGTCCAGTCATTTACATCAGGGAATTTAAAAATCAGAGAAATCTGATTTTTCCTAGTGTCTATTTCATGTTCTTTTCCTTCCTCAATCATCTAGCTGATGTGTCAGCAACATGGAATCAGGAAACCAAACAAGAGTTTCAGAATTTTTACTCCTGGGATTTTCTCAAGACTCAGAGCCTCAACCCATAATATTTGGGCTGTTTCTGTCCATGTTTGTTGTCACCATGCTTGGGAACCTGCTCATCATCCTGGTCATCAGCTCTGACTCCCACCTCCATACTCCTATGTACTTCTTCCTCTCCAACTTGTCTTTTGCTGACATCTGTTTCACCTCTACCACCATCCCAAAGATGCTGGCGAACATCCAGACACAGAGAAAATCCATTACCTATGCAGGGTGCATCACCCAGATGTATTTTTTCATGGTTTTTGGAGGTATGGACACTTTTCTCCTCACTGTGATGGCCTATGACCGATTTGTGGCCATCTGTCACCCCTTGCACTACTCAGTCATCATGAACCCCCGCCTCTGTGGCCTGCTGGTTCTTATGTCCTGGTTCATCAGCTTGACATACTCCCTGATCCAGAGTCTGTTGATGTTGCGGCTGTCCTTTTGTACTAATTGGGTAATTTCACACTTTTACTGTGAAATTGCTCAGGCCCTCATGCTTGCCTGCTCAGACACACTTGTCAATTACATCCTGCTACATATGGTGACTGGCCTTCTTGGCATTGTTCCCTTCTCAGGAATTCTTTTCTCTTATATCCGAATTGTCTCCTCAGTCCTAAGAATCCCATCAGCTGATGGGAAATATAAAGCATTTTCTACCTGTGCATCTCACCTGTTCGTGGTTTCTTTATTCTATGGGACAGGCTTCAGTGTGTATATTGGATCTGATGCATCTTCCTGGAGGGGCATGATTGCCTCAGTGATGTACACTGTGGTCACCCCAATGCTGAACCCCTTCATCTACAGCCTACGGAACAAGGACATCAAGAGGGCTCTACAAAAAGTTCTTGGGAGAACACTCAGTGTTCAGTAATGGGAACACTCATCTTGGGTTTTTGAGCTGACAGTGGTAGCAGCAGTTGTCTAAAGAAATCCCACATCTTAATTACATTGAATTTTGCTTTTCACCGGTCCTCTATAAGTGACTCTGGTTAAGAGTGCCTTGTAAGCGCTTTGTCTCAACCTTTTATGGTGACTCCTCTGTTATTCTCAGTTCTACTCTTGTCATCCCTTCCTTTTACTTACTTACTCTACTGTACCTCAGCTTGGATTTCCAGTCCTGCAGGTCGATACCAGCCACTTCAGGTCTTCAGGTACCAACTGGGACAGGTGAATAAGAATTAAAAAATTTATTGAAAATAATTGCTATTTCTTATCAAATTCACTCATTCAACAATATTTATTGAGCACTTTTTGTGTGTCAGGCTGTTGTAGGTATTTGTAATACAGCAGTAAGGAAGGAGAATAAGAACAGATAAGAATCTTTGCCCTCATAGAGCTTAAATCCTCAGAGTTTATCATATCACGTTATAAGTCCAACAGAAAATACACTGATGGATAAATCATTTATTTGGTTATTGGTGAGATTAAACTTTTCTCTACAGTTCACTTAGTGCATTTCCAAAATAAGCTATAAAAATGTCTCACTATATTTCACTTACATGTGTACTCTAAAGAACAAAATAAACAAAACGGAAACAAACTCATAGATAATAGAGAATATTTTGAGGGTTGCCAAGTTGAAGGGGGTTAAAAAGGTGGATAAAATGGGAGAAGGGATTAAAAAGTACAAATTCGTAGTTACAAGGTAGTCATGGGATGTAAAGTTCAGAATAAAAAATATAGTTAATAATATTGTAATAACTGTGTATGGTAGATGGATACTAGACTTATCAGGGTCATCACTTGGTAAGTTATATAAATGTATAATCACTATGTTGTACACCTGAAACTAATATAATATTGTGTGCTAACTATAATTAAAAAATAAAAAAATATTAAAAAAATGTATCACTAGAGATAGAAATATTAGATTTGATTGGAAACTAATAAGTTGTTCAGTCTAGTTGCCTAATTTTACAGGTGAATTCACTGAGGCCCAAATATAAGAGACCAGACAGTGATAAAATCTGGCTAAAAAGGGGACATATCTTCAAGTATGGTTTCAGGACAGAGCACTGTATTACAATTCATGAGAGCAGGAATTGAGTCACAAAATTTCCACTCTCCAGGTGTGTGATGCTGAGAGGCTTCAGGTGATATAGAATACGTTAGGACCTGTGAATCTCCTAATATAGCATATTTGTTTTCATATCTTCTGCACCATAAAGAAATTGGACGTTTTAAGTCTTTAGACGATGATGTTTGCCAAGGCAGTGCAGTCAGGAAAGGCAATCATAAATAAGAAATATTAATCTTGGTAAAAATGAATCACTGCCCACTCCAGAATGGAAGGAATCTAACAGAATCAACTTGCCATCAACTGGTGTTTTTGAGGAATATTACCATTTTGAAGAACCATATAACTGGCCTCCAAAAAGAAGGAACCACATCCCCTTTAATATCTAGGATTTGAGTCTGAAAACAGACTTGGGTTTGGAAACTGGAAAAAGAATGATGATTTTCAATTGTGGTAACATCTATCTGACTTTTGCTGACTTGCTCTTGATATTTTTGATTGTCTAAGTCAAACAATATTTTTGATGTCTGCTCATCTATGAAATGTTGCCACCACAACAGTCCCTGTAGGTCATGGAGTTTAGTTAATGAGATCATAGTTAAAAAAAAAAAAGAATTACTAAGTTGAAACAACAATGTAAATTTTGTATACCAATTGATTTAACATTTACGACAGCTGAAAAAACTTGAAACAGATTTATTCTGATTATAGACCTTTGACCTCTCTTTTCTTAGAGCACCTACTTTAGAAAACTTGTCATTGCAGATTTTTTCTTTGCCTTTTTGCAATGTAGATAAATTTTCTTCCAGCCGCCGGTCAGTTTTACAACCCAGGAATGTCTTTCTTAAAGACCTGGGAGCCTTCTCTTTGAAAGGTAATCATCAAGAAAGGGAGCACCCCTATCTCCCAGCTTCTGTAGGAGAGTAGAAGCCTAAATTCAGTAAGTAGCAATTAGCAAACACAGACACCTAATCACATTATTAACCTCCCATTAACATCTTTCAGTACTTTTCCTTTAGCTCACTCTCACTTTAAAAATCTCCCTGACATTTTTTCAG
>NW_006439280.1:0-6026 GCF_000325575.1 Pteropus alecto | reverse complement strand
TCTTTCCCTTATTGCAGTAATCTTAAATAAAGTCTTTCATACCTGTTTGACTATGTCTCATGCAATTTTTATTTGCCACAATCAATGGCCTTTTTTGAAATTTCTTCATACAAATTTCTACCAAAGTATTGTTTCAGCAGTGAAAGTACCTAGTGTCTTGCCTGTTTATGCCAATAATATCACATCTCACAAAGGACATTGGACTGGAAGAGGAGCAAAACTCACTGTCTTGACAACCCATGTCAGTTTAATTTGGAAGAGAATAGTTGAGACAGCCTGGTACAAAGGTTGTCTTTTGTAATATACAACATGTGTGAGTTTTCCCAGAAGACAATGATGGTAAAAGAGGAACAGAGACTAACTTGATGGAGACAACATCAGGAGAATTTAGATGGGTAGTCAGGGGAGACATCTTTAAGTGCCGATATTTAAGGGGAAAGTTGAGTATGAAAGGGGAAGAACATTCTAGACATAGAGAATTAAGTTTAATAGCCTCAAAGCTGAAGAGAACATGATCTGTTTGAAGAACTATAAGAAAGTTAATATGTCTAGACAAGTGGTTCTCAAACTTAGTATGCAGTAGAATTACCTGGGGTTTTTTTAACCTATAACTATATGAGTTCCAGCTGCAGAGGTTCTGATTCAGCGGGTCTGGAGTGGGGGCTGAACATTTTCATTTATAAGCTCCCAGATGATGCTGACAGTGCTGGTCCAGGCACCATGAGGAGTTGAAAAGGAATTGAAGAGATTAAATAATGAAGGGTTTTATAGACCTTGGCAAAAAGTTCAGATTTGAGTTTAGGAGTAACACAAAATGACTGGAAGTTTTTAAGTAGAGAAGTCATAACTTCTGATGACACTTAAAAAATTGATCTGGCTTCTATGTAAAGGGAGGCACAGTCAATATTTAGAAGCCATTTAGAACACTGTTGCAAGAGCAAAATGTTTATATGAGCTGTTTTTTAAGAATGGGAAAAGCAAATCATACTTAAGGCAATGTTGCTCAGATAATGTAATTGCTTTGATATGAGGAAAGGAAAAGAGGACGTACAATGACAAAATTGAGTGGGTGTGGGGGTAGAAGGAGCTAGTAACCTGGAAGAGAGTAAATGTCTCTTCCTGAGAATCTGAGCAGCTATATGCTAGTGGATTTCAACAGTAGAAACAAGAAGAGAGTTTAGTGTGTCTGCCAGCATGCAGTTAGTCTTTCTACTATTCAGTGTCACCCGTCTGTGTATCTCTGCATTCTAATGGACGAGCCTTGGAATATTCCTCAGTTCTTTAGGAACCTGCTCTTCCCAGAAGGACAAGAATATCCTTACTATTAAACAATGATTGCCGCATGCTCAATGCCTCCAAAACCTAATGAACAGAGGAATCAGGGAACCCTGATCAAACTCGTAACCAAAATCAGAGGCAGGAGCATGCTTATGATTGGACCATAGGACCTATAGAAATTTGAAGAGGTCGACAGAGGCCAAATAAATTATTATTCTTAAGCCATATGTTATTTACACTCTAGGGTTTAATGTTTTAAAATAAACATTTTGAAGTGTAATACTCATGTAGATTTTATCTTACCTGATTAGTTCAAATTCTGCACTTCTTTTCTATCAAACATCTCTCAGTCTGGATTTCTAGGTTCATTAAGATTTTCTATGGGGACCTCCAGACCATCCCAAAATTTCTATACTTCATCTCCTCTCCTTGAATTTTCCTATTACTGAGCCCAGCATTGGGTTTGTAATTTATACAACATTGCTGACAATTCAAAGAACTAACTTGAAACTATCTTTAAAATCTTCTCAAAATAATTTTATTACTCCTTGTGAAGCAGACTCTGCGACAGTGATTGGCATGCAAGATGTTTAGCAGGCAATGCTCCTGGACTCAATACCTAGGGAAGAGCAGATGTGTAATAAGGAACTTGTCCTCACCTGAGGAGAGATACGGCCTTTGTCCCAGCTCCTAGAAGATAAACTTTAAGCTCTTGAAATTTAATGATAAGAGTAATTGGTTGTTCATGATGAGCCCCATGAACCATACCTGATAGTTTGTGTTAATGAGATGACTCAAAGTGGAGACTGGCCATGCCAAAAAGACCAAACTCATAAATAAAGTGTTGGAACATTGGGCAAAGTGATACCAATCCAACCTTTGGAGAGAGAGGCTGGAAACTGAGTTCAATCAAACGGGCAATCATGTAATTAATCACACCTATGTAATGAAGCCTCAATAAAAACTCTGGACACAGAAGCTCAGGTGAGCTACCTGGTGGGCAATACTCAGTGCTGTCTCACAGTGTGGCCAGGAGGCAGTAATCGATCTAGACTCACAGGGAGAGGACCAGAAGATTGACATATGAGACCTTCTAGGTCTTGCCCTATGTGTACTTCTTTTGGCTAGTTCTAATATGTATTCTTTTGCTATAATAAAACTGTGATCATAAGTATATTCTGTGACTCATTCTGATGAATTATTGAATCTGAAGGAGTTGTTTCAGATTAAGTATTTCTAAGAAATTATTGAATGTGAGGGAATCTCTGAATTTGTAGCTAACTGGTCTAAAGTGAGGTTGGCCCTGGGGACTTCTGAGACTGTGGCTGGTGTCTGAAGTAAAGAGATCTTGAAGGGTCTATTATCTCAGAGTCTGTGGTTTGGCAAACTCTTCGTAGCAAGGAAGAGCAATGGAAAAATTCAGGTCAAGTCGAAGCCCATCGAAGGCCTCTTAAAGTCACCAGACAACTCTGAATCTAGGATGATCCTTTAGAGTTGGCTGGATTTGGGATGAGAAGCCAAATGTCATTGAATGTGGGCTTCCCCAGAAGGAGGCATGACGATGGTTAGGTGGCACTCTGCAGCTGAGGCAGATCTATGGGGGATGATGCTGAGGGCTAAGTGATACATGCAACATCTGGAGGAACAGGACCCTCATTCCAAACAGTAGACCTTTTTTATCGTGGTAAAATAACTTTTCATCTTAACCATTTTTATGTGTGCAATTCAGTTGTATTAAGTACGTTCTCAGTGTTATGCAACCATCATCATCATTCATCTCCAAAACTCTTTTTATCTTGCATATATAAAACTTTATTTCCCCATTAAACACTAATCTCTATTTCCTCTTTTCTCAGCTCCTAGCAACCACTATTCTTCTTTATGTCCCTATGAATTTGACTACTTTAGATAGTTCATATAAGTGGAATAATACAGTATTTATCGTTTTATGTCTGGCTATTTAATTGACTAGGGAGATCATGGAATGGGAAGGAGAATTATCAGGAAAATTGGGAATCCCTTTTGTTTGGGAATCATACATCCCAGGTTTCCTAAGAAACTTTCAGTTGATAATAATTTCTTCAAACTTATTATTAATACTGTTCCATTTCAATTTCAAAACACCCTGGCTTAGACAGAATTAAATAGTCATCCTATTTGATCAAGAATCTGACCAACATAATGAAGAAGCAAAAATATGAATGTGTTGGTTCTTAAAGTATGCCTACTAGCAATTAGAGAAAAATCATGAGAAAACTATTGAAAGAATAAGTAAGAGAGAGAAAGATCTGTAATTATTTTACAAAGATAGAAACAAGACTGCTTATGACCAAGAGTCCTGGGTAATGCATAAGGAAAGTGAGAAGGGTGTACTGATGTACTGCACATAATCCTGGAGTGGCTATGACTTAAATGGAGAGTTTAGAATTATCTCCCAATTTCATTACAGCTACATGAAGAGAAAAAACTGTGTAAACAGAAAGAGGAGAGCCATATAGATACATATGCACTATGTGACTGCAGAGTCAGAAAGTCCTTGTTGCACCTGTTTGATTTTGCTGCTTTTCCAGTTCTATGAACTAAAGAAGGTAGCACAGGTATTGAGATTAGGCTACTTTTTTTATAATCTTCCACAGTGCACTCTAGGTTCCTCCAGATATAGATGAAAGAACTCAGCATGGAATAAACACAGTATACATCACCAAGGTCACTGCATCCTTCTTTAGGAAAGATGAGGCAACTGAACTGAGGTACACTCCAAAACCTGTTCCATAAAACAAGCGAACAACTGAGAGGTGAGAACAACGGGTGGAAAGGTTTTATTTTCTCACGTGGTGATGGGACTCTCAGCATGGAGGAAATGATTTTGTAGTAAGAGAAAAAGATCCCTGAGAAAAAGACCCTGAGAGTCGTACACCACCAAAGATGGCACAAATAAATTAGGTTAATATGTTATTGGCGGAGGTGTCATTACAGGCAAGCTAGATGATTTGAAGAGGGTTACAAAACAATGAGAGATTTCCATATGTGCACAGAAGATAGGCTGTGATATCATCAAATAGTGCATCTGGGAGTTCAAAACACTGATGAAAAATGACAGCAGGACCAACAAGCTGTAGAAACATGGGTTCAGGATGACCAGATAGTGTAAGAGTTGCCAAATGGCCACCAACTTGTCACAGGTCATCAGGGCCAGCAGTAGACTGTCCAAACATGCAAAAGAGAAGGAAGGTAACCTGAGTTAGGCAACCAGCATTGGTGATGGATTTGCTGTATATCTGCAGGTTCACCAGCATCTTGGGGACTACAGTTGTGCTGAAACTGATGTCAGCCAAGGACTAATTGGAAAGGAAGAAGTACATATGGGTGTGGACGTGGGAGTCAGGGATGACAACCAGGATGATGAATAGGTTTCTGACTCACCAGGTTCATGGATAGGAAAAGCCCAAAGAGAAGAGGCTACTGTTCTGGACCATCTGAGAGTCTCAGGAGGAAGAATTCTGAGTCACCTGTCAGATTGCATGGCTCCATGCAGATGGGACACTTTTTGAAAAAAGAACAGAGTATTGAATGAATAAAACAAGCATAGAGGTGCCCAGCTAAGTGTCCATATTTTGGATTTAAGCATTAACAAGTGAAGTACTTACACTTGAGGACCATATACCCACATTGCCTTTGGCAACATTTCTCAGGTGTGAACTCTTTTTAGAACTCTTTCCTTATTGATCTCCGGGCTATTCACCTGTTTCTATAAACACCCACTTTAAAGACACAGGTCAAAGACATTAACGAAAGAGCATTCTGAGAAGACAAATCCATGATCAGAGTAAAATATCAGCCTTCTACCTCTGAAGGAAAATAGGCAATAAGAAGAATTCTTCTCTTTAAGAAAAAAGCATCATTGTAATTAAAAGACGCTAAGGAGCACTCAAGAGGACTTTATCTTATCCAAATGCAGTATAAGAAATTCTCTTAATTTGGAATGTAGTCTAGAAGAGCTAAAACCACATTAATTGGATTCTAAATTAAAATAAAATGTTCATAATCAGATAGCATTTTTGTATGGAAATTATTTCTAAGGATTTTCTCTCTTCAGGTGGTTTTATGAAAGCCATCTTCTCTGGAGATAAGCGTTCACTCAAATGCGTGGGTTGTCTGGTCAAAGTCCCTTCAAATATAACTCAAATATACAAATATTTGGCCTCGGTGGACTTCACATTTTGAAAAATATGTTCTTGTTAAATGCATGAAATCAAACAGTATCGCTGATTCTAAATATGGTATTCATTTAAATTGCACCAATGATTAAATAATAATTAACTTTCATGAGTACTCTGGACTTATTTTTCCTTTTGAAAGCTTATTTTCTATCAGTAATACACAATCTCAGAGAAATATCTGAGGTTGAATTTGCTCTTTACTGTTTTTATTTATAGTCGCTTGGTAAAACTCTTTAAATATGTCTCAAATAATAAACGTTTATGAAGGGTTGATTTCTCGTCAAACTTAACCCTCTAATAAAACGCTGAGAAATTCAGCTTCAACGTCAGGTCTCAAACCTTAAGTTGGCCTACTTTATGCCAGCTAAGGATCTTTTAAAGTCAATCCTTCCTTATACATGGATTACATTTCTCCTAAATTCAGCTCCCTGAAGGCAACTCAGGTCTTCATTTCTCTTGTCAGAACAAAACATGATGCAATTTGAGAAAAGGCAAAAGAACAAAGACTAATATTACAAACACCCAGGT
>NW_006439279.1:0-1309 GCF_000325575.1 Pteropus alecto | reverse complement strand
CATAAGAACGTCTGCTGACTTTTCAATGGAAACTTCGAAAGCCAGAAAGGAATGCCAAGAAATATTCAAAGTTATGAAAAACAAGAATCTACGACCATGGATACTCAACTCAGCAAAGCTTTCAATTAAAATGGAAGGTAAGATAAAGAGCTTCCCAGATAGAAAAAAAGCTTAAGGAATTCATCAACAACAAGACAGCATTACAAGAAATGTTAAAGGATCTTCTGTAAAAAGAGAAGAAGGGGTAAAAAGAAAATAGAAATAACAAATATAAATAACAAAATGACAGTAACAATGTATCTGTCAGTAATCACTTTAAATGTAAACAGATTAAATGCTCCAATCAAAAGACTTAAGGTAACCAAATGGATAAGAAAACAAGATCCATGTATATACTGTATACAAGAGACCCACTTCAGATCAAACAACACTCACAGACTGAAATTAAAGGAATAGAAAAAGATATTTCATGCAAACAGAAATGAAAAATAAAAAAGCTGGGGTAGCAATACTTATATCAGATAAAATAGACTTTAAAACAAAGGCTATAATAAGAGAAAAAGAAGGACATTACATAATGGTGAAAGGATCAATACATCAAGAGGACATAACCCTAGTAAACATATATGCACCCAACATAGGGGCACCTACATACATAAAGCAATTATTGACTGACATAAAAGGAGAGATCAACAGTAATGCACTTGTAATAGGAGACTTTAACACATCATTAACATCAATGGACACATCTTCTAGGTAGAGAATCAACAAAGAAAATTTGGAACTAAAAGATACACTAGAACAGATGGACTTAATAGATATTTTCAGAGCATTTTACCCCAAAGAAGCAAAATATACATTCTTCTCAAATGCACATGGAACATTTTCCAGCATAGACCGTATGTTAAGACACAAATCAAGTCTCAATAAATTTAAGAAGATTGAAATCATATCAACCATCTTCTCTGATCACAATGATATGAAACTAGAAATCAACTATAAGAAAAAAACTGAAAAATACACAAACACATGGAGGCTAAATAACATGCTACTAAACAATGAATGGATTATTAATGAGATCAAGGAAGAAATCAAAAGATACCTAGACACAAATGAAAATGAAAACACAACAACTCAAAATTTATGGGACACAGTGAAAGCCGTCCTAAAAGACAAATTCATAGCAATACAGGCCTACTTCAAGAAACAAGAAAAAGGTCAAATAAACAATTTAACTTTACAATTAAAAGAACTAGAAAAAGAACAGCAACCAAAGCTCAAAGTGAGTAGAAAGAAGGAAATAATAAAG
>NW_006439278.1:0-718 GCF_000325575.1 Pteropus alecto | reverse complement strand
ATTGAGAACTTATTTGAAGAAATAATGATAAAAAAATTTTCCTAGACTGGCAATGGAAATAAACATACACGTTCAAGAAGTGCAGAGAGTCCCAAACAAGATAAACCCAAAAAGGAAACACCAAGACACATCATGATTAAAATGCCAAAGGTTAAAAAACAAACAAAGAATTCTAAAAGCAGCAAGAGAAAGGCAACTCCTAGTTATTGACATAAGACTGTCAGCTGATTTCTCATCAGAAAATTTGCAAGGCAGAGGAAATAGGCACAAAATATTCAAAGTGATGAAAAGCAAGGACCTACAACCAAGGCTACTCTACTCGTGAAAAGCAAGGACCTACAACCAAGACTACTCTACTTGGCAAAGCTACCAATTAAAATTGAAGGTGAGATAAAGAGATTCCCAGACAGGAAGAAGCTAAAGGAGATCAGCACCACCAAGCCAGTTGTAAAAGAAATGTTAAAGGGACTTCTTTAAGAAGAAGGGGCAAATAAACATAAATATGAATAATAAAATGACAATAACTATGTAACTATCAATAATCGCTTCAGATGTAGATTAAATGCTCCAATTAAAAGACATAGGGTATATCAAACTAAAAAGCTTCTACACAACAACAACAAAATTTAGCAAAAGAAAGAGGCAACCAACTGAATGGGGAAAATATTTGCAAACAACACTTCTAAGAGGTTAATATCCAAAACATATAAAGAACTCA
>NW_006439277.1:0-1892 GCF_000325575.1 Pteropus alecto | reverse complement strand
CTGCTCAGCTACATTCAGATGGATAAGGACATTCTTTTATGCCACTTGCCACCGAAGCACAACTGTCTAGTGCAGCCTCACCTTTATATAAATCAGTATCATGAGGTGATTATGATCAATGAAAATCAGCAAGGAGTGCCATGAGAGATCCACCACCTGCTCAGCTCAAGGCCTTATTAATTGATCGTTGGCAAATTCTAACTCACACACATCTCCCATGGTGAGATGAATAATAGCCACCCAAAGACATCTCTGCAAAGTTTTCCAGAATCTCGGGATGTGTACTTTGATGGTAAAAGGCACTTTGAAAGTGTAGTTAAGTTAAGGATCAGATGAGGAGATTATCTTGACTTAAGTGGGTGGGCTCAATGTAATTACCAGTTTTCTTATAAGAGAAAGTCAGGAGGGCTAGAGAGAACTTTGAAGATGTTATACAGTTGTCTCCGAGGATGGAGGAAGGCACCACAAAATCTAAGGAATGCAGGAGACACCTAGAATTTGGAAAAGGCAAAGACACAGACTCTCCTCTAGTTCTTTGAGAAGGAAAGCAGCCCTGCTGATACATGATAGACTTCTGACCTCCAGAGCTGTAAGATAATGTGTGTCATTTAAAGCCACTAGACTTCTGGTAATTTGTCACAGCAGCAATAGAAAGCACTACACCTCTCTTTCAAAATATATTCATCTCATTGCCATGGACTTATATCAGGTCCCCATCAGATATCTCCAGGAGCACCCTGACAGCTTCCTAACTGTTCCCTGTGCCTCAAATTTCTCTCACTCAGGGAAATCCTAAAGTCCTCACATTATGCCTATGATGAAGGCAGGTCTCCAGTGCTCGTTTGCTTATAAAATTCTTAATAGGTCAAATTATATTCTCAATGGTCAGTTCCCACCTAGGTATCCAATCTTATTTTTAATGACTCAGTCATATGTTCTATATATTTTTCTGATATGCCTCACTCTTTAATGTCTCTTGAATATCACCCGAACCCATTTTCCATTAAATTTCTAGTCATTATCTGTTATTCAACACTCAGACATATTCTCCTATTCAAAGGTTTTCCTCGATACCAAGTGTTGGTAGAGATGTGAAAAAAACTGGAAAATTCATGCTTTCCTTGTGGCAATATAAAATGGTGTAGCCACTTTGAAAAAATAACTCAGCAGTTTTTTTTATTTTTATTTATTATTAAATTTATTGGATGTGATATTGGTTAATAAAATTATATAAGTTTGAGTGTACAATTCAATAATTCATTATCTCTATATTGCATTATCTCTATTTGCATTTGGTTCACCAACCAAAGTCAAACACATGGTGATGGAAGTTTGGCAGTTTTTCAAAAGTTAAAGATAAATTTATTATACGGCTCTGTAATAGCACTCCAAGGTACTAAAGAGAAATGAAAACACGTCAATACTAAGACAAATACACAGATGTTCATTGCAGCATTATTTATAATAACCCCAAACTAAAAATATCCAAGTACCGATTAAATGGTAAATGAGTAGGCAAGTTGTGGTATATAAAGACAACATAACACTTTTCTGCAATTAAAAAGAACAAAATGTTGAAACATACTTCAGCATATATGATGCCCAAAACGTGTTAAGTCAAAATCTAGACACAAAAAAACACATATTGTAAGATTCCATTTATAAAAATAATCTAGAAAAGGCAAATTTCTAAAACAGAAAATTGTAAGTGGTTTTCTAAGAGTGAGGTAAGAATGAGAATTAACTGCAAATGTGCACAAGGGTACTTTTTGAGGTGACAGAAATATTATATAACTGTTGTTGGTAAAAATTCCAATACTAAAAATTTACTTAAATCAGAGTTTTTCATTATCAGTTCATGAATTAATCAATGTATGTAAATTATACCCCAA
>NW_006439276.1:0-404 GCF_000325575.1 Pteropus alecto | reverse complement strand
CCAATGCCACCCAAACAACATGAATGCTTCACAGTAAAGGAGGAGGGGAATAGATTCTGATTAAACCACTACTTCTTACAGAGGAACTTCATTTTCTCTTGCCTTGTATTTCTGTACAGAGGGACTTCTACTACCGTAGCACTCTGGGCCTCTCCTTCACCCCTTGCTTACTCCACCCGGACTGGTGGATGGCAAAGTCTGACATTCATGGTCCTCATTTCTCCACTGGATGAAGCTAATCTAATTAAAGTTTGCAAACTTTGGATTTCTGTTTTCTTTCCACGTAGAGCTCATATGAAGCAGAAATACTAAGATAAATGTAGATGCTCCATAGCCTCATATATCTCCAGTGTGCTGTGTGTGCCAGGCTCTGGCCTGAGGGAGGATGAGGTTGGAGGGACACG
>NW_006439275.1:0-453 GCF_000325575.1 Pteropus alecto | reverse complement strand
TCTAAGTACTGGTCCATTTCTTCTAGGTTACCAAATTTGGTGTTCTATACTTTTTCGTAGTATTCTTGCATGATCCTTTGCAATGTCAGTTGTAATTTCATCCCTGATTTTATCTGTGTCCTTTCTCTTTTTTTTAGTGAGTCTAACCAAGGATTTGTCAATTACCTTTCTCAAAGAATCAGCTCTTTGTTGTATTTATTTTTTCTATTGTTTTTTTTTTGTTTGTTTTCAATTTCATTTATTTCTGCTCTAATTTTGATGATTTCCTTCGTTCTGCTGACATTAGGCCGCATTTGCTCTTCCTTTTCTAGTTTTTTAATATGAAGTGTTAGGTTGTTTATTTGGGCTGTTTAAGATGAAGCGTTAGGTTGTTTATTTGGTCTTATTTTTGGAGATAGGCCTATTATTATATGAACTCTCCTCTTATGACCGCTTTTGTCATGTCCCAAAAGT
>NW_006439274.1:0-439 GCF_000325575.1 Pteropus alecto | reverse complement strand
CTTTTGAGAAATGTAGAGAACTCCAACAAAGAGATTCAAAACATAAAAATGGAAATAGAAATTATAAAAAGGAATCAATAGGAAATGAAGAACACATTATCTGAGATGAGAAGTGTATTAAATGGAATAAACAAAGGAATAAACAAAGTGAATAAAGAAGAGGATCATATGCCCTGTCTAGAGGACAGGAAAGCCAATTAGGACACTCAATCAGAATGGCAAAAAAAAAAAAAAAAAAATGCCAAGACTATAAAAAAAATTTAAGGAGGATATGGGACACTAGTAACGCTCCAAATATTCATCTGATCAGCCTAACTGAAGAAAATCAGGATGCTGAACAGCTGTTTGAAAAAATGATGGAAAACTTCCCTAACCTGGTATAGGAAATGGATATGAAACCTCAAGAAGCTCAGAGAATTCCAAAATTCAGGGATCCAAA
>NW_006439273.1:0-579 GCF_000325575.1 Pteropus alecto | reverse complement strand
TTTTCTTTGGATAAATACTTGGAAGTGCAATTGCTGGGTCATATACGGTAGTTCCACTTTTAACTTTTTGGAGGCACCTCCAGACTGTTCTCCATAGTGGCTGCACCAATTTGCAAACCCACCAACAGTGCACAGGGTTCCTTTGCTCCACTTGTTGTTTTTTGATTTATTGATGACAACCATTCTGACAGGCGTGAGGTGATATTTCACTGTGGATTTAATTTGCATTTCTGATGATTAGTGACCTTGAGCATCTTCTCATATGTCTATTGGCCATTTGTATGTCCTCTTTGGAGAAATACCTGTTCCGGTCTTCTGCCCGGCCCATTTTTTAATTGGATTGTTTGTTTTTTGATGTTGAGTTGTATGAATTCATGATAAATTTTGGATATTGACCACTTATCAGATATATCATAGGCAAATATCTTCTCCCATTTAGCAGGTTGTCTTTTCATTTTGCTGATGGTTTCTTTTGCTGTGCAAAAACTTTTTAGTTTGATGCAGTCCCATCTGTTTATTTTTTCTTTGGTTTTCCTTGCCCGAAGAGATATATCAGAAAAAATAATACTAAGAGCAATG
>NW_006439272.1:0-482 GCF_000325575.1 Pteropus alecto | reverse complement strand
TCTTCTGCTCATTTTTAAATTGGATTGTTTGCTTTGTTTTGTTGTTGTTGAGTTATGTGAATTCTTTATAAATTTTGGATATTAACTCCTTAACGTATGTATTATAGGCAGATATATTCTCCTGTTCAATGGGTTGTCTTTTCATTTTGTTGATGGTTTCCTTTGCTGTGCAAAAACTTTTTAGTTCGATATAATCCCATTTATTTGTTTGTTTGTTTGTTTGTTTATTTCTGTTTCCCTTGCTTGGGGAGTTATATTAGAAAAAAAAATTACTAATATCAGAGAATTTACTGCCTGTGTTTTCTTCTAGGAGTTTTATGATTTTAGGTCTTACATTTGTCTCTAATCCATTTTAAGTTTATTCTTGTATATGGTATAAGCGGCTGGTTCCGTTTTATTTTTTTGAATGTATTTGTTCAGTTTTTCTAACGCCATTTACTGGAAAGCCTGTCTTTACCCCATTGTATATTCTTGTCTCCTTT
>NW_006439271.1:0-789 GCF_000325575.1 Pteropus alecto | reverse complement strand
TTTAGTTCTGTTAGTAATTGCTTTAGATATTTTGGGGCTTTCTGATTGGGTGCATAGATATTAATAAGTGTTATGTCTTCTTGGTGCATGATTCCCTTTATCATTATGAAGTACCCTTCAGTATCTTTCTTTACCTTTTTTTATTTTGAAGTCTATTTCATCTGATATTAGTACCGCTACTCCCGCTTTTCTCTGAATGCCATTTGCTTGAAATACCATTTTCCACTCTTTCACTCTGAGTTTATATTTGTCTTTGGAGCTGAGATGTGTCTCCTGGAGACAACATATGGTTGGGTTTTGTTTTTTGATCTATTCTGCAACTCTGTGCCTTTTTCTTGGTAAGTTCAGTCCATTTACATTTAGGATGCTTACTGAAATATGAGGTCTTCTTATAGCCATTTTATCTTTTGCTTTCTGGTAGCTCGTTGTTTCCATTGCTTCCTTGTCCTTGTGTTTTTGTATTCTTTATTTTGGTTGGCTCTTGTGGGTTTTCCCGCTGGTCTTTCTTGTTTTATGTTATATACAATGGTTCTGAATCTTTGGTATGTGGTTACCATTATGAATATATAAAGGATAGTTATATATATATAGTCGTCCCTTTTCTTCTGCGTGTGCCTTATCTCCATTCCCCTTTGCGAATTTGGATCTTTGCATTCCTTCCTTTTCAGTCATTGTTATCTCAATTTGTTCCTATGTATGCTGAACATTCGTTACTATCTTGCTATAACAATTCTCTTATTATTATGTAATAATCCTCTGTTCTTAGTAAGGGTTGCATTCCTCTGCTTC
>NW_006439270.1:0-647 GCF_000325575.1 Pteropus alecto | reverse complement strand
AAGCCAGCTGAACTTCTAGGTTTTTGGGGTTTCCAATTTTCAAGTATGTAATGGTTTGGAGAAAAAAAGTTGTTTCTGAATAACTTTGAAATTATCTAACAAGTCTTAGGTTTGACCTAATTTTATCATACTATTGAATGGTTGGTCTTTACTGATTGTAAAAACAAATATTTCCATCACATAATTTTATAAGATAGTATTCCTTTCTTTACTTAGCTGTAACCTAAAACTTTGGAAATGCCTCTGCCTGTCATCTATTACAAATTAGTGATTGCTTTAATCTATAGAAAAGACTCATAAGTGTAAAGAAAGGATCATTTTTTTCCTTGTTTTTATTTTGAGAAAAACTTATCTTACTCCCACAAAATGTAAAAAAATTAAATTTTAAGTGCTTCATTTCATTAAAATGCTTTGAGGACATTCAAAAAATCTATCAAATGGATATTCTTTGTTTTTTTTTTTATAACTTAATGTAACAGATGGATATGTATAGTAAATTCTTAAGTTGGGGATTCACATAATAAATATCAAATGTTACATAATATCTTTTCCATTTCTTGTTTATCGATACATACTGGGGAGCTGGTGAGGACATTGAGGTTATGGAAATATTTAAAAAAATTATTTTACCTTTTATTTATCTTTCC
>NW_006439269.1:0-932 GCF_000325575.1 Pteropus alecto | reverse complement strand
ATGCAGAAAGAGCCTTTGACAAGATACAGCATCCACTAATGATGAAAACACTTAACAAAATCGGTATAGAAGGAAAGTACCTTAATATAATAAATGCCATCTATGGCAAACCCTCAACCAACATTATACTTAACGGTGAAAAACTGAAAACATTCCCTCTAAGATCAGGAATAAGGTAAGGCTATCCACTATCATCACTGTTATTCAATATGACATTAGATGTCCTAGCAAGTGCAATTAGACAAAAGAATAATGTTAAAAGCATCCAACAGGAAAACAAGAAGTCAAACTATCACTATTTGAAGATGACACGATTCTCTATATAGAAAACCCTAAAGACTCCACAAGAACTCTACTAGAAACAAGAAACAAATACAGTAAAGTCTCTGGATACACAATCAACGTTCAAAAATCCATAGCTTTCCTATACTCTAATAATGATTTGTCAGAAAAAGAAGTGGAAAAAATAATTCCTTTTGCAATTGCAACAAAAAGAATAAATCACCTAAGAATAAATTTAACGAAACATATGATGGACCTGTATAATGAAATCTATAAAACCTTATTAAAAGAAATTGAAGAACACACAAAGAAATGGAAAGATATTCCGTGTTCTTGGATTGGAAGAATCAACATAGGTAAAATGACCCTATTACCTCAAGCATTACACAGATTTAATGCGATCCCCGTCAAAATCTCATCAGCATCTTTTAGAGAAATAGAATAAAAATTCATCAGATTTGTATGGAACAGAACTCGAATCACCAAAACCATCCTGAGAAAAAAGAATGAGGCTGGAGACATCACTCTGCCTGACTTCAAATTATACTACAAAGCAACAGTAATCAAAACAGCATGGTATTGGCAGAGAAACAAACACACAGGCCGGTGGAACACAATCGAGAGTCCAGAAGTAAAGCCATATTTATATG
>NW_006439268.1:0-985 GCF_000325575.1 Pteropus alecto | reverse complement strand
AGATTATACACCATGATCAAGTGGGCTTCATTTCAGGAATGCTGGGATGGTTCAACATACACAAATCGATTAATGTGAGACATCACTTAAACAAATTAAAAAATAAGAATCATATGATCATAGCAACAGATGCAGAAAAAACCTTTGACAAGATACAACATCCATTTATGATCAATACACGTCATAAAATTGGTATAGAAGGAAAATATCTTAATAAAGGCCATCTATGACAAACCCTCAGCCAACATTATACTTAATGATGAAAAACTAAAAATCTTCCCTCTAAGATCAGGAAGATAGCAAGCCTGTCCACTATTGCCTCTCTTATTCAATATAACATAAGAAGTCCTAGCAAGTGCAATCAGACAAGAGAAAGATATAAAAGGCATCCAAATAGGAAATGAAGAAGTCAAACCATCACTATTTATGTATGACATGATCCTCTATATAGAAAACCCTAAAGACTTCATAAGAACACTACTAGAAACAATAAGCAAATACAGTAAACTCTCTGGATACAAAATCAATGTTCAAAAATTCATAGTGTTTCTATACTCTAATAATGAAGTATCAGAAAAAGAAGAGAAAAAATAATTCCTTTTGTAATTGCAACAAAAAGAATAAAATATCTAGGAATAAATTGACGAAACATGTGAAAGACCTATATAATGAAAACTATAAGACCTTGTTAAAAGAAATAGAAGAAGATACAAAGAAATGGAAAGATATTATGTGTTCTTCCATTGGAAGAATCAACATAGTTAAAATGACTATATTACCTAAAGCATTATACAGATTGAATGCAATCTCCATCAAAATCCCATCAGCATATTTTAAAGGAATAGAACAAAAATCATCAAATTTGTATGGAAGCACGAAAGATCCCTCATTGCCAAAGCCACCCTGAGAAAAAAGAATCAGGCTGGAGGCATCACTCTGCTTGACTTCATTTATACTACAAAATGACAGTAATCAAAATGGCATG
>NW_006439267.1:0-577 GCF_000325575.1 Pteropus alecto | reverse complement strand
GACATAGACAGAATTCTCAAAGCAGCCAGGGAGAAAGAAAGGTAACACATATGTAAGCCCATTAGATTATACTCGGACTTCTCAGTGCAAATTTTACAAGCCAGAGAGAAACGGAATCAAATGTTTAAACAATTAAGTAAAAGGAACTATTAGCCTAGCATAATGTATCCAGCTAAGTTCTCCTTTAAATATGAAGGAGAAATTAAGACTTTTCCAGACATAAAAAAAATGAGAGAATTCTCCCCTACGAGGCTTGCACCACAGGAAATCTGAAAGGGATCAGTTCACCTAAAAGAAAATGACAAAAAAAAAAAAAAACATAATTAGGAGTAAAGTGACTCTGAGGCAAATAGAAGCAGAGGAGTGCAACCCCTACTAAGAGTAGAGCATTATAAACTTAAATAATGAGAAGAGAATTGTTATAACAAGATAGCAATGAACGTTCAGCATACATAGGAACAAATTGAGATAACAATGACTAAAAAGAGGAGGATTCAAAGATCCAAATGTGCAAAGAGAAATAGAGATAAGGCACACACAGGAGAAAATGGATGAGTGTGTGTGTGTGTGTGTGTGT
>NW_006439266.1:0-555 GCF_000325575.1 Pteropus alecto | reverse complement strand
AACCAATGTCACCATAAAAAATAATAAATTAAAAATAAATAAATAAATAACAAAAGAAATAAATAAAAAATAATAATTCAATTGGGTCCACAATGGAGAACAGTGAAACTTAAAAGAAGAGTGTATCGTGGAATCAAACTACCCCCATTAGACCTCTACCTCACTATTTACCAACCAGGTGAACTCGGATAGGTTATTTAGAATACCTATTCCTCAGTTTTCACATCTGTAAAAAGTAATTAATTTTCTCCTCATATATATAAACATACATATGTGTGTGTGTGTGTGTGTGTATGAAAATGTAGGTATGAAAATGTAAAAAGCACTCATCAAACAGTAACATTATAATTACTTATAAAAGAGGTAGAAAAGGTTTTGTATATAACTAAATACGCCTACTGGGAAGAAATTATTACATGGCAATTTTATTATATACATGGTAAAGATAGCATTGTATTAACTCCAAATTTTATAGGATTGACCAGGAAAGGGAAATTCAATTATTGATGAACATAGCAAAAGTAAACTTGAGATAAAGTAGTCTACTTCCTGGGC
>NW_006439265.1:0-1041 GCF_000325575.1 Pteropus alecto | reverse complement strand
GGAATGGCTTTGTTGTGCCACAGGGTACAACGAGTTTTTCCCTGATCGCCCTTAGGAACAGGAACTTTGTTGCCACAGATGCATAGGCAGCAGCCATCACAAAGGCACTGTAGACAGAGGCCGAAATTTGGTACATGCGTAGGATATGGAACCTTATCACCTTGTACCTCAGTTAGGGTAACGACTCCCTGAAATCCATAAGTACCGCCAGCAGCAGGGCTTCCAGCCTAGAGGCACAGACTCACAGCAATCTGTGTCCCAGGCAGACTTCAGTATATCCGGCTCCAGTGAGAATTGGAACTGAGCTAATGCATGTCTGCAAGGATTGTTGGCCCAGCTCTCTGAGAACATGGTGCATGCTGATTCATTCCAGCTGAGGTTCTCAACAGCAGATGTTGGCAAATATTTCACGGTTACGATCGAATGTACACACTTGATGCAGTACAAGCAGTTGCATAGCCAACAACCTCATAAACACCTAAGGGAGGAAGTGTAGCTGTCATCTCCACTTAACAAAGGGTGAACATGTGGATCCGATAGGTCAAAAGACTTTCCCGAGGTCACACATAACATGGACTGGAATACAAGCAGCCTGTCTCTCGAGCTTCTGCTCCTACCCTGTCTCTCGAACTTCTGTGTACAGCAGCATGTTGCTAATGTGGGCAAATGCTAGTTCTCCTCATAGCTATTGCCCATCTAGGTTGGGGTTTATCTAGTCAATTCATCTGGTAAATACCATGAAAAGGTGTATTTGAATGTTACTCAGACCGTGGAGACATTCTGAGCTGTTGCGTTTCCTACAGGAATCAAGTTTGGTCTTGATTAGAGAGCAAAGAAGGAGCAAAATGGCTCCCTTTCTTCTTATCACACTGCCTTCCTGTAAGTCCCAAGCCCTGATACCTGTAGCACCAAGAGGAAGCGGGGCGACTCACATTGGCTCTCAGAACTTTGGGAGCATACTCAAAGGAAAGACGTGAACACTGATCGCCAGCACCTGGGTTAAATATGATTTGGGGCTGAATACGGTGAGTAACCAAGAGT
>NW_006439264.1:0-897 GCF_000325575.1 Pteropus alecto | reverse complement strand
CTTCAACAAAATATTAGCAAACCGAATTCAGCAATCCATTAAAAATATCATACATCATGATCAAGTTGGATGTTTTCCTGGGATGCAAGATTGGTTCAATATCTGTAAATCAATTAATGTGACACACCACATTGACGAATCCAAAGATAAAAACCATACGATCATATCAATAGATGCATAAAAAGCATTTGATAAAATCCAGCATCCATTTATGATAAAAACTCTCAGCAAAGTGGAAAGAGAGAGAATATATTTCAACATAATAAAGGTCATATATGACAAACCTATAGCTAACATCATATTCAATGGGGAAAAGCTAAAAGCATTTTCCTTAAGATCAGGAAAAAGGCAAGGATGCCCACTTTCACCACTCCTCTTTAACATTGTATTGGAAGCCTTAGCCACAGCAATGAGATAAGAAAGAGAAAAAAAAAAGGCAACCGAATTGGAAAGGAAAAAGTAATCTGTTGTTATTTGCTGAGGATATGATAATATATAGAGAGAACTCTAAAGATTCCACCAAAAAACTGTTAGAACTGATCAATGAATTCAGTACAGTAGCAGGTTACGAAATGAATATTCAGAAGTCAGTGGCATTTTTATACACCAATAATGAACTTTCAGAAAGAGAATTTAAGAAAACAATCCCATTTATAATTGCGTCAAAAACTATAAAATACCTGGGAATCAAATTAACCAAGAAGGTAGAAGACCTGTTTTCAGAAAATTATAGTCACTTTAGAAAAGAAATTGAAGAAAATACAAATAAATGGAAGCATATACCCTGTTCATGGGTAGGAAGAATCAACATCGTTAAAATGGCCATACGATCCAAAGTAATCTATAGATTCAAAGCAATCCTTATCAAAATACCAATGGTATTTTTCAGAGAGCTAG
>NW_006439263.1:0-511 GCF_000325575.1 Pteropus alecto | reverse complement strand
AGGACAGAAGGGCTTGGCACAAAATATTCGATGTGGTGAAAGCCCAGGGTCTACAACCAAGAATACTTTACCCAGCAAAGCTATCATTTAGAGTTGAAGGACAGATAAAGAGCTTCCCAGACAAAAATAAGCTGAGGGAATTTATCAACACCAAGCCAGTATCACTGGAAATGTTGGAGGGACTTCTTTAAGAAGAAAAAACATGTATCAAAAACAGGAATAAAGAATGGTAATAACTACATATTTATTAACAAGTAGCTCAAATGGAAAAGAATTAAGTGCTCCAGCCAATTCAGTGCTTCAGTCAATAGTGTGGTTGAATGGATAAGAAAACAAGATCCCTACATGTGCTGCCTACAAGAGACTCACTTCAGATTAAAAGACACACACAGACTGAAAGGAAGAGGATGGAAAAAGATATTGCTTTGATGGACCCAGAGGGCATTGAAGTAAGTCGGATAGGAAAAGACAAATACCACACGATTTCACGTACATGTGGAATCTAAAGAAC
>NW_006439262.1:0-397 GCF_000325575.1 Pteropus alecto | reverse complement strand
TGGGTAGGAAGAATCAACATTATTAAAATGGCCATGTTACCCAAAGCAGTTTATAGATTCAATGTAATCCCTATAAAAATTCCAATGGTATTTTTCAGAGAACTAGAACAAATAATCCTAAAATTTATATGGTACCAGAAAAGACCCCGAATAGCTACAACAATCTTGAGAAAGAAGAACAAAGTTGGAGGTATACTACCTGATGTCAAACTATACTTCAAGTCTACAATAATGAAAACAGCATGGTACTGGCATAAAAACAGATACACTGATCAATGGAACAGAATAGAGAGTCCAGAAATAAATCCATGCCTATACGTTCACTTAATATATGATGAAGGAGGCAGAAATATACAGTGGACTAAAGACAGTGTCTTCAATAAATGGTGTTGGGAAA
>NW_006439261.1:0-935 GCF_000325575.1 Pteropus alecto | reverse complement strand
TTATGACCTCTTTTGCCATGTCCCAAAAGTTTTGACATGTCATACTATCATTATCATTTGTTTCTATGTACCTCTTGATATCTCTTTTTTTCTCTGATCATCTAGTCATTCTCTAGTAGCATGTTGTTTAATCTCCACATATTTGTGGTTCTTCCTGCTTTCTTTTTGCATTTGATCACTAGTTTCCAAGCCTTAATGTCAGAGAATATGATTGGTATAATTTCAACCCTCTTATATTTGTTGAGGCTATCTCTGTGTTCCAGTATGTGTTCGATTCTTGAGAATGTTCTATGTGCACTAGAGATGAATGTATAAGCACCCGTTTTGGTATGAAAGACTCTGTAAATGTCAATTATGTCCAGTTGAACTAAAGTTTAATTTAAGGATGTTATTTCTTTATTGATTTTCTGTTTGGTTTATATGTCCATATCCGACAGTGGAGGATTTATGCCCCCTACTACTATAGTGTTTTAGTCTGTTTCTCCCTTTAGTTTTGTTAGTAATTACTTTACATATTTTGGGGCTCCCTGATAATGATCATAGATATTAATATGTGTTATGTCTTCTGGGTGCATGATTGTCTTAATCATTTTGAAGTGTCCTTCAGTATCTTTTATTATCTTTTTTATTTTGAAATCTATTTCATCTGATATTAATACCACTACTCCTGCTTTTTTCTGAATGCCACTTGCTTGAATTACCATTTATCATCCTTTCACCTTGATTTTATATTTGTCTTTGGAACTGATGTGTCTCCTGGAGACAGTATATGTTGTGCTTTTGTTTTTGATTTGATCTGAAACTCTGTGCTTTTTTATTGGTGAATTCTATCCATTTACATTTAGGGTAATTATTGAAATATAAGGAGTTCTTATAGCCATTTTTTTCTTTTGCTTTCTCGTAGCTCGATGTTTCCATTGTTTCCTTGTCCTTGT
>NW_006439260.1:0-652 GCF_000325575.1 Pteropus alecto | reverse complement strand
AGTCAATAGAACACCCAATTATCTCAACTCAAAATGAACCTCACCAAGACACGTTGAATTAAAATTATCAAAAATCAATGACAAAGACAGAATTCTCAGGGCAGCCAGAGAAAAGAAGACGGTAACCTATAAAGGAAAACCCATCAGACTATCATCGGACTTCTCAGCACAAGCCTTTCAAGCCAGAAAGAAGTGGAATCAAATATTCAAACTATTAAATGAAAGGAACTACCAGCCAAGAATAACGTACCCAGCTAAGTTTTCCTTTAGATATGAAGGAGAATTTAAGACCTTTTCCAGACATACAAAAATTGAGGGAATTCTCCACTACGAGGCCTGTACTACAGGAAATACTGAAAGGGGTCAGCTCACCTAAAACAAAATGACAAAAAAAACCCCAAAAAACATAATTAAGAGTAAGGTAACTAGAAGGCTGAAAGAAACAGAGGAGTGCAACCCTTACTAGGTATAGGGCATTATAAGCTTAAAAATAAGAAGAGATTTGCTATAGCAAGATAGTAATGAACGTTCAGCATATGTAGGGACAAATAAAGACAACGATGACTAAAAAGGGGAGGATTCAAAGATTTAAATTAGCAAAGGGGAATGGATATAAGGCACGTGTAGAAAAAAAGGGATGATTTTATGTTTA
>NW_006439259.1:0-1919 GCF_000325575.1 Pteropus alecto | reverse complement strand
AAACAAAACCCAATCATAGGCTGCCTCCAGGAGACGCATCTTAACTCCAAAGACAAATATAGACTCAAAGTGAAAGGATGGAAAATGATATTTCAAGCAAATTGCATTCTGAGAAAAGTAAGAGTAGCGGTACTAATATCAGACGAAATAGACTTCAAAATAAAAAAGGTAAAGAAAGATACTGAGGGACATTTCATAATGAGAAAGGGAATCATGCACCAAGAAGACATAACACATGTTAATATCTATGCTCTGAATCGGGGAGCCCCAAAATACGTAAAGCAATTACTAACAGAACTAAAAGGAGAAACAGACTAAAACATTATTGTAGTAGGGTACCTAAATACCACACTGTCAGACATGGACAGATCATCCAAACAGAAAATCAATACGGAAATAACATCCTTAAATGACACATTATACCGCTGGACATAATTGACATTTACAGAGCCTTTCATCCCAAAACAGCTGCTTATACATTCTTCTCTAGTACATGAAACATTCTCAAGGACTGAACATGTACTGGGACACAGAGATAGCCTCAACAAATATAAGAAATCATTCCATCCATATTCTCTGATCATAATGCTTTGAAGCTGGAGACCAACTGTAAAAAGAAAGCGGGAAGAACCACAAATACATGGAGATTAAACAACATATTGCTGAAGAATGACTAGGTCAGAGAAGAAATAAAAAGAAAGATCAAGAGATACATAGAAATGAATGATAATGATAGTAAAACCTATCGAAACTTTTGAGACATGGCAAAATCGGTCATAAGAGGAAAATTCATATAATTATAGGCCTATCTTCAAAACAAGAACAAGCCCAAATAAACAACCTAACGCTTCATCTTAAAAAAAACTAGAAAAGGAAGAAAAAATGAAGCCTAAAATCAGCAGAGAAGATACAAAGAAATGGAAAGATATTCTGTGTTCTTGGAATGGAAGAATCAGCATAGTTAAAATTACGATATCACAGATTTAATGCAATCCCCATCAAAATTCTATTGGCATTTTTTAAAGAAATAGAACAAAAAAACCCATTAGATTTGTATTGGAAACACGAAGATCCCGAATTGCCAAAGCCATCCTGAGAAAAAAGAACGAGGCTGGAAGTACCACTCTGTCCAACTTCAAATTATACTACAAAGTGAGAATAATCAAAAAAGCATCGTATTGGTGGAAAAAAAATAGACTCACAGACCAGTGGAACAGAATCGAGAGCCCGTGTTTATATGGGGAAATAATTTTCAACAAAGAAGCTAAAAACATACAGTGGAGAAAGCAAAGTCTCTTCAATAAACGGTGCTGGGAAAATTGGAAGGCTACCTGCAAACCAATGAAACTACACTGTTGTATATCACGACACACCAAAATTAACTCAAAATGGATTAAGGACCTGAATATAAGGCCTGAAACAATAAAGTGCATAGAAGGAAACAGGAACTACACTCAGGGATCTTGGACTTAGAGGATTTTATGAATTTGACCTCAAAGGCAAGTAAAGTAAAAGGAAAAATAAATGAATGGGACTACATCAAACTAAAAAGCTTCTGCTCAGCAAAAGCAACCATCAACAAGATAAAGAGACAACTATCCAAATGGTAACATGTATTTCCAAGCAACACCTCTAATAAGGGCCTAATATCCAAAATATACAAAGAACTCATACGACTCAATAACAACATAAAAAACAAGCAATCCAATCAAAAAATGGGCAGAGGACCTGAACAGAGGTATACAAATGGCCAACAAACAAATGAAAAGATGCTCAACATCACTAGCTTTTAGGAAAATGCAAATCAAAACCACAATTAGGTATCATCTCACAGTTGTTAGAATAGCTGTTATCAACGGAGTGTTGGAGAAGATGCAGAGAAACAGGAACCCTCTTACACTGCTGGTGGGACTGCAAAT
>NW_006439258.1:0-670 GCF_000325575.1 Pteropus alecto | reverse complement strand
CTATGAAGCCATCTGGTCCAGCACTTTTGTTTTTTGGGAGGTTTTTGATTGCCGATTCTATTTCATTGGTGGTAATCGGTCGGTTCAGATTTTCTGTTTCTTCTTGACTCAGTCTTGGGAGATTGTATATTTCTAGGAATATGTCTGTTATAAGAATGTGTTCATCTCTTTCAAATTGTCCAATTTATTGGTATATAATTGCTCGTAGTTTTCTTATGATCCTTTGTATTTCTCTAGAGTCTGGAGTTATTTCTCCTTTTTCATTTTTGATTTTATTTATTTGAGTCCTCTCTCTCTTTTCCTTGATGAGTATGGCTGAGGGTCTGTCAATTTTGTTTATCCTTTCAAAGAAGCAGCTCTTGGTTTCATTAATCTTTTGTATTGTTGTTCTAGACTCTATTTCATTTATTTCCACTCTGATCTTTATTATTTCCCTCCTTCTATTCACTTTGGATTTTGTTTGCTGTTCTTTTTCTAGTTCTTTTAGTTGTAAGGTTAGATTGTTTATTTGAGCTTTTTCTTGTTTCTTGAAGTAGGCTTGTATTGCTATGTATTTCCTTCTTAGGACTGCTTTTGCTGTGTCCCACAGATTTTGAGTCGTTTTTTTATTTTCATTTGTCTCTAGATAGCATTCAATTTCTTCCTTGATCTCATTATTAACCCATTCATT
>NW_006439257.1:0-2261 GCF_000325575.1 Pteropus alecto | reverse complement strand
CAAAATGAGTTCTTTAGCAAGGAGATTGAAACCCTTGAGAAGAACCAAATAGAACTTCTAGAGATGATGAACGCATTAAAAGAGATGAACAATGAAATAGCAAGCTTGGGAAACAGAGTCGACCAAATGGAGGAAAGAATCACTGATATCGAAGATAGAAATCTAGAAATAAATGAGAAGGAAAAAGAGAGAAACCGAAGAATGAAAAATAATGAAAGAGAAATTCAAGAACTAGTTGATATCATCAGGAGAAGAAACATAAGAATAACGGGCATTCTCGAAAGGGACAGGGGTGAGGAGCAGGGATTAGAGAGTATTTTCAGACAAATAGTTGACAAGAATTTCCAAAATCTAAGGAATGACCTGGAGATTGGAATTTAACAAGTCAACAGAACACCTAATTATCTCAACCCGAAAAGGCCTTCTCCAAGACATGTTATATTAAAATTATCAAAAATCAATGACAAAGAAAGAATTCTCAGAAAAGCCAGGGAAAAGATGATGGTAACCTATAAAGGAAAACCCACTAGAGTATCATCGGACATCTCAGCACAAACCTTACAAGGCAGAAAGGAGTGTAATCAAGTATTCGAACTATTAAATGAAAGGAACTACCAGCCAAGAATAATGTATCCAGCAAACAAAGTTCTCCTTTTGATATGAAGGAGAAATAAGAGCTTTCTAGACATACAAAAAGTGAGTGAAATCTCCAGGATGAGGCCTGCATAACAGGAAATACTAAAAGGGGTCAGCTGACCTAAAACAAAATGACAAAAAAAAAAAACATAATTAGGAGTAAGATGACTAGAAGGCAGATAGAAGCAGAGGAGTGCATCCCTTATTAAGAAAAGGGCATTTTAAGCTTAACAAATAAGAAAATACTTCCTATAGCAAGATAGTAATGAATGTTCAGCATTCACGGTGACAAATTGAGACAACAATAACAGAAAAGTGTAGGATTCAAAGACTCAAATTTTCAAAGGAGAATGTTGATAGGTTCACACAGAAGAAAGCAGACTACGATACATATATATATAATGATCCTTTACATATTCGTACTGTTAACTACACACCATATATTCTGAACTGAAGAACATAACATAAAACAAGAAGAACCAGAGAGAAAATCCACAAAACTCAACCAACAAGAACTAGAGGCAAAACCCACAAAAAACAACCAAAATAAACAGAAACACAAAGACAAAGAAGCAATGGAAACACCGAGTTACCAGAAAGCAAAAGATAAAATGACTATGGGAAAATTTCATATTTCAATAATCACCGTAAATATAAATGGAATGATGTAACCAATAAAAAGGCATAGAGTTGCAGATTGGATCAAAAAACAAAACACGAACACATGCTACCTTGAAGAGACACATCTCAGTTCCAAAGATAAATACAGACTCAAAGCGAAAGAATAGAAAATAATATTTCAACTAAATGGCCTTCAGAGAAAAGTAGGAGTAGCAGTACTAATATCAAATGAAATAGACTTCAAAATAAAAAAGGTAAAGAAAGATAATGGGGACACTTCTTAATGATAAAGGGAATCATACACTAAAAGGACATAACACTTATTAATATCTATGCTCCCAATCAAGGAGTCCCAAAATTTATGAAGCTATTACTAACACAACTAAAGGAAGAAACAGATCAAAACCATAGTAGGGGAGCTAAATATCCCACTGTCGGATATTGACAGATCATCCAAATAGAAAATCAATAAGGAAATAACATCCTTAAATGACACATTAGACCCATTGGAAATAATTGACATATACAGAACTTTCCATTCCAAAACAGCTGCTTATATATTCTTCTCTAGTGCACATGGAACATACTCAGGGTCAAATAAAGGGAGGCATGGGGAGGGTGAAGTTGGTAAAGGGGATCAAATATATGGTAGCTGAAGGAAACTGGACTTTGGGTGTTGAACAATAGAATATACAGATGTCAAATGATAATGTACACCTTACAATTATATGCTTGTACCAACCAATGTTACCCCAATAAACTTAATTTAAAAAAAAGAAATTGAGAAGAACCACACATACACAGAGATCAAACAACGTGCTACTGAAGAATGACTGGATCAGAGAAGAAACAAAAAGACAGATCGAGAGATACACAGAAACGAAAGATAATGATAGTGCAACACACCAAAATTTTTGAGACATGACAAAGTGGTAATAAGATGAAAGTTCATATAATTACAGGCCTATTTCCAAAAACAAGAACGAGTCCAAATAAACAACCTA
>NW_006439256.1:0-498 GCF_000325575.1 Pteropus alecto | reverse complement strand
CCCTGATTGGGAACATAGATATTAAGAAGTGTTATTAAGATGTTAAGAAGATAAAGTGATTCCCTTTATCATTATGAAGTGTCCCTCAGTATCTTACTTTACCTTTTTTATTTCGAAGTCTATTTGTCTGATATTAGTACCACTACTACCGCTTTTCTCTGAATGCCATTTGCTTGAAATGTCATTTTCTCACCATTCACTTTGAGTCTCTATTTGTCTTTGGAGCTGAGATGTGTCTCCTGGAGGCAGCATATAGTTGGGATTTGTTTTTTGATCCAGTCTGCAACTCTGCGCCTTTCTATTGGTGAGTTCAATCCATCTACATTTAGGGTGATTATTGAAATATGAGGTCTTCTTATAGCCATTTTGTCTTTTGCTTTCTGCTAGCTTGGTGTTTCCATTGCTTCCTTGTCCTTGTTTTTCTGTGTTTTTTTGGGGGGGGGTTGGCTTTTGTGGGTTTTTTCTCTGGTCCCTCTTGTTTTATGTTATATACTTCAG
>NW_006439255.1:0-450 GCF_000325575.1 Pteropus alecto | reverse complement strand
CACCACGATCGAGTGGGTTTCATCCCAGGGGCACAAAGATGGTTAAAAGTATGTAAATCAATTAATGTGATACACCACATAAACAAATTAAAAAAATAAAAATCACATGATCATATCAATAGATTCAGACAAAGCCTTCGACAAGATACAGCATCCATTTATGATCAAAACCCTTAACAAAATATGTATGGAAGAAAAGTACTTTAACATAATAAAGGGCATATATTACAAACCCTCAGTCAACATTATACATAATGGTGAAAAACTAAAAATTTTCCCTCTGTGATCATGAACAAGGCAAGGCTGTCCACTATTGCCACTGTTATTCAATATAACATTGGAGGACCTAGCGAGTGCAATCAGACAAGAGAAAGATATGAAACACATTCAAATGTGAAAAAAAGAAGTCAAACTCTTACTATTTGTGGATAACATGATTCTCTATATAGA
>NW_006439254.1:0-603 GCF_000325575.1 Pteropus alecto | reverse complement strand
CTTAAAGTGATTAAAGTATCTTAGGAATTATATCTCAACGTTAAGTATTCCTAACATAAATATTCGCAGCAGATCTTTAAGGTCCTCCAACTCTTCTCTAAAACTCTTCTCTAATATATATATATTTGCTAGATCAGGAGCTATGGGAGGTATCAAGTGATTCTTTAACCTTCCATTTGTATTTATTTCTACTCTTCATGTTATCTCTTTAAAAGTGATAAAGAGTGTCAGCCTTTTAAGTAAATCATCTCTCAAGTGTATGGGAGTGTGAGATAGGGCTCGTTAGGACAGACTGACGGACATTGCAGAAAGATGCCTTAATGATTTCTATGGTCCTTCCCGTGGATGAACTCAGACGCAACTTACTGACTTCCCCAGCTTCAGATCACTCATTTTTAATGTTGTATTATTATTACCTACCATATAGAACTGCGTAAGTAAAGACAGGAAAACGACCTAATTTACAGTTAAAACTGAGTTACTATATAAAACCAGTAAGATACTATAGTATCGAGTAGATAAGACCTGATAGATAGACAGACAGACAGAATATGGTAATCATTAACAAAAAAAATTACAAGTGAATGATCTTATCTTCCAATC
>NW_006439253.1:0-1043 GCF_000325575.1 Pteropus alecto | reverse complement strand
AGTTTCATGGTTTTTAGAAACTTTTGCTCAAGATCCAACATGCACGATGGTGCGGATAGCCTGTACAAATTCCTTTTACTTTTCAGTCGATTGATCCCAAAGTTCTTCCCATCAAGTTAAGGATTGCAGGAGAGGGATTACCAACTTCAGCACTTGTAGCATCTGTCAAACAATGGAAGGGCAGAGAAAGCTACCTTCTCATGCAGGTGGGATATGGTAGAGGTCCCCATTGGGCTCTATCATGCAGTAAGGAGATCTCGGTGTCCGTGCCAAGGTTGTGGATTGCTGTTTCTATGATCCAAGGCAGAATTGGTAGCTCTGTGCCGAGGATGGAAAGTAACGGGCTTAAGGCCTATTTCCAGGAGAGTCCAGTATGAGGCCAAGTATTGCCACTCTTCTGGCATATGTTATGGGGCCAATTGCATCAGAAGGTCATGGGTGACTTCTGACTATTGTAGATGGTCTGGAAATTTCCCGAAGTTCAAAAGAATGTCTCCAATGATTGCATAGTGAAAAGGTGGCTGGAGAGACACTCATAACAGTGCACGTTGTATTGCAATGTGGACAAATTATAGGGCCATGTGTCAGAGGGGGCCCCATTCAGGGTGGATTCATCTGAAAGGATCAACATAAATGTTCTTAGTAATAGTTTAAAATGAGCCACGTGCTGTCTGCAGAAATCACACCTGATGAAATGATGTGTTAAAAATTAGTTTTCTTTTTTAATGTTGTGGTTACTGACCTTTTCGGTCAATAGCTGTGTCAGAGTCAGGGGAGAAGATGCAACTACAGAAGTAGTGGTTGCAGTGATGGGAACTATGTGCCAGTGAATGCAGGCAGCCTATGGAAGCTGGCAAAGGGAGAGAGTGGCTTCTCACAGTTCCAAAAGGAACACAGGGGTGCCACCCCATTTTAGAATGCTGACTATCAAAACTATAATACGTTTGTGTTCTTTTATGCTACTAAGTTTGTGGCGATTTGTTATAGCTGTAAAAGAAAACTGGTACCGGGGAATTAATGAGTGGCCTTTGATATCAAGGTCG
>NW_006439252.1:0-612 GCF_000325575.1 Pteropus alecto | reverse complement strand
GAAAAATAGACACACAGACCAATGGAACAGAATTGGGAGGCCAGAATTAAACCCATATTTATATGGGCAAATAATTTTCAACAAAAAAGCCAAAAACATACAGTGGAGAAAGGAAAGCCTCTTCAATAAATGGTGGTGGGAAACTGGAAAGCCATCTGCAAAAGAATGAAACTAAACTGTTGTCTATCGCCACACACCAAATTAACTCAAAATGGATTAAAGACTTGAATATAAGACCTGAAATGATAAAATGCATAGAAGAAAACATAGGAACTGAACTCAAGGGCCTTGGACTTAAAGAGGATTTTATGAATTTGACGTCAAAAGCAAGGGAAGTAAAAGCAAAAATAAATGAATGAGACTAAATCAAACTAAAAAGCTTCTGTACAGAAAAAGTAACCGTCAACAAGGTAAGAGACAAACATTCGAATGGGAAAATATATTTGCAAGTAATGCCTCTGATAAGGACCTAATATCCAAAATATGCAAAGAACTCATACAACTCAATAACAACAAAAAACAAACGACCCAATCAAAAAATGGGCAGAGGACTTGAATGGATACATCTCCCAAGAATACATACAAATGGCCAAAAAACATATGAAAAGATGT
>NW_006439251.1:0-319 GCF_000325575.1 Pteropus alecto | reverse complement strand
AAAAACACTGCAGACCACACAGATGCGCACACACACACACGCGCACGCACACCCACAGATGCGCACACACATGAGGAGGCGGATAGTGACAGAAAGAAGACATGCGGGGTGCTGGCCATATTGTTTCTTAATACAGACACACACAGACACACCCACGCACACACACAGATGTACACACACATGCACAGACACACACAGACGCACATGCACACACAGACACAGATGCGCACACACAGACACAGACACACAGATGCGCACAGACACACACAGACACACACACAGATGCATAGAGTTCAGAGCTGCAAGAGCAGGTGTTAAG
>NW_006439250.1:0-816 GCF_000325575.1 Pteropus alecto | reverse complement strand
ATCCTTTTCATATTTGTAATGGTAACCACATGCCAGAGATTAAAAACTGAAGTATATAACACGAAACAAGAAGGACCAGAGGGAAAATCCATAAAAGTCAATCAAAATAAAGAAAACAGACACACAAGGACAAGGAAGCAATGGAAACACCAAGCTACCAGAAAGCAAAAGATAAAATGGCTATAAGAAGACTTATATTTCAATAATCACCCTAAATGTAAATGACTGAACTCACCAATAAAAAGGCACAGAGTTGCAAATTGGATCAAAAAACAAAACATGCTGCCTCCTGGAGACACATCTCAGCTCCAAAGACAAATATAGACTCAAAGCGAAAAGGTGGAAAATGACATTTCAAGCAAATGGCATTCAGAGAAATGCGGGAGTAGCGGTACTAATATCAGATGACATAGACTTTTAAATAAAAACGGTAAAGAAAGATACCAAGGGACACGTCATAATGATAAAGGGAATCCTGCACCAAGGGGACATAACACTTATGAATATCTACAGACCAATCTCTGCTCCTGAAATATGTAAAGCAATTACTAACAGAACTAAAGGGAGAAACAGACCAAAACACTATCGTAGTAGGGGACCTAAATACCCCACTGTCGGATATGGACAGATCATCCAAACAGAAAATCAATAAGGAAATTACATCCTCAAATGACACATTAGACCAACTGGACACAATTGACGTTTATAGAGTCTTTCATCCAAAAACAGCTGCTTATACATTCTTCTCTAGTGCACTTGGAACATTCTCCAGGATTCGACCACATACTGGGACACAGGGGTAGCCTCAACAAATAT
>NW_006439249.1:0-8868 GCF_000325575.1 Pteropus alecto | reverse complement strand
GGACACCTCGGAATCCCTGCCACTGTCACTCAGGGTGGTCGTAGGCTTCTGTCAAGTAGAGGGGCCCCTGAATTCCTACTCTGAGTCACAGAGACGTGAGGCTTTCCTCTACGTGGTGTCGAGACAGTTCAGTAGAGGGAAGAATCTTATATATATCCAGAGGTTCAAACGGTGTTGAGTGAGACCCGTTGGGAGCATTGGCGTGGGGACCTCAGCTTGCCCGATCCCTCTTGAATTTGAGAGAAGTCAGGCAAGCGCAGGCAGATAAGGCCACACTCTCTGCTCCTGGTGGCTCTGGGGTTGGTGCTGACCTCACTAAGAGACAGGCCTCAAGCAAAGGGAGACAGGGGACCCTGGCCCTCGCAGTGCCAAGGGAGGAAACTGAGTGCAGACCGACGGGCCACCCAGTCACCCTGAATGGGTGGGGAGGGTAAAGCCAACAGTCAGCTGAAAGGGTGGCCCTCAGTACCTACCTATGGACCATGTGAGCATTCAGAAAGAACATAACTCCAACCGGCCAGGACAGACAGGGCCCAGGGATGCGCTGGACCCGAGTGCTCTCCGCCAGAAGCACCATTATCTTCCTTATGACGGCAGGGATGTTTGAAGTGTCAGCTTCAGGACAGCAACGGGGACTGGGGACCTGATCGGGGTGCTCTCCGCCAGAAGCACCATTATCTTCCTTATGACGGCAGGGATGTTTGAAGTGTCAGCTTCAGGACAGCAACGGGGACTGGGGAACCTGATCGGGACAATAATTAACATAAAGATCCTGACAGTGAACTGAGAACACTTCCCAAACCCAGGACACAGGGTCCCCCTTGCTAGCCCCTGCTGTCACCCAGTAACACCTAGGGAGGGCTGAATGGCTGTGTCCCAGGGACACACTGACATTTTCTGCAGGGCTCTCAGGGGAATGGCTGATGAGAGCAGGGTCCTGAGAGTTCCTAGAGCACTGCCTTCAGACGCTGCAGAGGCGGCCTTGGGCAAAGCCAAGGTGGAACCTCCCTGTTGAAGGGACACACACCATCTCATTCTCCCTCCTCCAGGTGCTGGGAAATATTCTCTTGCCCACACAGCTCACTACTATCACTGACCAGTGAGTGACATCATGCCTCGGAGTAAGAAGAATAAGCTTCGTGCCCATGAGAAATGCCACCCACTGAATCAGTCCCAGACTCAGAGGTCTGATGAAGCTACAGTTATGGAAGAAGAGCTTCCCTCCTGCTCCTCTGCCCTGGAGGCTCCTTCCCAGAGCACGTCACCGACCGAGTCAGGTACGACTTTCCAGGAGTCGAGCGGGGCCTCAGCCATCACCACCTCCTCTCCAGGTACATTTGATACAAGTTCTGATGATGGTGAGGAAAGCCAAGATGAAGAAAATTCTTATTCGCTTGAGGTCCTATCTGCTCAGAGCTCAGCAAGTGCTTCTCCCACTGTGAAGGTGGATGTGGTGGAGCAGTTTCTCCTGCACAAGTATAGAGTAAACCAACCCATTTTGAGGAAAGACATAGACACGATCCTTGGAGAGAGTAAACAGGGCGAATATGCTGAGATCCTCAAGGAGGCCTCTGAGCGCATTGAAGTTGTCTTTGCAATTGATTTGAAGGAAGTCGACTCAAACATGTACAAGTTTGTCAGCAAACTGAAACTCCCCAATAATGGGAGGCTGCGTTTAGGCAGGGGCTGGCCCAAGACCGGCCTTCTGATGAACATCTTGGGCCTCATCTTCATGAAGGGCAACTGTGCTACCGAGGAAGACGTCTGGCAGTTTCTGAATATGTTAAAGGTATATGCAGGGAAGAAGCACTTCATCTATGGAGAGCCAGGAAAGCTCATCAATAGAGATCTGGTGAAGCTGAAGTACCTGGAGTACCGCCAGGTGCCTGGCAGTGATCCACCTCGCCATGAGTACCTATGGGGCCCAAGAGCTTACGCTGAGACCAGCAAGATGAAAGTCCTCGAATTTATGGCCAAGGCAGGTGACACAGTTCCTAGTACCTATTCCTCACAATATGAAGAGGCTTTACGAGAAAAAAGGGCACGTACCAGAGGTGCAAGGAGGGCTGGCACTAGAGCCAGAGCAAGGCCTGATCCAATGGCCCCATCTTCTTCCACCCAAAGTGCACAATGAGAACCTTTTTTTTCCTGTAAGATAAAAAGAAAAAAAAAACTAAATAACAGCAGAGATTTTCATGGAAATATCGAAGAATCCCACAGTTAAAGTTTGGGATAATGGTATACAAAAAAAAAATAGTAAAACATCATCAACCTTGATTTAGCTTATTCTTCTCAGTCTTTTCTTTTGTAAACTTGATTTATACCTCAATATACTTAGCTTATTATAAAATGTAGGAGACAGTAATTCTTAACAAGTTAGTCTTCTGACTCAATTTCTCTTCTATTCCCCAAACTTATGTGAGCGTCTGCTCTTGGGAAGGGCCATGGTGGTATGGGGGCCTGGTAAGAAAAGAAGATGGAGCCGCTGCCCATAGAATCATGAGGCTGGAACCAGCTACCATGAAAGGAAGACAGATTCCCTGTAATTCAGAAAGCTCAACTGATAGGAAAGGGCGAAGAAGAGAAGAGGTTCCCCATGAGAGCAGTCAAGTGAAGGTTGCCCGAGGCAAGGCGGTTTGGGGCCAGACAGGGCAAGTCCTCCAGAGGGAAGTCATTTCAAGTAAGGCAGAATGGTGGGCTGGGGGAGACTCAAAGACTCAGGAGGAAAGCGCACACTGAGACCGGGTCTCTGAACGTTTAGAGACTGAATACTGGAACAAAAACTGCTCTTAACAGCCACTTTGGGATTGTGGGTGGGATTCTAGAGGCGGCAACGGAAGAGGTCCCGAACTCCTGTCCCAGTGCCGTGAACACAGTGCATGGACTAGCTGGTTGGTGCCAAAAGTTAAAGGCAGGCCCAGAGAAGAAAAGTGAGGTGTGAGGTATACATGAGGACAATACACAATTTGGGGAATGGCTGTGAGCTTCGTTTACTGTCCCTTACCCCAGGGATCCTTGACAGCTGACTCTACTCAGGTGCTGGCTGTGGTTCTGTCCCAGCACTTGTCCAAATCATAGCATCCTTCCACTGAGTCATTCCCAGTATGTCCCACTGGCCAGCACTGGAACCTGACCAGCTGGCCCCTTCTTCCCTGGCCCCTCCTCTGAGGGATGTGCCCTGCCACCAATTTGACAGCCCACAATCGGCTGCTCTCCTCCTGCCTCTGGGCCTCTCAACTCCCTGGCCATCATTTTCTTCATGGGAGATCGTGTGTGATAGCAGCAAACTCTCGTCCATCAAAGGTGATGACAGACAGGTTTAGTCACATCCAAGGAAAGGGCATTTTGGACACTGAAATTTTGACAGTCCCATGTGTCCCTACTAGAGTCTCAAAAATAAATTCCCAAATGGGCTTGTGCATTCTGTTCAGTACATAAACTACCAGTTTGAGGACATAATGATGTAGGCAGGGAAGGTTTTTGAAATCATCCTGATAAATGCACTAGGGCTTTCATGGTGTCTTGTAATTGAGACTGGCCTGTCAACAAATACACTGACCAAGGAGCTCGATAACCAAATCCTTCCCCGTAAGTTGGAGGTGAAGTAAGGCTATGGCAGTCACTATCTAGCAAACATTCATTGAAGCTGAATTCCTTGAACCACAGAGTCCCTCTAAGCAAGGAAAAATAGTATCTTATCAGCCATGCTATCTTTGAATGGAAAAGATTAAAATAATTCAGCGTACTCCCACCACCTCTTACCTGAGTACTGGCTCCAAGGAAGGTGGTGGCTTTCCCTTCTACCTGATGACACCTGTAACAGTGCCCCGCACACTGTCATACTGTAGGTTGCCGAGACTCTCAAGGTGAGTTGTTGACCATGCTTCTGTGAAAGGACAACCTTCTAACCTATTGAGACCATAAGAGTACTGCAAAAGACACTCCAAATCATCACATTTGAGCACAGAAGGCCCACCTTCCTTCCTGAAGTTTGACAGGAGTCCTCTTGAAAAGTGACGTCCTCTGTATTTTGAAGCACGTGTCCCATGGTAGGCTCTCCAAAAGCTGTAGAATTGCAAGGCAGATTTAGCCTTCTGAGAAACTCCACCGGGAATGGGAGGGGTTGCTTTCATGACAAGTTTCAATAGTTGGTCTTTTATTGCACACCTAATCTGTAAGTTGATGGAGAGACAGAAAGTGCTCATCCATATGGTGTCTTGCCCGCCTCCTCTGGCACACTGGTCGACTCTATTGCCAGTATGCTGGCAGTGGGGAAGGGGGATGTGATATCCCTCATCACTGAAATGTAACTAGTAGCGATATTATTTATTTCTGGGACAAGGCTTTAGAGAGGCGGTATTCGATCCACATGCTTTCTTCTCCATTCTATAACCCAAACAGAACCCATGTTCAGAAGATAGGAACACATGATACAAGCAGCCTGATGACTTGTGTCCCCTCGTAGAACACAGCACCTGCCAACCGACATGGAAAAGTGACCTTTCATTGTGTGAACTTGTTCAGGTTTCAGGTCATGTCTGTCGCATCATCTAACAGTTACTTGATCAAATACACCGCTGCGATTTCTGTTTTTGAGCTTATTGGAATCTTTTTATTACAAAGACAATGGTACTTGTATTTGCACAGCAAAATAATTCAGACATCACCAAGAAATCACAAATGCCTGCTTCACAGCATTCCTAGAAACTTCAAAACCTCCACAGTGGTGAATACAATTAGGATGTGGTGGATACTATTTTATGCTGATTCTGTAATTATTTCCTCCAGGACTTATTTATTTTATAACAGAGTTTGTACCTTTGGACCACCTTCACCCATTTCATGAACCCCCCACTCCCTGCCTCCGCCTTGCATACCAAAGACCACCAATCTGTTCCTTGTGTCTGTGAGTTTGTTTGTTTTGAGATTCTCCACATAGATGAGATCCTATGGTTTATGTCTTTCTCTGTCTTACTTATTTCATGTGCTGGAAGGCCCTCCCGGTCCATCCTTGTGATCGCAAGAGGCAGGATTTCCTTCTCTGTTATGTCTGAATAATATTTCATTATCTCTATATATCACATCTTCTTTACTCATTCATCCATCCATGGATACTTAGGTGGTTTCCAAGTCTCAGCTGTTCTAAATAATGCTGCAATG
The DNA here is from genome assembly GCF_000325575.1 of Pteropus alecto. Lineage (NCBI taxonomy): Eukaryota > Metazoa > Chordata > Mammalia > Chiroptera > Pteropodidae > Pteropus > Pteropus alecto. The sequence continues at coordinate 3,708 of NW_006439249.1, read as the reverse complement.
AATGTGAGGGAGTCAGTGCAGATATCTTTTCGTGTTAGTGCTTTCATTTCCTTCATCTTCATAGATATAATAATAAATGGTGATTTTCAACACACATGGGCTTGATAGTCTTTTCTTTTTTATAGCTAATCAGTCATTATCACAATACAGTGTATATTTTTATATCTGATGTTGCTGTTTGCACCACTAAATTCATTTGTTTCCATATTTCTTATATGTCTCTATTTAACATGTTTCATTTTTTCCATGTCAATTGGACATATGGAGCATACTTATAATAACACTATTGGTGCCATTGCCTACTTATTCTATCATCTGTACCATTTCTAGATCAGTTTTGATCAATTAGTTTTTTTCTTCTTGTGGATATGTTTTCTGGCTTCTTTGCATGCCTGGCCATTTTTGATTGGATGCCAAACTGTGAATTTGGCCTTGTTCGCACTTATCCAACACAAGGGTGCTAGTGACTGGTTTATATACATGTACTCTTCAGCTCTGTTCTGCATCTCACATAGGATTCTGAGAAACCCTATGATCTTTTTGATTTTGCTAGTAAAGTTTGTCACGTAGGGCCAAAGCGGCATACATCTCGGACTGACTTTGCATCAGCACAGAAACAAAAACTCCTAAATATGCTTTCTGATGCTCCGGGCACACTCTGGTTTTCTCCTCTGACTGGTGGGAGCACAAAGACCCCCGTGTGGACTCTGGAATTCTCTCTCTGGGGAGCTCTCTCCTTCTGGTCCTTTGACCTGTGAACTCTGATCCTCAGCTTCATCTCCTCAGCTCCATAAGACAACCAGGTTTTACCTGTGCACCTGACCCTGTGCTGCGAGCTGCAGGCATTAAGCTGGGGCACTTCTCGGGTCGCCTCGTTTGTTTTCAGTCCCTCAGGAGCACGGTCTTCTCTTGCTGGATGTCCAGTGTATTGAAAGTGGCTGTCACTTATATTTTTTCTCAGTTTTCTTAGTTCTTTCAGTCAAGCAGCTACATTCATTTTCTGATATTCTTTATTCTCCAGAAATATATGTTGTTTAATCTAAATTTAAAACCTACATTTTTATGACATATAATTATTCCCAAACTGTAAGGCAATGACCACTTGAAACATATTAGAACAAAAACTTTTACAGACTGTGGGACACCCAACACACATATATGTGTGTATATGTGTGTATGTATACTTATGTATATAAAAATATGTATGTGTGTGTGTGTGTGTGTATGAAAGAGACATTTACATACAGAAAGGAAGGTTTAAACCTACAGGGCAAAATACAAACATGTCCTCCTGTTTGTGGAAAGGTACAAAATTACTTAATTTTATTATTTATGCTTTCAATATTTTCCAAAACTGATAAAACACATGAGTTTCCTTTATGATTAGAAAATACTATAACTATTCAAAATATGATTTAGATACTTGCATTCATCAGTGTTCTCCACAAAAACAGAACCAATAGAATGGAGTTGTATTTATGTTTATATATTATAAGTCATTGGCTCACATGATTATGGAGGCTGACAAGTCCCACGATCTGCAGGGTCAGTGGACAAGCAGGAGACCCAGGAGAGCCGATGGCATAGTTCCACGCTGAAGGCAGCAGGCTCAAGGCCCAGGACGAACTGATATTTCCGTCAGAGCCTGAAGACAGAGAAAAGCCAGTGTCCCATCTCAGAGGCAACCAGGCAGGAGGAATTCTTCCTCACTCAGGGGAGAGTCAGACCTGTTCTAATCGGACCTCCCCAATTGTAGCGGTGCACCCACACTGAGGGGGGTGGTCTGCTTCCCCCAGTGTACTAATGTAGATGTTAATCTCATCGAAAACACCCTCCCAGAAACACCCAGGGCTTGGAAAATATGAATCACCTGTTGCAATGAACCCGTAATTTAAGTAGGACTCTTGGTATTTTCTTTTAAATGCAGCTTTCTTTTGGTTGGCAGTCTTAGAGTCTTCTGCTGTCTCATTATTGGGATTTCCTCCTTTCTAAAGAAGTGCTCCATGACATTTTCTATCTTTTTTTACTCATTTTGGCTGTGGTTAGCTTGTGGGCTTACCAAAACTGTGACTGAGACAAGTGCACAGTGTGGGAAAGAGGCATGGGTGGAAGTGATAAATAAAATAATGAGTGGGCCACACACAGACTAAGGTAAGTGTCGGATTCTGACTTAAAGCCTGCCACCAGGTACAGCTGTAGAATTGAAGTATATTCACTTGTCACTATAAAGCCTGCCACCAGATTCTGCTTAATTGTCACTTGCCACTCACTGATGTTTTGATATGAGCCTGCAAGCAATTGATTTATTATGGTCTCTGTGCAATCTAACCTCTCTGCTAATGTTAATCTGTATTTGCAGCTGCTTCCCAGTGCAGACATCACTGCCTCAGCTCCACCTCAGATCATCAGACATTAGATTCTCATAAGAAGCACGCAGCCTAGATCCCTTGCATGCACAGTTCATGATAGGGTTGATGCTCCTATGAGAATCTAATGCCTGATGATCTGAGGTACTGCTGAGGCGGGGATGCTAGCGCTGGGGAGCGGCTGCAAATACCGATGAAGCTTCGCTCCTTTGTCTGCCGCTCACCTCTTGCTGTGCGGCCCGGTTCCTACCAGGCCGTAGACAGGTACTAGGGGTTGGGGACCCTTGGTATATAAGCCATAATTAGAAGAAAAACCAATAAGTTTGAATGAGAAAGAGCTATCAATAGAATAGGACAAACAGTGAGAACAGCAATTGGAGACTAAGAACAATATGGAGACTAAGTAAAAAAGAGTGTAAGGATGAACAGATCAACAGTATTGAAGGTGGAAAAAGTCTCTTAAGTTAACAATAGGAAAGTGTTCATTCGATTTGCTGTTTAGAAAATCATAAGTGAGAAGAGAGTGACTGATTCAGGGTGAATGTGTAGGAGACAGAAGGTCTGTTTGGTGTGAGTCAATTCCTATGAATAGAGGAAGTAAGGAGATGTGTGAATATAAGCTTGGATATGAACTGAAGAACACGGTTCCAATAATTGAGGGAGGGATTTGGCACCGAGAGTTGCTTTTTTTTTTAAAGAATGAGTTCAATCGTTTATATGAAGACAGAGCCAAAAGGGGTAGAGATTCAAAGAGTTAAATAGAATTTTCAAAAATGTCTAAAGTTAATTAGAGGAGATAGAATCCAATGACAGTTTGGGGATAAGAGTAAGAAAGTCCAAGGTAATGTTACGATGGCTAAAATTCATTTAGTACTTACTATGTTCCAGGCACTATTATAACTAATTACTTATAATTCTTATATTAACTTTATGAAAGAATACTGTTATCCTCATTATGTGCATAAGGATACCAAAACAGAGTCATGAATGAACCTGCATGAATCACACAACTAGGGAATTGTAAGAACCAGGATCCAAAACTATATGCTACAGCTCTGGAAGGCAAGTACCAGGATTGGGCGACACAAAGTGTGTTTGACAAGTTGCTGAAAGCTCAGTGTAGACTAGCTTAAGAGTTAAAAATTCCAGGTGGGTCTAGTCTGACAGGGACTCTTAACCTTCTGGTGAGTTTTATCTTGGGGAGCCCTTCCAGGTTCTCACAGAGAAGAATGAAGATCCGACAGAAATGCCCCTGTGGTTCCAGCAGGGGAAAGAAAAAGTCACCACTGTGAAAAATTCCAAACACAATCTGTTCTTCAAAACAAGGCCTGTCCAAAGAGAA
>NW_006439248.1:0-481 GCF_000325575.1 Pteropus alecto | reverse complement strand
GAATAGGTATTAAATCTTCTTTGAATATTTGGTAGCATTCACTAGTGAAGTCATCTGGTCCTAGACTTTTACTTTCCGGTAGGTTTTTGATGACTGTTTCGATTTCCATACTGCTGATCGGTCTATTTAGATTTTCCAGTTCTTCTTGATTCAGTCTAGGAAGGTTGTTCTAAGTAGTTGTCCATTTCTTCTAGGTTATTAAATTTTGTGTTACATACTATTTCATAGTATTCTTGTATGAGCCTTTGTATTTCAACGGCGTCAGTCATAATTTCCCTTCTTGCATCCCTGATTTTGTTTATTTGTGTCCTTTATCTTTTTTTCTTTAGTGAGTCTAACCAGGGGTTTGTCAATTTTATTAACCTTCTCAAAGAACCAGCTCTTTGTTGCATTTATTTTTTCTATTTTTTTTCCCCCCAATTTCATTTATGTCTGCTCCAATTTTGACTTCTGCTGACTTTAGGCTTCATTTGTTCTTCCT
>NW_006439247.1:86276-87709 GCF_000325575.1 Pteropus alecto | reverse complement strand
ATCACATTTCTTCTCATGGAGTATGCTATAAAAAAGCAACATATAAAGGACAGTATTTTTAAATTACTCTCGAATATTCCAGATTTTATACCTGCTTAACTCAATCTTTGGGGGAAGATAGTTCTTTCTGCATTCCTGGACCCAATTTTAACATATTTTTAAATGAACCTTGGAACATAGCTTCTAAATATATCAAACATATCAGTAGAATTAATTAGTGATATAAAAGTAGAATTTGTTGATTAATAAAAAGCAATAAAAAAGTGCAATCATAGTTGTACATTTTTACACACGTCTCTCAGCAGAAACTTAAGAAAAATATCACATGTAAAATGAATATTCTTTATCTAATTTACATATGTAAAACATTTTACCCCAAAACAACGGAATATATATTCTTTTCAAACACACTTGGCTGTCTTCTGGATAAAAAAACTTGATTATTTTAAAAAACCTTTATCAATTTCAAAAATATTTTAAATCATTTAGAATATAGTCTCTGATCAAAATGGTATCAAGAGAGAATTCAATAACAAAATGATAATTAAATTTTATTCCTGTACCTTGCTAGATGTACTAGCCATTTTCAAATGTATTCCTACAGGAAAACATCAAAGCAGTGGTGAAGTCTGTGGTGGGGCAGATGCTTCTTTCAGTGTTTGACTAGAGCAGAGTAACATTTTACATATGATCTTTACTTCCTGTCTGGGAATGAAAACACCTGACAACCCCAAGAACTCTGCACTCAGGCACTCAGAGAAGGGCTGGTCTCTGGGCTAAATTGAGAACAAGACAAATTTCAACCAGAAGACTTTCTATCATGCTCTGTCCTGGCCTGCTGTGGGCACTCATGGTCTCCTTTAGCTTCAGTAAGTGTGGCCTTAAACATGGGCCTCAGCTTCCTCTTAGAGCTTAAGGATAGGCCTAGGCAAGTTATAACTAGGAGGGGTTTTACGAGGGAAGAGGGGAGGGGAAATGAAACACTGTGTGATTCTTTTCTTTGTTCTTGTGTCTTAAATTACTCCATTCCTCATGACCCATCTGAGACATTTCAGAGGATCAAACCTGTTTTCTTTTTTAATAGGATTCAGCATGACTGAGAGAGTAACCCAAGCACAGACTACAGTGATACGGCGGGAAGGAGAAGCTGTGACAATAAACTGCACCTATGAAACCACATTGAGTTATTATGACTTATACTGGTACAAACAGCCTCCCAGTGGAGAGATGTTTGTCATTATTGATCAGCACATTTTTAATTCAAACGAAAAGGGGGATCGGTACTCTGTGAACTTCCAAAAGGCAAAAAAATTCATCAGCCTCACCATCTCTTCCTTGCAACTGGCAGACTCAGCGAAGTACTTCTGTACTTTTCACAAGCACAGTAATAAAAATGATAGTGGAAGATTAACAAAAACCTTCAGTTTCATAAA
>NW_006439247.1:69145-83314 GCF_000325575.1 Pteropus alecto | reverse complement strand
ATAAATGATTTATATCCCAACAAGGCCGATATGTAAAAATAAACAAAATACAAATGGATCCACGATATTTAAGGTTTCTGGACTCAGTCTGGATTCTCCAAACACTTTCATACTACACTAAAAATCATAAGATCAAGAGTCATAATGTCGTTCTGACTTTTGTGTTACATAACTAGACGACATAGTGACTTATCTTTCATATTTCTTTAGGAGAACCTAGTTAGTCCTTCTTTCATTTATATATTTACACCATCCTTAAACTACTATTATCACTTTAGAATTTGGCACAGAGTGGATGCACTTTGAATATTTATTAAATTAATTATGACCGTATAACCACCATGCCATATACTGACCGCCATATTCGCATAATAAGGCTTTCCTTATCCTAGATTTCTGAAGTTTTGTTTTGTTTTTGTTTTTTGTTTTTTTGGGATGCATACGGAGTGAGAGTTGGTGTGCTCTCTATTTGAGTTTTGCCCACAGGTTAATTTTGCATTTCTCTTTACTGCTGAATACTTTTGTTTCTTATGTTGTTCAGATAATGAGAAGATGTTATTTGGCATAATACTGACAGTCATTCCATATAAAGTTTTGCAATGCATATCGATTAACACATTGACCCAACGATTATTATTAAGTGCTTAGGTTCTGTCAAACCCTACACTAAATAGTGACTAATGTCAACTTAGGGAACTGCCTTCCAACATGAGAAAACAAGAGAGTAACAAAGTGAAAGGAATTTGATTCAGGGGGATTTTAAAACGATTCCTTGAGAAAACCATCACAGAAAGAGTTCCAAAACTCCCAAGTGACTGAAGAAAATTCAGTAGTAGGTAGCCCTTCACGGAGCCTTGCCACCAGAGGGAAGTAGCAGATGTGACATATCTATCCTTAAGCCTGAAACACAAACTTGCTGACTGATGCGTCCTGGTTCTCAGTAGAGGAGTTTATAGGTACAGTCGCAAGAGGGGGCTGTGACACCAAAAAGCAAAGCTCCTTCCAGGGTGAGGGACAGCTTGTCATTGAGTTGTGAAAGAACTTACTTTCATCCCCTTTGTCGTCTTGTACTTCATAATCTCACACTGAGTGTGGGCACAGCTTCAAGGACATGAGTAAGCCCCTGCCCAAATGCAGACCAAAGGCAGACTCTTCGTGGGAATAGAAGTCAGACGTGATTAAGAGTTTAACTTGAAATGGCCAAATATTGTTGCTATAGTGGAATAAAAAGCTTAGTTCTTATAGAAGAGAAACAAATAATTTTAATGTTATACTTCCTATTTTGTTAATAACATCCATTTTTGAGAATAACCAGGGAAATTCTTTATGGTGATCTCCACCTCTCTTGTCAAATGTCTTCATTTTATTTCCCTTTCCAAATCTTCTCTTCTCCTATTATCCTTCTTTCCTTTTCTCCTTAGTGTCCTCAATGCATATGACCGCTCGGCATGGGCGTGGAGATGAGAAAATATGTGTTGAAGAGGGTCTCTAGTTGAATAGGAATAAGTACCATTCAAGTCACTGGTTCCTCTATCGAGACCAGAGACATCCGACGATGTCCATGGGGAAGATGCTTAAGACAATATTCGCAGAGTCTGTGTGGGAGCCCAAGTACCAGGCCCCATGGCGCTTAAACTACATTCTAATTTCATCTCTCTCTATCAGACTGAACACAGCAGTAATGTAAAACTATGAGTGTATATATATATATATGAATATGTTGAAAATATTGTCCTCCACAGGGTCAATGGATTTTAACTCAGCTTATGGTCTTTTTTAAAAAATCAGAAAAGAGTTTCTAACTATGGAAGTTAAATTATGTATACCTCCTCCTGTAACTTGCTGCTCTGGCTGGGAATACAGAAAGGAATTCCCTTCTCCCCTTGTAGTCAAAGGTTCAGCATCAGGTTCTTGGATTAAAGGACATTTCATACCAGTTCAGTGGTGGGATTTGCCGTGTACCACAAATGAGGGATGGTTGACCACCTGCGGAAGATTTTATTTATTCAGACTCACTCAGACATAGACTATTTGAGTTTGAAGCTTGAAACTAATCTCAGTGTCAATCCCCTGAATTAGGGCTAGACACTGGGAAAACTTCCTTACCCTCTTTATAAATTGATGTTTCATCCTGGGGGTGGGAGTAGAGCCAACCAAGAGACTGCTCTATCTTTAGCTGATGTTTGCCTGGGGAACACCCTCTGAGAGCTTCCTGTTCGAGGCTGTGCTAGTGACTGCTGTGTGGTTGCTGGGACCTCCGCAAATGGAAGATTAGACACAGATCCTGAGCTCTGAGGCCTGGAGCCCCAGATTACACTTGAAGTATGAGATCGTTGACAGGAATAACTATTCTCCTAATTTTGGGTAAGTGATCTGGGACTGAAGACAAAGTGCAAGTATCTCCTGCTTCTACTTCTCCCCCTGCACTTTACCAAACACTAGGGGGAAATAACATTATGTGTTTCTATGTGTCTATGTGACTGTGTGCTTCTCTAGAGTATCTGAGCATCATTGGGAGAAGTTTATCATATCCACTCCTCACAGAAGATCCCCTGAGCCCCATAGCTCTCAGGCTGTGAGGATTTGCAGGTTCATTGATTCCAAGGGTCCTGGAATATAGCAATTTATCTTTGGCCTTGTGTCTCTGAAATATTTAGGAATAAAAAGCAGTAAAGTTTCTGTTGTCCTGTGAAACACACCTGAAAATGCTTCAGTACAACTACAGTCAGAGAAGAAGGTTTTAGGATTGTTTATGAAACTGAACTTAGATGCACCCAGATTTGACATTCCAGAGCTAATCTATTGTTTATCAACCTCTCAAGGTATCATGGGTGATGCTAAGTCCACACAGCCGGATGTAGTGGAGAGTACTGAAGAAGAACCCGTGCACCTGCCCTGTAACCACCCCACAATCAGTGGAACTGAGTACATACACTGGTATCGACAGATTCCCGGCCAGGGTCCAGAGTATGTGATTCAGGGTCTGAAAGGCAATGTGAGCCATGGAATGACGTCTCTGATCATCGCCACAGACAGGAAGTCCAGTACCTTGATCCTGGCCCAGGTCACCCTGAGAGACTCTGCTGCCTACTACTGCATCTTGAGAGACACACAGTGGGATGGAGGGGGCTGCACCTGTACAATATCTCCCTGGTGGGGGAGGGGAACAGCAACACCATCTAAAGAGACCACTGCACAGGAATGTGCAGAAAAACCCGATAGAAGAAAAAGTGAAGAGAAGATAGTGAAGAAATCAAACAGCAACGGATGAAAGGAGAACAAAGATGAGCAAGAAGCATTTACGCTATTGAAGAAACTAAAAAGCTTACAGAAAAACTGATAACCACAGTGGTAAACCTGTAATGAAAAGGAAAGGAAATGAGAATTTGTCATGGTTCTTTGTTTAGTCAAATGTTGCTTTCTGCTTCAGTCTCACTAAAACAAGTGAGAACAACCATTTGGTTATTCCCTAGACTTGCTCCGTTGAACCCATATTAGTCTTTCCAACCTCTCCAAATCTGAAATGAACTTCAGAATCTGATTTCTTTATCCTCCAGTAATTTGCAATTTTCTTTGTTGCTTACGTGTAGCACACGCATTTAAGATGCAGATGATTTGGGGGAAACTGTAAAAGGGCAGCAAATGTGTGGATATTAATTTAATTTTTAAAATACATGTTGTAATATTTCTATTATTACCCAAGAAATACACAAATCCTCTCTCATTGGAAATGACTAGATACTACATGTGTCGAATAATCCTGATAGCTCATAGCCGACTTTCTCCACTTCCTTTCATTTTCCTGTTCAACTCCTACACTAACCCATGATGACAGTTTGGAATGTGTCCTGAGAAACACATTTCTTTTCATTTACAAGGATGTTCATATAAATATCTACCTGATTTTCTTACATAAATTAGATCAATATGTGTGAATTTTTCTGGAACTTTTTATTTTTGTATTTAATACAATTCATGTTGTACTCACGCCTATACAAAAACCTCACACTATTCTTGTATAGTAGTTTAATATATATGCTTACCTATTGATAGTATTTAAATTTTTTACCTGTCTTAGCTATCATAATCTAAATCATAATTCACCGTACATATATACATATATGTTTATTTGTACATATATCCAGTATATATTTTTATATATTTCTTTTTCTTATTCTTAGAAGGGAAATTGCTTTGTCAAAAGATATGCTTATTTTTAAATTTTATAGGTATTAAAAAGTTGCCCTTTAAAATGTCTCTAACAATTTACACTGTGAGCCACAGGATATGGAAAACCTATTTCCCTAAATCTCGGTTAACACTATTAGCAATACTTTATATTTTGGATAACTCAAAAACATTTTCTTCAGGTATTCATTAGCATTTTCCTGATTACTAAGGCACTTGAATAACTTGTTCTTGTGTTGTCACTTTAATAGACTGTCTTTTTCTTGTTTCTTTATAAAAATTCTTTTAGTAACATAAATATTACTTTGCCTGTTTTACACATATAGTACATAATATTTTCATATATGTTGTATCTTTTAAATTTGTTTATTCAACTTTTACCAGGTTATTTTTATTTTTATATTGTCAAATCTAAGCATTCTAACAAATATTTTTCCATTCCAAGTTGATATATCTAAATTCCTACATTTTCTTCTAATCGAGTCTGAGGGACAGACTTGGGAGCTCTGCTAGAGTTAGACATTTCACAGGGCGAGACAGGATTCTTAATCGAAATGATGGTCTCCTACAGTCTGCATTTTAACTGTAGAAATTTACAAATTTAAGAATTAATGAATAACAAACTCATTGATTAAAAAATACGCCTGACCGGTTCTGACGCATTTAATTGCATCACTGCCACACACGCACACAAATTCATATATCGTACGTGTTGCGGTCCTTACTCCCAGTACTGCACAATGTGGCCCTTTTTGGAAATAGGATCTTACAAGATAATCAAGTTAAAATCAGATCACTGTGGTGGACCTAATCCAGTTATGTCTTGGATCCTTATAAAAGAGAGATATTTGTAAACACACACACACACACACACACACACACACACACAAAGAATAGCATGTAAACACAAAGGCAGAGATCAGAGCGATACATCTACAAGCCTCAGGGAGAGGCCTGGAGCAGATCTTTCCCTCACCACACTCAGAAAGAAATAATCCTGCTGACACGTGATTATTGACTGCTAGCCTCCAAGGCTGTGAGACACTCAATTTCTGTTTTTAAAGCTACCCAGTTTGTGGGGCTTTTTTCCAGCAACCCTAGCCGGCTCATGCACTCTTCCAGGTCTTTCCGAATGGCTGTGATCTGACATAGGATCCTCGTCCTGCTGCCATATCACACAGCCATGGTTTCCATCCACACCTCAGGGTCTGAGGTAATCTTCATTCTAAGGGACACATCGATTTTTTCCCCCATTAATCCTTTGCCTAAACTAGAAGCTGCTTAGAACAATGTTCCACTCGGGTAAAATAAAGTCATTTCCATATAAACTGAGAGTGAGAAAATCCATTGCCGCAAGTTCCACCTCACAAGACACACTGAAGGAAGTTCTTTAGAATGAAAGGAAAAAGTCTCAGATATTAATCTGAATGCTCATAAAGAAATAAAGAGCACAGATAAAGGCAATTATGTAGGTAAGTGTAAAAATAAGTGTAAATGATAGTCTCCTATCATTTTAATTGCTCATAAAGAAATAAAGAGCACAGATAAAGGCAAATATGTAGGTAAGTGTAAAAATAAGTATAAATGATAGTCTCCTATCATTTTAATTCTCCTATTTAATTTAAAAGAAAATTGCATAAAACAATAAATTTCAGTTTTTATTGTCAGGATTAGTCTTTTAGTTATAATATACATAATAATGTGAGCTAAAGAAGAGGTAGGAATGCAGTTATTCTAGAGAAAAGAAATGATACAAGACAGTAACTCAAACCCATAGGAGGAGCACAGGAAATAGTAAATATTTACAATTATATAAAACACTATAAGTATGTTTTCCACCTTTCTCCTCTTATTTGAAAAAAAGACATAAGATTTCATAAAGCAAAAATGATAACACACTATTGTTGGGTTATAACATATATAGACATAACCTACATGACAGTAATAGCCCAAAAGAACAGAGGAAAAAGCAGCTCTGTGTTAGAAGATAGTTTCTGTATTTTATTGATATTAAATTAGCATGACTATGAAAGATGTGGTGCTAATTTAAGATGTATATTGTAGGGACTTCCAGTTTTAGGAGCTTGGAAGTGATCACACTGGCCTAGCAACAAGTAAAAAGCCGAACAGACTAAAAAATCACCAACTCTTCTTGGATTCATGAGAAAGAGATGGGAGGGCCCAGGGCAAACCAATGTGCTCAAGATTGCAAAGACTGGCTAACACAGTCACTGTTTTCTGGAGCAGAGATTCACAAGCAGAAACCACCACACAGACCAGGGCCCAGTAGGAAAAACCGAACTGTAATTGATGGATTGCTGGAGGCTCGGTGTGGACAGGTCAGAGACTCAAAAATTCCAGGAGGACCCAGTAAAACAAAATCTTTTAATTTTGTGAAATACCTCCAGGAGTTCAATCAGTTTCCCAAAGAAAAATTCAGAGGCTTGTGGCAAGGAGAGAGGAAAAGGAACCATTTTAAAATAGATAAGAGCACTCTGTTCTTTTTATCAAGGTCTGCCCTTAGGGGAAACGCGTGAACCAGAGCCGAACCTGCTGCGATATTACCAGGGAATAACTGACCTAGAAAAGGGAAATGCTCAACTCCAGCCTAGTCTGGCCATTCTCTGATTCCTCAGAAGGGAAAAAATGGTTAAACACAGTCGTGAAGTTCAAAGTCTAGAAGCATAGGCTTACTAAAACAGGGATGGGATCATAGGAGTACAGAACACTCCTCTCCCCCTACATTGCACCAACTTATTAATAAAGGTCTATTAACAGTAGCTTCTTTTACCCAGTACATCATATCTGGCTATCTAGAAAATATAAGTCATACCAAAAGGCAAAAAACATATTTGAAGACAACAAGCAGGGTCAGATAGGAATATTGGAATTATCAGCCCAGCAATTTAAAACAACTATGATTAATATTTTAAGGGCTTTGATGGATAAAGTAGATGACGGCCAAGATAGATAGGCAAGATAAGCACCAAGATGGAAATCTTAAGAGAGAACCGATAAGGAATGCTAGAGGAAAAAACACTGTAATAGAAATGAAAAATTACTTTGATGTTCTTATTAGTAGATTGGACACTACATTAGTAGATTGGAAAAGTCTTGAGCTAGACAATGTAACAATAGAATTCTTTAGAACTGAAAAGCAAAGAGTAAAAGATTTTAAAAAAGAAACAATATCCAATAAGTGTGTGACAACTACAAAGTGTAACACACACACATGTTGGGAATGTAGAAGAATGAGAGAAAGGGACAGAGAAAAGATCTACGCAATTCGTGAGGCAAGAGGGAGAAAAAAGGAGAAAGGAAAATGGAATCATATCTGAAAAGAAAAAGATATTATGCAGCAAACTATGATTCTTTATTCTAATATACTGAAATGGGGATGAAAAGGAGGAGAAAAAAATTAAGGGCCACCATTAGCATACGGGATGAGCAGAGCTTCCTGCATACCACACCAGAAACTCAACCACTACCTCCTTATTGTGGAGACACAGTGCATCCCAGGCACCTGAAGCCTGAACCCAAACAGGTAGCTGCAGTCCCAAAGCCCAGCAACAAAGTAGGAGGTTTGTATGTTTTTACTTGCTTCTAACATGGTGGTGAGAAGTGTATGCTTGGTAAATCAAAGTGATTTCACTTTCAAAAAAATTGAAATGCTAAGAAATATTCAATCTAGTAACTATCGCTGACCTAAACAGAACCATTCCTAACATCCTAACCTCTACGTCAGAAAAATCAGTGAGTCAGTGATTCCAGCTAGAGAATCCCTCAACCCAGTTATAAGGCTCTGTGTTAGAGCATCTACAAAACCTTCCGTCTAATATTATACTTAATGATGGAAAAGTGGATACTTTCCTCCTAGAAATGGGATCAAAACAAGGGTGTTTTTCATTATTTTGATTCAGCTTAATGCTGGATATGGTAAACAGTTAAAACATCAAGAAAAGGATATAAAGACATATAGAAATAAAACTGTCCTTATTTACAAATGACATAATGGTCTACATAGAAAATCGCAAAGAATCTACAATAATGTTTCTAGAACTAATAAGTGAGTTCAGTAAGGTAATAGGATACAAGACAAACTTACGAACATCTAATATATTTCTATATACTAACAATGAACATGCGGGCATCAAAATTAAAAATGCAATAGCACAAAATTGCACAAAAATACAATTTCGCAAACATATGAAATAGAAAACAAACATTTAGGATTTGTGTGCCGAAGTCTACAAAATGTTGGATAAAGAAATCAAAAATACATATCACGTTCATGGATTTGAAAATCCAACATATTAAAGATATCAAGTGTCTCCTAATTGATATAAAAGTTTAAGGCAATTCCTACCAAAATCTAACAAGATTTTTGTACGTATTAGCAGAATCAACCTAAAATATATGTGGAAAGAAAAAATAACTAGAATAAAACAATTTGAGATGAATTTGTGTACCCAATTTCAAGATATTATATAGCTACAGTAATCAAGACTGTGCGGTGGTGGTAGAGGGACATATAGATAATGGAACAGAATAGAGAATCCAGGAATACATTCGCACAAACGTGTTCGATTAATTTTTGACAAAGATACAAAAGCAACTCAGTAGGGGTAAATAGCCTTTTTCATAAAGTGTGTTAGAGGAGTTGAACACCTATAGGCAAAACAAACAAACAAACAAACAAACAAAAACACCTTGATACGAGTTTCACACTTTATACAAGAATTAATACAAAATGGATTGTGGCCTTAAATGTTAGATGCAAAACTATAAAAACTGTAGAGAAAATAGAAAATTGTTGGCACCTAGAGTTTTTTCAGACTTGATAGCAGAAGCATAATCCATAAAAAGAGATATTGATAAATTAGACTTTTTCAAAATTAAAAAACATTTGCTCTATAAAATATTCAGTTAAGAAGATAAAAAGACAAGCTATGGTGCAGAGAAAATGTTTTCCAACAAAATATTCAACATATCCAATAGTATCTAGACTGTATAATGAACTCTCAGTTTAACAAAATGAAAAAAATTCCAATTAACAAATGAGCAAAATAAATAAAGAGACATTCCATTGAATATACAAATGACATATAAAAAGATGCCATTAGCTATTAGTAAAATAACAAAGGCACAATAAAATTAGTACACATTTATCTAAATGTCTAAAATTTAAAAAAAAAAATGAGAACTCAAAATGCTGACAAGGACGCAGATAAACTCAATCACTTATACATTGCAGCTAGGAATGTAAAATGGTACAGCCACTCCGGAAAGCAGTTTGACAGATTTTTGAAACTAAATATGCAACTACCATATGACCCAGCGAGAGTATTGTTGCACATTTATCCTAAAAAACTTGAAAACTCCACTTACATAAGCACCTGTACATAAATGCGTATAGCAGTTTTACTCATAGTAGCCCCAAATGAAAACAATTTATATGTCCTTCAGTAGGTGCATAGTTAAATAAACTGTTTGACATCCATCTCATGGACTGCTTCTTAGCAATAAAACAGAACAATACCTTGATGCAAACAATAATGGGAATGAATCTCTAAATAATTATGCTGAGTGAAAAAAAAGCCAATTCTCAAATGTCCATACTGTATGATTCCATTTATATAACATTCTTGAAATGACAGAGTTATAGAAATGGAGAATAGATTAGTGATCACCAAGGTTAAGGAAAATGTGGAGGCAGGAGGGAAATGGACTTGATATAACAGGGCAACATGAGGGATCTCTGAGGGAGGAAAATGTTCTGATTTTGGCTATCAATTTTAATATCCAGGTTATAATATTATATTGCATTTCTGTAAGATGTTATTATTGGGGGAACTGAATAATGTGTACATGAGCTCTGTCTATATTATTTCTTACCCCTGCATGTAAGTCTAAATCAAAATAAAAAGCACATTTAAAAAGAGGTTCTGCGTTAAAATAAATACTTTTATTCTGAATGTTGTTTGTAAGAATCTTTCTTCTTATCCTATATTACGTTCATGTAAGAATGGAAATCATAAGAAAGTCAACTCCTAAGGTGTCAAAGAAAGATTGTTTCTATTCTCTCTAATCCTTCACTTGATTTTTTTTAATTCCAACTTCGTACAAGGCATTTGATTATTCGGTTTGATGGTATTCAATGGTGTGTATTTATATCATTTTCCTCTTTGTTATGCTTAGAAAGGCTATTGGAAAGAAACTAGTTTCCAGTCATGAGGATGCAATATCATTGTGAGCAAGTCATTCTCTTTATATCTCATCTCAGATTCCTCACCTGTGTGAAGACAATATTTTTGTCCCCACCATTACTCAAAAGTTTTATACGTTCAATCGTTGAACGAATGTTTACTAAATACCTGTGAGATACTAGATAGGGAGATTTGAATGGAGTTTCTTCTCTTGTTAAATAAACAGTCTAGTGAGGAACACATTTATTTTTATCATGCAGTTTCTGTAAAGTAAGAGATGGACTAAACTGGGAGAGCAAAGATGTTATAAAATCAAATAGATGTCAGTTAGAGGTAGCTTCCTGAGTATATGATGCCTCAGCCTAAAACCTAGTAGTTTAAAAGGACAAGAGGTGGAGATAGAGCACTTAAATTGAGGAAAAGTATGAATTATACATGTATTTATATAGTATAAAACATTGATAATTTACCAGATTGTCTTGAATTGGACAGTTAGTGTAGACTTGATAACATTGTGATTCCCCAGAATATGTTTATTATTCAAATAAAAATTGGAAATATTTTTTCCCATAGACTATATGCATCAAAATGATTTTATTCTATGTTCTGGATCTTTGCTCAAGGTAATTCCAAAAAGTTATTTTGGGATTCATCCTTAACTGCAATCATTAGTGGCCTAATGATTTAGCACTGAAAGCACGATAGATTCTTCTTCCCTCTTCCATTACATTAGACTGTGGACATAAGCTAGATATGAACCAGAAGTGGAAAGAGGGCAAGAAAACATGTTGCATTTTGGCATCTTCTGGTACGTTTCAAGAGTATGTCCTCAGGATGTCTATGGACTTTACAGGATTATGTAATTCTTTTCTCATTTGAGAATACAGAACATGTTAAATGACTTTATCCAAGTCTGAGATAATACAGTTCAAAGAGTGATCTAATACAGAAAATATATTTTGTTGTGCTGATTTGTGTTTTGAAGAGAGGTGTCCAGGATTTATATCAGATTTAATTATCTTGTGGCATTTATTTCACCAGAGCAATTATGGACACCTCTGAAGACCATGTTAGAATGTAATTACATTAAAGGCAAAGCTATCAAACTCCCTATGTTCTAAATTTGTGACACTGAATCAAATGTAACATCATGCCTTTATGTGTCCCCACAAAACACCCATTCTCAGTTATCATTTTCTACTTGAAATAAAGAAACTTATGCATAGATATATATTAAGGATAAGTGAGCCCTGAAAAAACTTCACTTGATTAAAATCTCTTATTTCAACTTTTTGATGGCAAGGGTATTACTAACTCATTGTTACCGAAATACAGAAATGCATGTTCAGAAGTTTTCTCCATGGTGACTGAAGGGGGCGGTGCCTCCTTTCATAGTGAACTTTAGCTAAAAGCACGGCTGTTCATTCATATGTGAAGTAGAAGACTCTGTGGAAAGAAATGAATGAAGTGTAGAAAGCTGAGGTCAGATTCACCGTTACCTGGGCAGGAGAGGAGACAACCAGAGTCTTCACAGGAGAAATGGGCAAACTCTTTGGAGCATCACTATTGATTCTGTGGCTTCAGCCTGACTGTGAGTTTGGGGTGGGAGGTTGGAACATAGTAGGAAAACTCCAAGGAACGCTACAAGTCTGTCTGTGGCTTCAGCCTGACTGTGAGTTTGGGGTGGGAGGTTGGAATGTAGTAGGAAAACTCCAAGGAACTCTACAAGTCTGGGAGATGAGATGGTTGGGGAATTCTGTGTTGTTTTGCTTTCTGGCTCGTGATGGTATTCCATGAGAACTTTAAGAATAAAATTAAAAATTTGTCACTGTCTTTCCAAACAGGGGTAAATAGTCAACAGAAGAATGGTGACCAGCAGCAGGTTAAGCAACATTCTCCAACCCTGAGTGTGCAAGAAGGAGGAATTTCTATTCTGAACTGTGACTACAATAACAATATGTTTGATTATTTTTCATGGTACAAAAAATATCCTGCCAAAGGTCCTGCACTCCTGATATCCATAAATTCAGGTGTGGATAAGAAAAATAAAGATGAAAGAGTCACAGTCTATCTCAATGTAAGCGCCAAACACCTGTCTCTGCACATTGTCAACTCTCAGCCTGGAGACTCAGCCTTGTATCTCTGCGCAGCGAGAGCACAGTGCTCTCCAGGCACCTGCAGCCTGTACTCAAACCTGCAGCTGGGGCCAGCCAACCCCTACTCTGGGTCTCAGACTGGGAGGCACACTGATTTGCTTCCATTTACACATGGCAAGTAGAGAAGATGTGCTTTAAAGGACGTGAGCAATCTGAGCTTTAAGGAAGACTGGTACATGGGCAAGTCCTATAAATGAGTTAAGAATTTTCTCTGTGCCTAAGGTGTCCAAGAATCTAAACAATCTCTTATTTATATTCAGAGAGAGATACCTGCTCTAGCAAAGGTGCCAATCACCAGTTATGTTTTATTCCCACTAGTACTTAGAGCACAGATACCCTGTTTCTCATGTTAGGCATTTGGGAGGGAAAAAGCAGGGTCCTAATGCAAGTTTTCCCAATGAGTGTTTGTGTTTCTGTGAGTCCATCAATCACATGCTTTCTTTTGGTGTAAAATGAACAAAATGATTCCTGATTATTGTTTCTGAATGAGTGTGCCTTTATAGTAAATAAATTTGAGGATGGATATCTTATGTCACTTTCATTTATTGTTTCTTCCTTTGTAAGTTATTTCCACGCTTTCCTCCAGTAAATCCCTTACTTTGTACTCTTTTCCCAGGAAGAAAACAAACTCTCTGCCACACTGTCCATCAGTAAGAAGTGTTACCCTGTGGGTCATAATAAAGAACACAAGCAGATCATGAAGTTCGTTAGCTGCAGAGATCTTATTATTAGTAGCCATCCTGATTGTCAGTTGAGATGAATCCATAGCACTGAGCATTTAGGATGCAGTGCAAAGTCAAGAGTGAAGAACATGGCCACGGTCATTCTAGGAACAGAAAAATTTAGACAACATGAGAAAAAAACCAAGCATTTATTAAATCAAGTGTCTCAGGGAGTTGGCAGTTTCCAGCTTCAAACTCAAGTGATCTAGATGGCCCAACTTGCCTACATGAGATTCTTCTTTCCTATGAGTGAGTAGTAATGAAACTAATAAAAAATATCTTGACATTTTTATTCTAACTTCCACTGTAAATTTGTGTGACTTTTGGCAATTCTGTCAGTCAGATATCTTCATTTGGGAAATACGGGTTAGAACTAGATGAAATCTATTTCCTTGTAGCCTGATGGCGATATGCTTCCATTCACCTCAATCATTAATCATTGTTTTATGCTTTTCACTTACGTGATGAATAGAAGGAAATTAGTCAACCGAAATTTCTACGAAAGAACTTTTTGTCTTCCTGCCAGAAATATTCTCAGACCCTTAAATACAGAAATTTCAGCTAAAGAACATAAAGATCCTGCTATCAGAAGGAAAAATAAAAAAAATTGGATGAGACACCGTGGCTTTCCTAAAAGCAAGAGACTGTTTATGTACATAATACATGTGTAGTGTAATGTCTAATGTGTGCAGGTATGTGTGTATGTCTACTAGTGTAATATACTTAAAGTAACCTCCTCCTAATTCTTCTTCTGAAAAAGCTAAAAGCATTCCTGAAACATATTCCAAAGAATAAAATCATGTGGCCATCCAAAGTGGCCTCTGAGTTAGGAAGCTTTATATATTTTACTCTTCCAGTAGTCATTCCATTTTGGTTGGGCTCAGAGATCCCAGATCT
>NW_006439247.1:63533-67013 GCF_000325575.1 Pteropus alecto | reverse complement strand
ACCACCTAACAGAGGCATCGAAATTGGAAACAGAATATAAGGGAAGGCTCCCTAAGAGTGATGATATCGAAGTTAAGACTCATCAAAGAATTAGTCAAAATGGAGTGAGAGAAAGAGTATTATAGAAAAGAGCAATAGAATATGCAAAGGTACAAAGTCAAGGTTTAGTTTACAAGAATGACAGCAAACTAATTCAGAATGGCTGGAGCATGCAACTCAAAATGGGCAACAGAAAATATAAAACTAAACAATATGCACGTCGTGAAAATGGTCATAAGCCATCACACAATGATTCTATGTTATCCTGAAGAGACTGCTGAGCACAAAGAGGGATCTGAAGAAGCAAATGGTATAATAAAATGTTCTTATCTGAAGAATTAGCGTTTTCTATATCAATATATACTTACAGATATAATCGTACATATATTTTCCCTTGATTTTTCTTTTTCTTCAATCCTGGAGTAATTCTTTCTCTAACACAGTATTATGATAGACCTTCCCTTATACCAAAAATAAAGACATTCCTTAGATGTAAACACATTCAAGACAAGCCAAAATCCTCATTTTAATCATTTCTCAGCCCAGCCACAGGGGAGCACTGTTTTAAAAGTATTCTAGATAATTGTGTATAAAGTGTAAAAGTGCTGTGATACCTCTCTCATTGGTTGTCCCCCTAAGTTGCGGTATTCTACAAACAGCTGCAACAGGCCTCACTCTGAGCTCAGAGTAACTCCTGCTGAGGAAGCCCGTTCAGAAACTGACCTGGTGCATTGATTTAGCTGGGGATCCAAGGCATGGAGACTCTCCTGAAAGTGCTTTCAGGCACTCTGTTGTGGCAGTTGGCATGTGAGCACACGATGCAGTCTTGGAGAGGCTTATGTGGTAGCCACATGTGAGTACACAGTGCAGTCTAGGAGAGGCTTATGTGGTAGCAACACTTTGAGGACAGCAATTGGATTTTCTTTCTGTCCTGGGGAGGGCCTTTGAGGAACTAGACATAAGAAAAAGTATGAGAGATATTCTTTAATTATGTGGTGATGTTTATGCTTTACATAAGAAAGGAGAAAAAACTCACTCTTTTCTTTTTAGACTGAGTATTCCCATGAAGATTTCCTGTGTCCTTAATTTATCTTTCTGATTAGGCTAGAGAAGCTAAGAAATTAAGTAGTCCTCAGTCCTTGATCATCCAAGGGGAAGATGTCACCATCACATGCAATTCGTCAAAGACTCTATGTTCCTTACACTGGTATCTTCAGAAGCATGGTGAAAGCCCTACCCTCCAGAGGGTGTTAATGAGAGATGGAGAATAAAAGAATCATGACAAAATAGTCGTCATATTTAATGAAAACAAGCAGCAGAACTCCCTACACATTACAGCCTCCCAGTCCAGTCACTCAAGCACCTGCTTCTGCGGATTAGAGAAACAATGATACCCAGGCCTCCAAATACTGTGCTCAGACCTGAAGCTGGGCCAAAGATACTCTCCTAGCACGTGGCTCCAAAGGGGCACTTACCAGAAGGCTCATCATGAAAAAAGAGAGACTTGAGGGAAATTCAATTGCTTTAACTTAAAATGCAATAAGTGGGCCAGTCTCTTAAGAACATTTCTAATTAAATATTATTTTCTCGATTGTTCTATAAGTGCAGGCTATGAGCTTAGATTAAAAAGAAAATCACATAAATTTCAGTTTCAGATACCAGAATGAATTACAATATGACTTAAGCTGCATATGCGAACTACTTTTGCAAATGTATTCCTTTGTGAAAATGCAAGGTTGCATCCCTTTCTTTTCCTAGGTATCCGCACCTTGTCATCATGGATATAGTAAAAGCACTAAAAAACAAGTCTTTTGTCTGGTTCCTTGTGGGGTATCAGAATTGTACAATGTTACATTGCCAATGTTGTCACTTGCTTGGAGAGGTAACTAGCAACATGTTTTCCCAAGGTTTTGAAACAAAGGGTCCTTATGACTTTAATTAATTTACATTTAAATCCTAGCTCTAGAAATCTCTCTCTCTCTCCCTTTCTCTCTCTCTCTCTCTCTCTCTTTCTCTCTCTCTCACCAAACTGAGCCTTTAATCTCTTCTGCACCTTCACCTCTACATTCTCAGCTAATATCTTCAAGAGGACAGGACCTTACCTAGGTTCCTCTCTGTATCATTGAAAGGTGGAAAAATTGCTTGAGGAGTTGCAATATACAATTTAATTTGCTCCTTTTCAATGCTTTATCAATTTCAAAGGATTTAAATTATATATCTACATACACACACACTTCTCAGAGACCTAGCCTTTTTCCTGGATAATCAGCAACTGCAGAGCTAGCAGAAGACAGTAGCCTAGACCTGACCAACGATCACGAGATCTGTACATCTGGGAGACAAAGATAACATCTTGATCTAAGTGATCTTCTGCTGAGCCCTAAGGTGAAACTACACCCTGGCTACTTTCCCATGACACCAGACAGAGGGATATCAAAACAGGCATTATACTTCCCCTACACACCAAGCAGTTCTCCAGACGTCAGCTGAGTATCCTACAATCCAGCTCAATTCTGACATTATCTACCTGGAGATAACATCAGGTCCCACAGGGTAAGGGCTCAGTCCTACAAGCCTGCCACCCACCCCCACTTCAAATACTGGTAGCAAGTTCAGGTTTTTCCATGTGCTTCTGACCCACAGGCTACAAATTGGAGGTAGCAACGATGACCTTCAACTCAGGATGCTAATCCTAAGTCCAGGTTGCTACCTGAACTTCTGGCTGACTGGCCATAAACAACAGGCTCCCATGACCTTCTCTTTAGTTCAATAAGTTTGCTTAAAAAAAAAAGAGGGCCCAGTAGAATTCAAAATACAGTAATTCGAGGAGCTAAATTGTCAGAGGCTCATAAAACAATAAGATTATTTCAGGAAAACTTGATACTTAAGTTAAGGACAGTTCTATTTGCAGGTTTTCTTCTTTCTGTTCCTTAAAGTGACATCACTGGACACCACTGTAAGAGCCATGTTAGGCTGAGTGAACCACCGTTCTTATTTGTGTTGTATTATCGTCTCTCATTACTTATCTCCATGGAGTTTTAACTTTAACGATGTTTATTCATGTGCCTTTACTCAGCAAGCATAATTCTGAGGAAGCTGGTGAAAAGAGATGTTTCTTACTAATAATTTATCTGTCTAAGATTTGTCATAGATGTTGATCCTGAAAGTCCAGAGGCTTCTGGAAAGGTTTATCACAAGTCTAGGGAAAAGTAAGATGATCATTCTTGTTCTCCTCAAATTTCCTGTAGAAATCTAAAAATAAAATGTAAATTCTGAAAATGACCCGGTAGTTATCATTATCATCTTAACAGTGGTGAGTGACCAGAAACTACGTATGTGTGTGTGTGTGTGTGTATGTGTGGTGCAGATTCCTTCAATACTGAGAGAGAGAGAGAAAGAGCTGTTACCCACTGCAGTTATATACAGAATATTTATTTCTAT
>NW_006439247.1:60959-63504 GCF_000325575.1 Pteropus alecto | reverse complement strand
AAAGACCTTGTCCTTCTAACAGAGATTCTTTCAAATGTGGATACAGGACAACGCTTCAAAATGATTAAGTTCAAAATCTACCAGAAAGCTGAAACAATTCTATCTTTTATGTACTTCATAACATAGCTTCAAGAAATATCAAAAGTAAAAGAGAAGAATTAGTGAAATTAAGCAGTAGAATTTGTTGATTTATTTTAAAAACAATAAACAAATAGGCAATCATAGTGATAGGTAATAATACACATGTCTTAGTAGAAACTTAAAGAAACTATGACCAAGAAAATTATAATTCTTTATCTAATTTATATATGTAAAACATTTTACCCCGAAACAACGGAATACATATTCTGTTCAAACGCACTTGGAACATTTATCAAAGTTGATTATCTTCTGGATTAGAAGACTTAATTAATTTAAAAAACTTTATAAATTTCAAAAAAATTTATATCATTCAGAATATAGTCTCCTATCAAAATGGTATCAAGTGAGAGAATTCAATAACAAAAAAGTAATTAAAATTATTCTTGTACCTTGCTAGATATCATAGACATTTTTCAAATGCATTGCTACAGAAAAATATCAAAGCAGTGCTAAAGTCTGTGGTGGGGCAGATGTTTCATTCAGTCTTTGACTAGAGCAGTGTAACATTTTATCTATGATCTTTACTTCCTGCCTAGGAACGAGGCACCTGACAACCCCAAGAACTCTGCACTCAGGCACTCAGAGAAGGGCTAGTCTCTGAGCTAAAGTGAGAACAAGACAAATTTCACCTAGAAGACTTTCTATCATGCTCTGTCCTGGCCTGCTGTGGGCACTCATGGTCTCCTTTAGCTTCAGTAAGTGTGGCCTTAAACATGGGACCTCAGCTTCCTCTTAGAGCTTAAGGATGGGACTAGGCAAGTTATAACTAAGAAGGATTTTAAGAGGGAAGAGGGGAGGGGAAATGAAACACTGTGTGATTCTTTTCTTTGTTCTTGTGTCTTAAATTATTCCAT
Organism: Pteropus alecto; assembly: GCF_000325575.1. Classification (NCBI taxonomy): domain Eukaryota; kingdom Metazoa; phylum Chordata; class Mammalia; order Chiroptera; family Pteropodidae; genus Pteropus; species Pteropus alecto. Next base: position 62,509 of record NW_006439247.1, on the reverse strand, counting down.
TCCTCATGACCCGTCTGAGACATTTTAGAAGATCAAAACTGTTTTCTTTTTTAATAGGATTCAGCATGACCGAGAGAGTAACCCAAGCACAGACTACAGTGACACGGCGGGAAGGAGAAGCTGTGACAATGGACTGCACCTATGAAACCACATTGAGTTATTATCATTTATACTGGTACAAACAGCCTCCCAGTGGAGAGATGGTCTTCCTTATTTATCAGGTCTCTTCTAGAACAAATGCAAAGCGGGATCGGTACTCTGTGAACTTTCAAAAGACAAAAACAATCATCAGCCTCACCATCTCTTCCTTGCAACTGGCAGACTCAGCGAAGTACTTCTGTGCTCTTCGGCATACCCAAACAATGAGTCGTTAATGTCCACAGTAATAAAAATGATAGTGGAAGGTTAACAAAAACCTTCAGTTTCATAAAGGCAGCCACCTGCTCAGACACTTCGGGAAAATCATAAAGGCAGCCACCTGCTCAGACACTTCGGGAAAACCCATGAACCACAGACAGGAAGGAGGCAGGCACTGTGTGTGGTAGCACAGTTGAGACCTTCTAATATAAACTTCTTTTCAATGAAAAATGCCCCATACTTGAGCTCAGTGTATAAAACAGTATTGTCCCCTGAGATTCCCAGGTATTATGTTTGTATCTTGAGTTAAAATAAATCACCACGTGTCTTTCAAATTCTTCCTAAATAGTTAGATTTAATGAACCTGTTTATTTTAGGAAAATCAGAACTAATTTTCTAATTCTCAATTGAATTGCTGAATTTTCAGCTCTGAATATCTTTGAAACCGTCTGTTTTCTCTTCCAAAATCATGCTGATTTTAATAGTTCTTACAAATATAATTAGACATTTTAGTGTTTTATACATGTATATATATGTTATTATATAAAAACAAATTTTATAAACATAAATTTATTTTTATGTTTTTTTATAATTCAATCTGAGACTCATTTTTACATTCAAGTAAATTTTTGACTCTACCCATTGAGGAATTCTAGGAACCACACTGACATGTGTCCAGGGTACATAAGGGCTGAAAGGTTTGACAACTTTAAGGGCCTCCAGTTCCCAGTACACCTTGACCAGTGCATAAAGCCTCCCGTTTTAGCTAGAGAAGGAGGTTCTCAATACTGCCCTAAACCTGTTTGTTGTTGAAGGAGAAAGGTCTGGGTGCAATGATGCAGCTGAATGAGTTAGATAAACATCAGTCCAACCAGCACTGACCTCAGCAAGATGGTCCTAGTCTTCTGGGTCATCTTGCCGTCATGAGCAACATGGTCATGGCCAGACTAGCTCACAATATGATTTCAATACATAAATATAAGATTCTTACTGGAATCAAATAGATAATGACAAAATTAATTTTTTGAAAGTTCTGTATGACCAAAAGCAGCTTGGACTAAACCAGGGTATGATCATTAGAGATTAAAAAATATTCTTCGGCTACAAACGAAACCTGAGTAACATTTTTTTTGATATAGGATAAGCTCACTCAATGAACATAAATTTAAAACTTTTAAGCAAAATAGAAGCAA
>NW_006439247.1:57402-58445 GCF_000325575.1 Pteropus alecto | reverse complement strand
GCGTGCTGAAGCTTCCCCAAATGGAGGATTAGTCACAGATCCTGGGCTCTAAGGCCTGGAACCCCAGGCTGCACTTGAACTATGAGATCAGTGGCAGGAATTACTATTCTCCTAACTTTGGGTAAGTGATCTGGGTCTAAAACAAAGGGCAGGTATCTGCTACTTCTACTTCTTCCACTGCACTTTACCAAACACTGGGGGGAAATAACATTATGTGTTTCTGTGTGTCTATGTGACTGTGTGCTTCTCTAGAGTATCTGAGCATCATGGGAGCTCATCATATCCACTCATCACAGAAGATCCCCTGAAACTCACAGCTCTCAGTTTGCAAGGATTTGCAGATTCATTGACCCCAAGTGTCCTAGAATTACAGCAATTTACCTTTGGCACTGTATCTCTGGAATATTTAGGAATAAAAAGCAGTAATGGTTCTGTTGTCCTGTGAAACACACCTGAAAATGCTTAAGGACAGATACAGCCAGAGAGGAGAGTTTCAGGATTATTTGTGAACCTGACCTTAGATGCACTAAGATTTGACATTCCAGAGTTAATCTACTGTTTTTCAACCCCTCAGGTATCATGGGTGATGCTAAGTCCACACAGCCAGAAGCAGTGGAGAGTACTGAAGAAAAACCTGTGAACCTGCCCTGTAACCACCCCACAATCAGTGGAGCTGAGTACGTACACTGGTATCGACAGATTCCCGGCCAGGGTCCAGAGTATGTGATTCACAGTCTGAAAGGCAATGTGAGCCATGGAATGATGTCTCTGATCATTACCACAGACAGGAAGTCCAGTACCTTGATCCTGGCCCAGGTCACCCTGAGAGACTCTGCTATCTACTACTGCATCTTGAGAGACACACAGTGGGATGGAGGGGGCTGCACCTGTACAATATCTCCTTGAAAGTGAGGGGAGCAGCAGCAGCATCTAGAGTGGCCACTGCACGAGGATGAGCAGAAGCCCGACAGAAAAATAGAAAAGTAAAGGAGAAAAGCAAAAGTCGTAAAGAGAAGATGTTGAGGATAACAAGGAGGAAAGAA
>NW_006439247.1:41571-56596 GCF_000325575.1 Pteropus alecto | reverse complement strand
CTGTCAGGCGCTCTGTTGTGGCAGTTGGCATGTGAGTACACAGAGCAGTCTAGGAGAGGCTTATAATGGTGACAGCACCCTGAGGGCAGCAACTGGGTTGTGTTTTTGTCCTTGGGAGGGCCCTTTTGGGAACCAGACAGAAAGAAAAGTGTGAGAAATATTCTTTGATTATGTGGTGATGTTTATACTTTGAGTAAAGTAGAAGGAGAGAAAATCTCCCTTCCTTTATGAGACTGAGCATCTTATGAGCATTTGCTTGTTTCTTATCAGGTGTGAGAAGCCTAGAAGTGCAGCAGAGTCCTCAGTCCATGATAATCCAAGAGGGAGAAGATGTCACCATCATGTGCAAACCCTCAAAGACTTCATATTCCCTGCACTGGTATTTTCAGAAGCATGAAGAAGGCCCTATCTTCTTGATGATGTTACAGAAAGGTGGAGAAGAGAAGAATCGTGACAAAATAGTTGCCACATTTAATGAAAACAAGCAGCAAAGCTCCCTGAACATCACAGCCTCCCAGCCTAGTCATTCAGGCACCTACTTCTGTGGAGTAGACACACAGTGATACCATGGCCTCCAAAGGCTGTGCTCAAACCTGCAGCTGGGCCACAGATGCTCACCTAGCACACGGCTCCACTGGAGCACTTAACAAAGGCTCATCCATGAAAAAAGAGAGACTTTAGTCAAAGTAATTGCTTTACATACAGTGCAATTTGTGGGCCAGGCTCTTAAGAATACATCTAATTAATCTTTTTTTTTTTTGATAACTCTATAATTACTGGGTAATACTTATGTAATTGTGTGGTAGGTAACTGAGATTAAGAGGAAAATCACATAAATTTCAGTTTCAGATACCAGAGTGAATTGCAATATAACTTAAGCTCCATACGTGAACTACTTTTGTGAATGTATTCTGTGTGAAAACACAAAATAACCTCTTTCCTCTGCTAGGTATCTACACCTTGTCATTATGAAGACAGTAAAAACAGTAAAAATCAAGTCTTTTGTCTGGTTCCTTGTGGAGCATCAGGATTGTAAAAGATTACATTGGCAATATGGTCACTTGCCTGGAGAGATCACTAGCAATATTTTTTTCCAAGGTTTTGAAACCGAGAGTCCTCTTGATTTTGATTAAATTTAGCTTTCACTCCCACCTCTCAGATCTCTCTCTCTCTCTCTCTTTCTCTCTCTCTCTCTCTCTCTCTCTCTCTCTCTCTCTCTCTCTCTCTCTGTATATACAACACACTAACACACACAGACACACATACATGCATAGATATATCCCTCAGAGACCTAGCTTTTCCCCCCAATAATCAGCAACTGCAGAGGTAGCAGAGGACAGAAGCCCAGACCTGATCGATGATCTCAAGGTCTGGACCGCTTGCAGGCTAAAGATATCATCTTGACCTAAGTGGTTTTTCTGCTTCTGAGCCCTAAGATGGAATGACTCCTTGGCTACTTTCCCATGAAACCAGAGGAAGAACACCAGAACAGAACGTTTTCACCTGAAAAAAAATGATATATTACCCTTTCCTCACATCCGTACAATCTGCTTCCAGCACAACTCCATCCTTTTCTGCCACAGTGTCTTGTGATTTATCCTTAAATAATCTGTAACTTACACACCATTGCAGAGTGTGGGTTTTGAGCTTCCCGTTCTCCTGGGTGGTTTCATTCATAATACAATACACAATATTTCTCCACTGCACTTCTCGGTATGTAGTCTTTGGCTCTACTAGCGTTGAGTGGACAACTCTTTCTTTCGATAACAGTTTTAAACGTGTTTTTCAAAAATGTCATTGAGAATCACTTCCATTTTTAACTGACTTTCATTTCTCTTCCCACTGTGCTGATTCCGATTGATTATCACCTTTGCCTGGGGTACTCTGAATTATCCACATGACACCTTCTCTTAACAATTTGCTCAGATATGCAATGACCAAGATCTTCCCTCAACTGTTCTATATTAAACCCAGCCCAACAATGGCATGTGGTAAGTGCTCGCCAAGTTTTGATTGATTTATTTATATATAAGAATTTAGGATGAAAAAGAGAAAAATAATGTCCTTTATCAAGAAAGTTAAAATACACAAATGGAAACATATCATGGATTGTCACTACGCAACCCAAAATTACTAAGAAAATGTGATTCGTAGTCAAGGGAAAAACAAATAGAAACTGACACTGAGATCACTGAAGTTATTGAATTTAGCAAACAAATATTCTAAAGCACCTATAATAAACATGAGCAAAAAACACTAAATAAAATACATTCAAAAATTAAAGGAAAATATTTTCTAAATAAAGAAAAAGAAATAAAATCTCAGCAGAAAAATGAAAAGCACAAAAAAAAAAAAAACCCCACAAATGGAAATCTTAGACCTGAAGAGTATAATAACTGAAAAATTCATTGAATGAGCTCAAAAGCAGATTGGAAATGCCAGAACAAAGAGTCAGTAAATGAATGCAGAAACTGGTATATTCACAAAATTAAATACTACTCAAAAACAAAAATAAACTCTTTACTCATCTGTCAATATGGATGATTTTTAAACCATTATCCTGAAAGTAAGAAATTAGACACAAAAAGAGTACATATTGAGTTATTTCATACAGATGTAATTCCCCCCAAAAAGGCAAAAGCAATCTATGGCAACAAAAACCAGGTTGGTAGTTGCCAGGGATTAGGAGTGGAAGGATGGCATTGCCTACAATGGGACACAGGACAACTCACAGGGCGATAAAAATATTCTATATATTGATCCGTGTAGTGGTTACAAAGGTGTATGCATTTGTCAAAACACTAAATGTTACACTTGAAATGTGACATTATTTCATGTACCTTATATCGAATAAAAATGTTTTAAAAAGTGAAGTGGATAAAAATGTTTATGTTCTAGATCTCATGGTATCAGTAACACTTCTTTTAACTTAATAGTTAAATAATTCTTTCTTTTTAATTTGGAATAAAAAAGAAAGGAAAGAGAAGCAGAGGTGTGGAAAGATAAAGCGGGTAATAAGTAGTAACTAATGTTCACTCTCCAAAATAAAGAGGCATTACACCCCAGGTCCTACGTTTACTAGCTCTGTGATCTTATGGACATTTCTGGGCCTCTATCTCCCTTCTGTAACAAGGAGGAAATGGTGGCAGGGAGAAATAATCTCTCACAACATTTACCTTTTCCAAAAGATGAGGCTTAAGTAAAATCTGTACATGAAGTTTGTAAGACATGTTAAGTGTTCAGTGATTTTTAGCCAAAATTTTTATTATTAACCATAAGTGGCCATTTCAAGGTAGCCTAGGTTCTCTAAATAAAATTGTGGCAGGAGAGCAATCGATACGGTGGCTCCGGAATTTTTCTTTTAGTCAGACAGTGTTAGGAACCAAAGGTGAGATTATTGAAAAAAGATAACTTTCTCCTAATCTCGTAGACAGGCAAATGACCTGGAATCGTGGGGAAAAAATAACTCATCTGTTACAGCTGACCTCAGGGCAAATAAAACTAAACAGAATGGGGATTTTCTTTTTGTCCTAGTGACATGTTCCCTACATCATTACAAGAAGCATAAATAATCAGAAAGAGAGTATACTTTATAGGAAAGTGTTCGAAAACAAGAATTGAGAGGAAAAGGAGACAGAAAAGGATGCATGAGTTCTAATATTATCACAAAAAAGTTGTAAGAATGTATATCTCTTCCTGTACAAAAATTCAGAGCCCGATCTGCATTGTCAAGTAAAATGTGTTATCTTCATTTGAGATAAAAAACATGCGTATTGTATTTTTTTTTTTAATGTCAATCTAAATCTGGCAATAAATTTACAAGGCCAAAAATTTCTGGGAAAAAAAATCGAAACCTTTATTAAGAGGTAACTGGCCATGTTAAACACATCTAGTAGCTCAACTCAGTCTCTGCAAGGGGGAGCAGCATGTTATTGACAACTGGTCCCATTCCTACCTTACCAAACCAATTTCCTGTTCTGACACAGCTGCATTGCCCAGCTCCAACAATTCTAGATGGAACTTTCCACAAAACGAATAAGACGAGTCCCGTGCTCAGAGCTGGAGATATTTTCCCAGGAACAGAGGTGCCAGAATGACTCTTCTCAGCATATTAAGGACACTGATGGCCTCTGTCTTCCTTGACAAGGACAATTGCTGACCGTGAGGCTGAGGACAGTCTAGGATTCAGGGGAGATAGTGGGCATGGGCAGAGAAGATGAACAATGGCCAACTGAGACAAACACTCCTGGAAAATTAGAAAGAAGACAGGGAGAGGAAGCACTTTATCTCCTGTTCCACAAATTCTTGGCTACCCCTTTACAAGTCAGCTCATGGGATCACTCCTGTGTTTTCTTTTGTCTACAGGATCCAGTCCAAAAGGTCATTCAATCCCAGCCAACAACACCTAAGCGAGAGAGTAAGACTGTGGAACTGGCCTGTTCATATGACACCTAGTTTTATATTATGTATTGTATTGCTACAAAAAGGCCTCCCAGTGGTGAGATGATTCTCCTTACTTCTTAACAGAAAAATGCAGAAGCCAATGCAACACGGGGCCCATATTCTGTGAACTTCCAGAAAGCAACTGAAACAATCGTGCTCATCATATCACTATCACAGGAAGAAGACTCTCCAACATATTTTTGTTGTTTCAGAGAGCCCACTACAAAAATAAAAATAATAAAATAAAGTAAAAAAGAGATGTAAGAACCTGAAAAAGAGCACAGAACTCTACATGAGGCAATTGCTTAGTCTCCTATTTTCAGAAAAGACTTACTTACAAACATTGCCCAGATATCTGTTAGTAGTTAGTGGTTTACATGTGTAAGATAAGATCTAGGAAAGAAACTGTTGCCTTCATTCTACAAAGTACTCCCTCACGGCTAACATGGAGACCACACTGGATCACATGTAAAACCCACACTCCTCAGATATCATCACATTTCTTCTCATGGAGTATGCTATAAAAAAAGCGACATATGAAGGACGGTATTTTTAAATTACTCTTGAATATTCCAGATTTTATACCTGCTCAACTCAATCTTTAGGGGAAGATAGTTCTTTCTGCGTTCCTGGACCCAATTTTAACATGTGTGTTAGGGCTGGGGAGGCTTCCCACACACACCAAGCAGATCTCTAGACACCATCTGGGTATCCTACAATCCAACTCAATTCAGACATGATCTACCTGGAGATAATAATATCAGGTCCACAGCCAAAGGGCTCAGTCCTAAAAGCCTGCCTCCCACCCGCTCTTCAGACACCAGTCACAAACTCAGTCTGTTCTCTGTGCTTCTGACCCACAGGCTACAAATTGGAGGTTGCAAGAATGCCCTTCAACTCAGGATGCCAATCATAAGTCTAGGTTGCTACTTGGACTTCTGGCTGACTTGCTATAAATGAGAGGTTCCTACAATCCCTTACGTGGTATATTTAATTTACTTTTTAAAAGGGATGGGTAAATTTCAGTAGAAGTCAAAATACAGTAATTCGAGGAGTTAGATTTTCAGTGGCTCATAAAACAATAAGATTATTTCAAGAAAACTTTGATATTTAAGTTAAAAACAGTCTATTGTAGGACCTTCTATTTGCAGGTCTTCTTATTTCTGTTCCTTGAAGTAACATCACTGGACACCACTGTAAGAGCCATGTTAGACTTAGTGAACCACCATTCTTACTTGTGTTTTATTATCTTCTCTCAATACTTTATCTACATGGAGTTTTAACTTTCATGATGTTTATTCATGTGAGTTTACTCTGTATGTGTAATTCTGAGGAAGCTGATGAAAAGGAACGTTTCTTACTAATAATTTATCTCTCTAAAATTTGTCATAGATGTTGATACTGTAAGTTCAGGGACTTCTGGTTAGATCCATCTCAAGTTGGGGAAGGAAAAAATGACAGTTCTGTTTTCTTCAAGTTTCCTGTAGATACTCAAGAGAGAAAAGGTACATTCTGAAAATGACCCAGGAAGTCATCTTTTCTGTCTGAACATTGGTGAGTGGCCAAAAAAAAAATTTAGTGCAGTGAACCTCTATCCTGTGTGTCTGGGAGAGAGATAGGACTGTTACCAACTGCAGTTATGCAGAGAGAATGTGAATTCTTTTTCTTGGTACAAGAAGGAAGTTGGAAAAGACCCTATTTTTCTAACAAAGATTCTTTCAAATGTGATTTTTCAAAATGATTTCAAAATGATTAGGTCCATAACCTACCAGGAAGATGGGACAATTCTATTTTTAAATGTATCTCAGAACATAGCTTCAAAATATTCCAAACATAAATCTGTAGAATTAGTGATATTAAAATAGTAGAATTTGTTGATTTACAAAAAAACAATAAACAAATATACAATCATAGTGTAGGTTTTAACACACATCTCTCAGTAGAAACATAAAAATAATATCACCAACAAAATGAATATTCTTTATCTAATTTACATATGCAAAACATTTTACCCTAAAACAACAAAATACATATTCTTTTCAAATGAGCTTGGAATATTTATCAAAGCTGACTGTTTTTTGGATGAGAAGCCTTAATTAATTAAAACAAGCTTTTAACAATTTCAAAAAAACATTTAAATCATTCAAAATATTGTATCTGATTATAATAGTATTAAGCAAGAATTCAATAACAAAAAGATAATCAAACTTTATTCCTGTACCTTGCTAGAAATCATAGCCATTTTTCAAATGCATTGCTATAGAAAAATATCAAAGCAGTGCTGAAGTCTGTGGTGGAGCAGATGTTTCATTCAGTCTTTGACTAGAGCAGTGTAACATTTTACATATGATCTTTACTTCCTGTATGGGAATGAAAACACCTGACAACCCCAAGAACTCTGCACTCAGGCACTCAGAGAAGGGCTGGTCTCTGGGCTAAATTGAAACAAGACAAATTTCAACCAGAAGACTTTCTATCATGCTCTGTCCTGGCCTGCTGTGGGCACTCATGGTCTCCTTTAGCTTCAGTAAGTGTGGCCTTAAACATGGGGCCTCAGCTTCCTCTTAGAGCTTAAGGATGGGACTAGGCAAGATATAACTAGAAAGGGTATTAAGAGGGAAGAGAGGAGGGGAAATGAAACACTGTGTGATTCTTTTCTTTGTTCTTGTGTCTTAAATTACTCCATTCCTCATGACCCATCTGAGACATTTCAGAGGATCAAACCTGTTCTCTTTTTTAATAGGATTCAGCATGACTAAGAGAGTAACCCAAGTTCAGACTATAGTGACACGGCAGAAAGGAGATGCTGTGACAATGGACTGCACCTATGAATCCAAATGGAGTAATTATGATTTATACTGGTACAAACAGCCTCCTAATGGAAAGATGGTTTTCCTTATTTATCAGCACTCTTCTAGTCCAAATGCAAAGCAGGATCGGTACTCTGTGAACTTGCAAACGGCAGAAACAATCATCAGCCTCACCATCTCTTCCTTGCAACTGGTAGACTCAGCGAAGTACTTCTGTGCTCTTCACAACCACAGAAATAAAAATGATAGTGGAAGATTAACAAAAATCTTCAGCTCCATAAAGGCAGCCACCTGCTCAGAGGCTTCGGGAAAACCCATAAACCACAGACAGGAAGGAGGCAGGCACTGTGTGTGATAGCACAGTTGAGACTTTGTAATATTAACTTCCTTTCAATAAAAAATGCCTCATACTTGAGATCGGTGTATAAAACAGCACCAACCCTCAGAGTCCCAGGTATTATGTTTGTTTCTTGGGTTAAAATATATCGCCATGTGCCTTTCAAAATGTTCCTAAATAGTTAGACTGAATGAACTCATTTAGTTTAGGAAAATCAGAACTAATTTTCTAATTCTCAATTGAATTGCTGAATTTTCAAATCCAAATGTCTTTGAAACAATCTATTTTCTCTTTCAAAATCATGCTGATTTTAATAGTTCTTACAAATATAAGTCAATCATCAGCCGCACCATCTCTTCCTTGCAGCTGGCAGACTCAGCAAAGTACTTCTGCGCTCTTCCAAAATCATGCTGATTTTAATAGTTCTTACAAATATAAGTAGGCACTTTAGTATTTTATGTATGTACATATACATAATTATATAAAAACAAATTTTATAAACATAAATTTATTTTTATGTTTTTTTATAATTCAATCTGAGACTCATTTTTACATTCAAGTAAATTTTTGACTCTACCCATTGAGGAATTCTAGGAACCACACTGACATGTGTCCAGGGTACATAAGGGCTGAAAGGTTTGACAACTTTAAGGGCCTCCAGTTCCCAGTACACCTTGACCAGTGCATAAAGCCTCCCGTTTTAGCTAGAGAAGGAGGTTCTCAATACTGCCCTAGACCTGTTTGTTGTTGAAGGAGAAAGGTCTGGGTGCAATGATGCAGCTGAATGAGTTAGATGAACATCAGTCCAGCCAGCACTGACCTCAGCAAGATGGTCCTAGTCTTCTGGGTCATCTTGCCGTCATGAGCAACATGGTCATGGCCAGACTAGCTCACAATATGATTTCGATACATAAATATAAGACTCTTACTGGAATCAAATAAATAATGACAAAATTAATTTTTTGAAAGTTCTGTATGACCAAAAGCAGCTTGGACTAAACCAGGGTATGATCATTAGAGATTAAAAAATATTCTTCGGCTACAAACGAAACCTGAGTAACATTTTTTTTGATATAGGATAAGCTCACTCAATGAACATAAATTTAAAACTTTTAAGCAAAATAGTAGCAAAACAAATGAACAGATTATATAAAAGGATAATATGTCATACCAAAGTGGGGTTTTGTGAGATTTTTTAAAACATTTTAAATCAATAAAAATCATGATCCACATGAATAAAAATATCATTTAACCATCTCAATAGTTAAACAAAAGTACTTGAAGTATAATATAAACTCATTCCTAATAAAGAAATAAATTTTTAGCAAATCAGAAATAAGAGAAATACTTCTTCATTCTGGTAAAGCGTGCATGCTACAAACATCGTCACCTTATCAAAATCACGGGAAAATTCTATTTCACAAATATAGTCACTAAGTTAGATTAATCAGAAAGAAATTGGAAGCATAGGGAGACATTAATCCTTTTTCCACTTTCATGAGTTTGTAAATTGGTACAGCCAACAATGGGAGTGGTCTGAAAGTACTTCAAACCATGAAATACGGTTATCATATGATCAATCAATTCCACTCTTACATGTATGCCCAGGAAGAATGGAAACATATGTGCATACAGAAAATAGTCTGTGAGTGTTCATAGCCAAAAAGTGGAAACAACTTAAATGTGCATGATGAATAAAAATGACATATATACACAATGGAATATTATTAGGCATTATAAAGTAATGCAGTACCGATACATTCTACAACATGGATGAATTCTCCAAACACTAAACTAGGTGAAAAAAAGCCAGTCCCAAAATGCTACAAATTGTATAATTCCATTTATGAGGAATTTCCAGAACAAGAAAATCTATAAAGACTGCTATGGTCAGAATGTAAGTGTCTCCCCAATATTTATTAGTTGCATCCTAATAATCAAAGGTGATGGTATTAAGAAGTGATGCTTTTAGGATTCGTGCTGTTATAGAAGGAGTCAGAGAGATCCCTTCCCCCATCCACTATGTGAGCACATAGCAAGAAGGCACCATCTATGAACCAAGAAGCAAGCCGTCACTAGACACCAAACCTGCCAGTGTCTAGATCTTGGACTTCCCAGCCTCCAGAACTATGAGAAATCAATTCCTGTTGTTGATAAGCTACACAGTCTGCGAAATTTGCTATTACAGCCCAAAAGGACAAAGAGAAAAAGTAGATCAGTAGTTACTTAGAAGGAGTTTCATGGGGGAAAATGTTGAGTAACGGCTGATGGGACGGGTTTCATTTTGGGAAATGTACCATTGTGAAATTGATTGTGCTGAGTTTGTGTAACTTTGTGAATATATGAAAACTCGTTGAATTGTATGCTTCAAAGGGGTGAATTGTATGATAAATGATTCATATCCCAACAAGGCTATTGTATAAATACAAACAAAACCAAAAAGATCCACAATGTTTATGGTTTCTGGACTCAGTCTGGATTCTCCAAACTCTCTCAATACTGCAGTAATGAACATTAGATCAAAAGTTGTAACGTTGTTCTGACTTTCGTATTACATAACTGACAACATAGTGACTCTTATCCTTCATATTTCTCTAAGCAATCTCAATATTTCTTTCATTTATATATTTACACCAACCTTGAATTACTATTACGATTTCAGAACCTGGCATATATGGATACACTTGGAATATTTATTAACAAATTATGACTGTATGACAACCATGCCATAAACTGCCATATTCACATAACCAGGCTTTCCTTGTCCTAGATCGTAAAGATTTTTTTTGAAGGACGGGGAGTGAGAGTTGGTGTGCTGTCTATTTGAGTTTTGTCCACAGGTCTAATTTTGCATTTATATTTACCGATGAATACTTTTGTTTCACTCATTGTTAAGAAGATGAGAAGTTTTTATTCAGCATGATTTTGAGAGTCATTCCATATAATATCTTTCAATAAATATTAATTAACACCTTGACCCAACAGTTATAATTAAGTGCTTAGTCTCTGCCAAATTCTGTGCTAAACAATGAATAATGCTGCCTTAGGGAACTGCCTTCAAACATGGGAAAAACAAGATCCTAAACAAAATAAAAGGAATTTGAATCAGGGGGATTTTAGAACTATTTCTTGAGAAAACCACCATAGTAAGAGTTCGAAAATCTCCAAGTGACTGAAGAAAATTCAGTCTTTAGAGTATTGTGGTAGGAAGCCCTTCACTGAGCCTTGCCACGGGAGGGAGGTAGCAGATGTGAGATATTTATCCTTAGGCCTGAAACAAAAACCTTGAAAGATTGCTGACTGATGCAACCTGGTTCTCAGTAGAGGAGTTCATAGGTACAGTCGCAAGACGGGGCTGTGACACCAACAAAGCAAAGCTCCTTCCAGGGTGAGGGACAAGTTGTCATTGAGTTGTGAAAAAACTTACTTTCATCCCTTTTGTCACCTTGTGCTTCAAATCTCACACTGAGTGTGGGCTTCAAAGACATGAGTGAGCCCCTTCCCAAATGCAAAGAGCCCATCCTACGCTGGAAGAGAAGAGAGAAGTGATTAACAATTTAAATGTAAAAGACCAATTATTTGTTGCTATATGAAACAATAAGCTTAGTTCTTATAATAGAAAAATGAATAATTTTTATTTTATTCTATCCCATTTGTTAATAACAACTACTTTTGAGACTAACCAGGGAAATTCTTTATGGTCATCTCCACCTCTCCTGTCAAATGTCTTTATTTTATTTCCCTTTCCAAATCTTCTCTTCCCCTATTGTCCTTCTTTTCTCCTTAGTGTCCTCAAAGCATATGACCCCTCGGCATGGGCGTGGAGATGAGAAAATATGTGTTGAAGCGGGTCTCTAGTTGAATAGGAATAAGTATCATTCAAGTCACTGGTTCCTATATCGAGACTAGAGGCATCCAACAATGTCCATCAGGAAGATGCTTAGGACATCATTCCAGGAACCTCTGTGGGAGTCCCAAGGACCAGGCTACCTGGCTCTTAGACTGGATTCTACTTTTAACTTTTTCTATCAGATTAAGCATCGCAGTTTTACACAACTATACAGCTATTTTAGTTATATATGTTGCAAGTATTTTCTCACACAGTGTCGTTAAGTTTTTAACTGGTGTTTTTTGTTTTGTCTTTTTTTAGCGGGGGAAGGTTACTAGCAGGAAGTTTCAAACTTTGGAAGTTAAATTTTATATTATTGCTTCTGAGATTTTCTTGCTCTGGCTGGGAATATGGATAGGATTCTCTTCTCTCCTTACAGCCTATGGATCAACATAGAGTTCTTGGATAAAGAATATTTTATACCAGCTCAGTGTTGGGTTTTGCCATGTACCACAAATGAGGGATGGTTAATCTTCTTGTGGATAATTTTACTTATTCAGGCTCACTTAGACATAGACTATTAAAGCTTGAACCTTGAAAGTGACCTCATTGTCAACCCTCTGAATTAGAGCTAGACATTGGGAAAACTTCCTTACCCTCTTTATAAATTGATGTTTAATACTGGGGTCCCAACCTAGAGACTGCTCTGTCTTTACTGATGCTTGCCTGGGGAACACTCACTGAGAGCTTCCTGGTCGAGGTTGTGCTGGTGGCTGCTGTGTTGTCGCTGGGACCTCCCTAAATAGAAGATTAGGCACAGATCCTGAGCTCTGAGGCCTGGTACCCCAGGTTTACCTGACCTATGAGATCAATGGCAGGAATAACTATTCTTCTAACTTTAGATAAGTGATCTGGGTCTAAAACAAAGGGCAGGTATCTGCTGCTTCTACTTCTTCCACTGCATTTTATCAAACAGGTGGAAAGAATTAGCATCTATATGTTCTTGAGTGTCTATGCGTTTCTATAGAGTATCTGAGCACTATTGTGAGAAGTTTATCATATCCAGTATTCACAGAAGATTCACTGAGCCCCACAGCTCTCAGGCTGTAAGGAATTTGGAGTTCATTGAACCCAAGGGTCATGGGATGCAGTATTTATCTTTGGCCTTTTGGCTCTGGATAGTTAAGTAATAAATACCAGTAACAGTTCTGTTGTCCTGTGAAACACACCTGAAAATGCTTAAGGACACATACAACCAGAGAAGAGAGTTTCAAGATTATTTATGAACCTGACCTTAGATGCACCCAGATTTGACGTTCCAGAGCTAATCTATTGTTTTTCAACCTCTCAGGTATCATGGGTGATGCTAAGTCCACACAGCCAGATGCAGTGGAAAGTTCTGAAGAAGAACCTGTGCTTCTGCCCTATAACCAGCCCACAATCAGTGAAGGTGAGTACATACACTGGTATCGACAGATTCCCGGCCAGAGTCCAGAGTTTGTGATTCACGGTCTGAAAGGCAATGTGAGCCATGGAATGACGTCTCTGATCATCACCACAGACGGGAAGTCCAGTACCTTGATCCTGACCCAGGTCACCCTGAGAGACTCTGCTGTCTACTACTGCATCTTAAGAGAGGCACAGTGAGACGGAGGGGGCTGCACCTGTACAGTATTTCCCTGGAGTGGGAGGACAGCAGCAACAGCATCTAAACAGGCCACTGCGCAAAAACGAGCAGATGCCCAGTAGAAGAAGAAGAAAAGTAAAGGATACAGAAAGTGAAAAGAAATAAAGAGAAGATGGTGAGGAAATAAAGAAGTGAAGATTGAAAGGTGAACAAAGATGAGAAAGAAGCACTTATATTATCAAAGGGACTAAAAAGCTTTCAAGGAAACTGCAATGAAGTGAATTCGCCATGGTTGTTTGTTTTAATCAAATGTTGCTTTTTATGTAGCTCTCACTAAAATAAGTGAGAATGATCATTTGGTTGTCCCCAAGGCTTGCTTCCTTTGGACCCAGGGAAGTGCCTAGTCTCTGGATATTGCATCATATTAGTCCTTCCAACCGCTCAAAAATTGAAATGAATTTCAGAAACTGACTTATTTGTCGAGAAAAATTTGCAATTTTCTTCATTGTTTATGTGTAGCACACACACTTAGGATACAGATGATTTGGGGAAGGGAGTAAAAAGGGGCCAATATCCAGATGTTGATTTAATTTTAAAACTCATGTTGTAATATTCCTATTATTACAAAATATTTGTTGTATTCTAAAATACAACAAAAATTATTTTAATGTAAAAGACTCTAGATATTACATGAGTCTATAGAGTAAACTTGTATTTTGAGTATGCTTGTATATTGATTTAATTAACTTGCTCACCTATTAATTTTTAATATTTTTACCTATCTTAGCTACCATAACCTGAATCATAAATCGATATACATACATAATACACATATAACACACTTATATATATACAGATGTGAGCCCTGCAGCCAGGCCAGGAGGACACCTTCAGAACAAAGGACGATTTCTGCTGGGATTGCTAACAGCCCATTCTCCACAGCTGTGAAGGGGAAACAGGAACCAAGAGTTCATTCCCTATGGCTGAAACCATGGGGAACCTATGGATTAAAGGCTGGGAGCTGCCAGCAGGCCTTTCACTCTACATATTCTTACCTTTCCTCGCTGTATGTCCATATCAAAAGAAATGGACTAACAAAGTCTTTGAAACTATAACTTCCAGTTTCTAAAGAATGACATATAAACTGAATTCCCTGAACACTCAAAATCCCTCTCAGTGCCTTTACCCTGTCTCTCACTGTCTCTCTCTGCCTCTGAGAAGAGACCACACTCTGTCTGTGGCGCGTTTCCCCTTTTCTAACAAACTTTCCTTTTGCCTCTAACTTTGGCATGTGTGTTGAATTCTTTCTACACTCTCCACCAAAGGACTTTCTTCTTCTCTCAGTGCACGGCTTGGTGTCTCCCCACCACCTCAGGGAAATTTGCCCCGTCCTGCATCATATGTATGTTGGTTTATATATATATAAATATACACACACACACACACACACACACACACACACACACACACACACACATATATATGTATGTATATTATAGATATATTTCTTATTTATAAAAGTTAAATTGCTGGGTCAAAAAATATGCCTATATTATATTCTTATATATATTGACAAGTTGCCTTCAGAATGGCTCTAAACAATCTACACCACCAATAACAGGATATGGGAAACCTGTTTTCTTGCATTTTGGTCAACACTATTAGCAATATTTTTTATATTTTAGATAACTCAAAAATATCTTGATTGTATTTTCATTTGCATTTTCTTGATTACTAGTGTTGTAGCCACCAGCCCTCGATAGACACACGGACCACCAGAAATCAGTGAGTTATAGGAAACACACTCTTTATTCACCAACTGGGTCTGCCAGGGGTACACAGACCCCAAATTAAGCAGCCCCGAAATGCAGAGGTACAGAGTTTTTAAACCCTAAACCCCATTCTTCATTCTGTTTGAACACACAAGTCTATTTTTCTTCTTTTTACTAACTGTCAACCCACAGGTCGGTTGTGCAAGC
>NW_006439247.1:36027-37856 GCF_000325575.1 Pteropus alecto | reverse complement strand
CCACCCCTGGTGGTTTCTAGTAGCTCCCTTATCTTGAAAATATATGTTCTCTTCTGCCTTTAGGTCGGAGGTGGAGACAGTTCTGGATAAGGGATAAGAGTCAGTAGATGTGGTAGGGGCCCCACTGGCCTTGTGGCCACTGTTCTTGTCTCTGCATCAGCTCGTCAGTTTCCCTCAGCCTCGGGACTATTCCCTTTTAGATGCCCTTTACAAAGAACAATAGCGAGAGCCTTAGGCCTCTATATGGCTTCAAGTAAGGCTAAGATCTCCTTGTTCTTGATGTCTTTCCCAGCTGAAGTCAGAAGCCCTCTTTCCTTGCAGATGGCTCCCTGTACATGTGCAGTGGCAAAGGCGTATCGGCTGTCAGTGTGTATTGTGACTGTCTTATCCTTTCCCCATCTTACTGCCTCAGTGAGGGCGATGAATTCTGCCTTTTGAGCAGAAGTCCCATAGGGAAGAGCTTGATACCGGATGGTTATCTCCTTCCTTCCTGCATGAAGCTGCTCCCGTCCGTGAACAGAACTTCATCGGCCTCAGGCAGAGGGGAGTCTTTGAGGTTGGCCACAAGTAACACACAGTGAAATCTATGCAGTCATGAACGGGGGTCTCGGGGTCTGGGTCTGGCAACAGATTGGCTGGGTTGATAACAGTAGCTTTGGATTTTAGCCATATGTTTGAGGTCATCTGGTGCCTCTCTGTTGTTGAACACCTTCTGGGCTATCTCAACAAATTGGGACAGGTTCATTCCTGCAAAACCTAATTTTTCCATGTTTTTGCCAGATATCAGGGGCTGCCTGAGTAGCAAAGGCTACATTAATTGCCCTTGGTTCTCAGGGGCCTCAGGATCGATGGGGATGTATATCTGGTATGCCTCATTCAAGAAATGCTCCAGGGGATTCCTGAGGTCCCTATACAATTTCAGTTACCTTAGAAAGGTTAGTTGACTGATGAGCAGCCATCCTAATTCCCCTAATTAGAATCTGGTGGTACCCATTTAATGCCGTTCTCCCTGCCTGAGAATTGTGTCCCCAGTCTGGGTGAGTAGAGGGAAATTCCTCCTCGATCTGTTCCCCTGCTTCCTCAACTCTCCTCCCTCCCACAGCTATCTTTTGTGTTTCAGTTCGAATGCATCTGCGTTCTTCCATGGCGAAGGGGGTAATTAAAAGCTTTTGGCAGTCGTCCCAGGTAGGGCAGTGAGTCTGAAAGACACTTTCTAAGAGTCCCATTAATGCCTGGGGTTTCTCGGAGAAAGGCGGATTCTGTGCCTTCCAGTTGTACAGGTCACTAGTCGAGAAAGGCACATAGACTATAAAGAGCCTGTCTGTGTGATGTCCCTGGGGTGGTGCTTCTCGCAAGGGGAGGATGGCCAAGGGGGTGGTATCGGCTGGTGCCCCGCCCGGATCGGGAGCAGGAGGCCCATAAGGGTTACCTGCCTGCGTCTGAGGAGGTGAGGCGGTGCTATTGGGCCTCTCTTGCCCTGGATTATAGGGTGGGGGAAGGTCACTGTCCTCCGGTGGAGATTGGAGGACTGAGCTGTCTTGGACAATCAGTTGCTGCATGTTTAGGGGTACCCATAACTAAAATTCGCGCCCCTAGGGAGAGGGCACACCGGCGGAGCCAAGGAGGGGGGTTCTGAAGAAGATTTAACCATTGATCAATGTAGGAAAACTGATCAGGATGTCCCTGGTCTCCCGTGACAATTTTCCAAACATTCCTCACCAAACCCTTGTCAAAGGAGCCCTCCGGAGGCCAGTTTATACTAAAAGACGGCCACTCAACTTCACACAATGTCCTTAGTCTGACTGGAGAAAACTTTATGCCATACTCAG
>NW_006439247.1:25555-35798 GCF_000325575.1 Pteropus alecto | reverse complement strand
GTTCCCCCCATCCAACCCAGACAAGACCAAAGACAATAGACAGAACCCGATAACAGGAGATATGACTGCCTCCAGTCTCTCCACAGACCCCCAATGACCAGTCAACAGAAACAGAAAGATACCTTTTATCCGGATGTCGAGGCCTCAGAGATTTCGGTCAGGACCAGGAACAAAGAATGTGTCCTAAAGGTTGCGTCTTTGATGATTGCATTGACCCCATCACGGCATTCAAGGGCCCTAGAACGTCTCAGGTTGGCCACCTTTTTGAGTCCATAATAGGGACAGCAACCACTTCGGAGGCCAGTCCGGCCACTCCCTGAGATCTCGCTGGGGCCTCCAAATGTTATAGCACCCAGCCCCAGATAGACACACGGACCACCAGAAATCAGTGAGTTATAGGAAACACATTCTTTATTCACCAGCTGGGTATGCCAGGGGTACACAGACCCCAAATTAAGTAGCCCCAAAATGTAGAGGTATAGGGTTTTTAAGCCCTAAACCCCTATTCTTCATCCTGCTTGAACACACAAGTCTATTTTTCTTTTTTTTTTACTAACTGTCAACCCACAGGTCGGTTGTGCAAGCGAGGGGTACAGAAGCAGAAAGCTTATTGTTAGAGCGTTATGTTCCCATGGGCAATAGCCAAACAGTAATTTTCTAGCCAGCACACTAGGGCATTTGTACAACTTGCCCCTTGTGTTGTCACTTGAATAGAGTGTCTTTTTTTTTGTTTATTATTAAAAGTTCTTTTAATAATATGAGTATTACTTTGCCTGTTGCATATATTGTACATACTTTCTCCAAATATGTTGTAGCTTTTAAATTTGTTTATTCAACTGTTATTTTTATTTTTATATTGTCAAATAAAGCCTTCTAAGGAAGACTCCCATTCCAAGTTGGTAAATCTAAATTCCTACATTTTCTGCTAATCAAAGACATTTATGCTATCAGCCTGAGGAAGGGATTTGAGAGCTCTTCAAGGGTTTAGATATTTGACAAGGTGCAACAGGACTCTTGATCAAAATGATAGCCTCCCACATTCCGGGTTTTACCTGTATAACTTTAGAAATTTAAAATTTCAAGAGTACAAGACTTATTGATTTAAAAAAAAAAACCTTACTATTTCTTACACATTTAATTGCATCACCGCCACACATGCACACATAAATTCATATGTTGCACGTGTTGTAGTCTTGACTCCCAGTGCTGCAGAATGTGACCTTTTTTTTGGAAATAGAGTCTGTACAAGATAATCAAATTAAAACCAGATCGTTATAGTGGACCCTAATTCAGTATGTCTTGGATCCTTATAAAAAGAGGATATTTGGAGACAGACAGATACACACACAGGAAAAACACCATGTGAACATGAAAACAGAGATTAGAGTGATCTATCTACAAACCTCAGAGAGAGGCCTGGAGCAGATCCTTCCCTTAAGCTCTCAAACGGAGATAACCCATCTGACACCTTGATTAGGGACTTCTAGCCTCCAGGACTGTGAGACACTTAATTTCTGTTTTTTAAGCTACCCTGTTTGTGGGGCTTTGTTCCAGACACCCTAGCCAACTTGTATACTGTTCTAATTCCTTTTATATGGGTATGATCTGAATAGGACCCTCCCACTTCCTCCCTATCACTAAATCCTGGTGTTCATCCACACCTCAGTGTCTATGATAGTCTTCATTCTAAGTGACACATCAACTTTTATTCCCATTAATCCTTTGCTTAAACTAAAGCCTGCTTAGGAAAATGTTCCTCTCAAAAGGTAAAGTTATTTCTATATAAACTCGGATGGAGAAAATTTGTTGCTGGAAGATAAGCCTCATAAAGCATAGTAAAGGAAGTTCTTCAGGATGAAAGGAAATAATTTGAGATGGTAATTTGAATGCTCATAAAGAAATATAGAGCACAGTTAAAGGTAACTTTATAGGTAAATATAAAAGGAAATATAAATGTATTTTTATTTTATCGTCTTAATTGATTTAAAGAAAAATTCTACAATACAATATATTTCAATTTTATTGTCAAGATTAAAGTCTATTAAGTATAATACAAACAATAATAAGAGCACAAAGAGGGGAAGGGAATGGCACTATTCTGGAGAAAGGAGATGACACCAGATGGTAACTTAAATCCACAGGAAGAGCACAGAAAATTGTAAATATTTAGGTTAATATAAAACACTTTATGAGTATGTTTTTCTTTCTTCTCTTCTTAATTAAAAAAGACATAAGATTTTTTAAAGCAAAAATGATAACACACTATTGTCGGATTATTACATATAAACATAATCTATATAACAGTAATAGCCCAAAGGAAGAAAGAAGAAATTGAGCTACATTAAGACGAAGGTTTTGTATTTCACTGATATTAAGTTAGCATTAATCTAAAAGAGATTGTGATAATTTAAGATGTATATTGTAGGAACTTCCAGTTTAAGATTCCACATGTAAGTGTTGTGGCGCGAACAATTCTAAGACCCATGGAGCCAATTGAGATTATGAGCCTTTATTAGCCGGCCAGCGACTGACTCTGTACCACGCAGGGTTAGAGGAGATCAGCCCTGAGCTTCCAGAGGAGGCAGCTTATAAAGCCTCCTACTACATCCTTGAATAAACAGATTACAAGAAGCAGAAGTTAGTCGTTAACGTTTTGTACAAAGATAAATGTATCCGGGGAACTCTCAGATCAAACAAGGCCTAGTAGACAGTTTTATCATCTTCACCTTGGAATGTTGCACTTTTCCTGGGGCTGGCGCCTGGAGATATCACCTCCCTGTAACTGAGTTACTGCTCTCCCTGGGGGCTGGAACCTGGAGATACCACCTCCCTGAAATTGGAGAATTTCCTCTTTTACATAAGGAGCTTGGAAGTGATCACACTGCCCTTAGCAACAAGCAAAAAGCTGAACAACTGAAAAATTACCAACTCTTCTTGGCTCCATAAGAAAGAGATGAGAGGACATAGGGCAAACCAATCTGCTCAAGATTGGAAAGACAGGCAAATACATGGTATCTCTGTTTACCGGAGCAGAGATTCACAAGGAAAACCCACTACAGGAACCAATGCCAGGGTAGAAAAACCCGAACTGTAATTGATTGATTGCTGGAGGCTCAGTGTGGACAAGTCAGAGGCTCGAAATCTCCAGAGAGACCTAGTAAATGCGGGCCCCATAATTTTGTGAAATATACCTCCAGGAGCCCAACTAGTTTCTCCAAGAAAATTTCAGAATAAAATCCACTCTTGCTTTCAGCAGGGGGAGGGGGAAGGGAACCATTTTAAAATAAGCAAGAGCATTCTGTTCTTAACAAGGCTTGCCCTTAGGGGAAACTAGTGAACCAAAGCCGAACCTCCTGGGATATTATCAGAGCCTAACTCCCAAGGAAGGAAAATAACCAACTCTGGCCCACCTAGATAACCATCCTCTACTACCTAAGAGGAGAAAAAAAAAAGTAAAAACACTTGTGAAGTCCACAATCCAGAGCCATAGGCTTACTTAAGATAGAGACCTGATTTTAGGACTACAAATTTAAAAACAAATTTAAAAAGACAGGGCAAGCATCAGAACCAGACATGGCAGAGATGTTAGACCAGGAATTTAAAGCAACTGTGATTAATATGCTAAGGGATTTAATGGATAAAGTAGAAAACATGCAAGAACAGACAGGCATGTTAGCAGAGACATGAAAATCCTAAGAACCAAAAAGGAATACTAGAGAAAAAACAACATCACTGTTTTAGGAATGAAAAATTACTGGAATGGCTTATTAATAGATTGGATATGGCTGAGGAAAGACTCTTTGAGCTGGAGGACATAGCAACAGAATTCTTGAAAATTGAAAAGCAAAGAGAAAAAAGAAGAGGAACAGAATATTCAATAACCATGTGACAACTAGAAATGCCTGAAGTAGAAGAAAGGAACAACAAGAAAAAAACTATGCAATCAATGAGGCAAAAAGAATAAAAAAGGCAATCATATTTGAAAAGCAAAAGAAACTATTTTTATACAACATAATTGTCTATGTAGAAAATCCTATAAAATTTACAATTTTAAAAAGCTTCTGTAAATAATCAATGAGATGGCAAAGTTGCAAGATACAAGCTCAGAATACAAAATCGTTCTGTTTTTATATGTTAACAATAAACATAAAATTTGATGCTATTATAAATAAAATTTTATGCTATTATAAGTTTTATATATATTAAATTTTAATTCTAATTACAATTTTAAAATACAAATTTTAATTCTAATTACAATTTTAAAATACAATAGCAATATTGTATTTTAATTCTAATTAAAATTTAATATATATAAAACTTATAATAGCATCAAATATGATATTTAGGGGTAAATTTGACTTAGGTGTGCAAAACTTATACACTGAAAGATACAAAAACTTTCTGAAATTGTAGATCTAAATAAATAGAAAGTTATTGTGTTTGTGGATTGGAAGACTCCCATTAAAATGTTAATTCTTTTCGAATTGATCTATAGAGTCAATGTAATCCCAATAAAAACCCCAGCAGAAATTTTTGTAGATATTCACAAAAGAATTCTAAGGTCTGTATGAAAATCTAAAGAGATGATATGCAAAAGGAATAACGAGTTTGAGGAAATAAAACTGCTGATATTGTTTTTATGAAGATATAGTAATTGAGAAACCATGGTATTCATGTAAATATAGACAAATATAACATTGGAACAGAATAAAAGGTTCAGAAATAGACCCACACATCTATGATCAGTTGATTTTTAACAAAAGTACCATAACAATTCAATGAGGATAGGATAATCTTTTCAATAAACTATGATTGAACAGCTGGATAGCCGTATTAAATAATATGAACCTCACCCTTTAGTTCACACCATATAAAAAAAATTAGCTCTGAGTAGATGATAGACATAAATGAAAGGGTTAATACTATATCCTTCTAGAATAAAACATTGGGGAAAATCTTACATGCCTTGGGTTTGGCGAAGATTTAATTATGACACAAAGTATACAAGGCATAAGTTTTTAAAAATCAATATAAGTTAAAAAGAACTCTCATATGATCTAGTAATCCCACTTCTGGATATCTACTCAAAGGAATTGAAATCAGGATTTTGAAGATATCTGCAATTCCATGCTCACTGCAGCATTATTCACAGTAGCCAAGACATGAAAGCAACCTAAATGTCCATTGAAAGATAAATGGATTAAAAAAATGTGGTGTTTAATACAGTAAAATATTATTCAACTTTTAAAAAAAGGAAATTTTGCCATTTGTGACAACATGAATGAACCTGAAGGACATTATGCTAAGTGAAATAGGCCAGACACAGAAGAACAAATACTACATGATCCCCTTATGTGAGGAATCTGAAATAGCCAAACTCATAGAGGAAGAAGATAAAATGGGGGTTACTAGGGGCCAGAGGGAAGGGGAAACAGGGAGGTATTGGTCAAAGTGTACAAAGCTTTGGTTCTGCAAGATGAACAAATCTTAGCGATCTACTTACTATACAGCATACTGTGATAGTTAACAATATTGTATTGTATACTTAAAAATTGCTAAGAAAGTAGATCTTGTGTTAAGTGTTCTTGTCACAAAAATAAATAAATAAAAATTAAAAAAGTAAGAGGGCAAGAAGAAATGTCTAGGGGCGATGAATATGCTTATGGCATTGATCGTGGTGATGGTTTCACAAATGTATACTTTTCTACAAAGTCATCAAGTTTTATACATTAAATATGGACAGCTCTTTGTATGTTAATTATATCACAATAAACTGTTTTTTTAAAAAGCAATACAATGGATTTTATAACATTAATGTTTATTCTTTAAAACACACTGTTAGGAAAATAAAAACAAAAGCCACCGACCAGCAGAAAATCTTTGCAAAATATATATCTAACAAATAACCTTTACCTAGAATATATAAGAAATTCTTATTGAATAATAAGACAAACACTCAATTTTTAAAAACGAGCCAAAAGATTTGAACAAAGACTTCAAGGAAAACCTATGTATGGTAAATAAGCCCATGAAAAAATGCTCAACATCATTAATCATAAGGGAAATACAAATTAACACCACAAGATACCAAAATATACATATTAGACAGGCTAAAATAAAAATGACTGACCATACCAAGTATTGGCATGGTTCTAGAGCAATTGGAACTCTCCTACACTGCTGTTGGGAGTGGGATTGCTGGATCATATGGTATACATAAATGGTACAATCACTCAGGAAACAGCTTCACTGTTTCTTAAAAAGTTAAACATGCACCTGTCATAAAACCCAGTAATTCCACTCCTAGGTATTAACTCTAAAGAAATAAAAGCGTATGCTCATACAAACACTTATAAATGAATATTTGTTATAGCTTAGAAAATACTAGTTGGAAATAATTCAAAAGTTCATCAACAGGTGAATGAATAAATTGTGGTATAGCTACACAATGGAATACTGCTCAGCAATGAAAAGGAACAAATTACTGATAAATTCAGTAACATGGATGAATCTCATAATAAATATGATGAAAGAAACCAGACAAGAGAAAGTACATACTCTATGATCCTACTTACATAAAACTCCAAAAAAATGCAAAATAATCTATTGTAAGAGAAGGCAGGCCTTCTAGAGCTAAGTAGGGAGTGGAGGGAAGAGGTAGAAAGGTATATAGGAGAGATTAAAAAGGATGACAAGAAATAGGGCCACAAGGGAACTTTGCGGATGGTGCATATGCTCATTACCTTGATTGTAATAATGATTTCACATTTGTATGCTCATGTCAAAAGTAAATTGTACATTTTAAATATATGCAGTTTACTATATGTCAAGTATGCCTCAGTAAAGCAGTTCTGTAAAAAACTGAAATTAAAAGCAGACAGAGCTAAATGTTGAGAAACAATTTTTCCACACAATAGGGAGTAGAATTTTTCACTTTCTCTTAATTAAAAAAGGAAAACTATTTCAAGCATGCAGGAGTAACGGGACATTTTCTTTATCTCATAATAAATAGCATACTTTGGTGCAAGAAATAGATGTACCTCATATATAAATGAATTCTAGAAAAGTTGTCCATCATTCAACATTTCTCAGTCTGGTCAAAGGGTGGCAGTGTTTAAAAAGTATTTGAGTTAGATTTGTGAGGTGCTAAATTAACAGGAAACCAGATCAGTCTCCTGAACCAATGAGAGACCATTGAGCTAAAATAACCTCAGTTAGGGGAGTCTATTCAAGAAAACCTGATTGGCTTTTTTGAGGAACCAAGGGATGGAAACTCTGCTTCAGGTACTCATAAGGATACTGGAGATGCAGACAGCCTATGAGAATGTAGATAATATAGGAGATTCAGGAGATGATGACACCTTCCTGAGAACAAGAACTGAGTCATACTGTGTCCTGGGAAGGCCCTTTTGAGAGCCAGATACATGTTGAAAAATTTGACAATATTCTGTTGTTGTGATAATGTTGCTGCCTGAGGGAAGTGGGATAGAAGAGAGAAAAACCATCCCTACTATGAGCATAAAGTTCTTACAGGGGGCTCCTGTGTTCTCTCTACATTGTCTTTTTGAATAGGAGTCAGCAGCCAAGAATTGGGGCAGAGTCCACGGTCCTTGAACAGCCAAATCATCCAAGAGGGGAAAGATTTCACCATAACTTCAATTCATCGAAGACTGCATATGCCTTCCACTGGTGCAGGCAAAAGCATAGCGAAGGTCAGACTTCTAGATGATGTTATACAAAAATAGAGAAGAAAAAGAGACATGAAAAAAATGGCTGCCAACCTGGATGAGAAAAAAAATAGCAGTGTCCTGCATATCACAGCCTCCTAGTCCCGCCACTCAGGCATATACCTCTGTATGGTCCATGCACATCGATCTCCAGGCCTCTACAAGCTATCCTCAAGTATGCAGCTGAGCTACAGACCTCTCTTGACACAGGGACACTTCCAAGATGAGAAGCCTAAGGAAGATGTAATTGTCTCATTGCAAGAAAAGCGGTTAGGGGTAAGGGTAGAGGACGCTATACTTAATTCTTAAATTTAACTTTAATTTTTCTGTGTAATTGCCACATTCTAGTGGGTAGAAACCCAAACTACTGGGAGAAGAATGGCATGAATTTCAGTGATTTTTGCAGTAACTGCATTAATCTTGTGCCTCTGTTACTCCAAGGAAACTCTTTTTCTTCTGCTACTTGCTCACCTTGTTTATAGAAAGAAAATCTGGGTCACCTATTATTGTTCCTTGTTGCATATTAAGATTGTACCATGAATATGGGAACAAAAATATTGCACACTGGGAGGAGTAAGGGGCAATATTTATTGTTTATAAACATAGAATAGACAAATAGATGGATAGATAGATGAGAGAGAGAGAGAGACGGAGAGTGTCTTAATCTAGTTTTTGACCCGCCTTCACTTCTCCAACATGTCCTTACCTGTTCCTTGTTGCCACATGCAGTTGGCCCCTTGCCTCCAATATGGCTTCAAAAAAAAAGCAAATCATATTCAGTCCTTGTGGCAAAGCTCATCTTCCAGACTTCATTTTTCACTTGTCTTATTGTCCTTGATAAAAGATCTGAATTTAGGGCCAGATGTGGTAGAACAGGGACATGTAAAGACTTTGTCTTTAGTCATTCACCATCCCTGCATCTTTTTTAGCGTCCCATCTGTGTGCTGCTCCTGTATGTTACCGAACCTCTAATAGTACTTCGTGACCTTTTAATATTCCCTTTGCCCACCTGAAGGCTAATGTTTCTAGTCACTGAATTTCTTTCCAAAATCTTCTCTCTTTATTGATTCATGTCCATTTCCCAACTCATTCTCTAAAATGGAATGGTTTATAACCTAATTTATGTTTTGAGGCAACATCCTGGGTTAGCCCTCTCTGAATTATTTATATTTGAAAAGAGAATGTTAGAGGAGATTCAAAGGAAGTCACTTCAAATGGTGATTTTCAGTTATTGTGACAGTGGATAGGAAGGGTTTTTCATGGTAAAATGCTGTTTCTCACACTTCTAACCCATAATGTATGCTGTCTGCCAGAATATAGAGTAGTTTCTCTGGGCAAGGGTACAAGTGCCACAGTGTAAGCATTTTTAAAAAATATGTTTTTACTCAAATTTTCTCAGAAGGGTAATATAATTCAGAAAGGAAAAAAGATAAAGATTCTATCGCTTGACACCACACAATAATTTGCAGCATCTGTTATCGAAGATAGATGTCATCTACATAACAATCATTGCAATAAACATATATAACGCACAACCTTTAAAGACTCATATCCATTTAGATTTAATATAGTAAAAGGCAACAGAATGGCAAATATTATCTTCAGTTTATGGATGAGAAAACTGAAGTCAGAAAAAGTTTTCCATCAAAGAATGCTTTTGAGAACTTGATTTGTGGGTAAGCACAATGAAGGCCACAGGACACGTTAGAGACATGGAAGCCACTCACCTATCATTTGTCAAGTCCTCACCTCTGCCTAATTCCTGTCAGTAGGTGCCACTGACCCGGAGCCTGGAGGCACTTCATGCTTTGCATTCATTTCTGCAAAACGCATATCAGAAAATGATGGAAACTGGGTCAGTCTGCTCCTGACCCTACCAGGTACTGAGCTAGGCCATTTTTGATTCCCAAATCCTTCCTCTGAGGCAATGTCTGCAGCTCTGAATCTGTGCCGAACTGTGCCAGTTTCCTGCACTTAAAAGTGGTGTCCACTCCGTATTAACTTCATTTTGTTTTCTTGGGATTTTCAATTGGTATCTTTTTTTTTTTTTAAGACTTTAAATAGAAATAATCCATCTTGTTATTTCAGTGTTTTCTTTCTGAATGAGCTCAGTAGAGCTATTTGCTACCTTTGATTCTCTGGCATAGCAATTCCAATTAGAAATCATCTGAGCAATTAAATCAGAATACTCAATAACTGTATTTCCTAGATTGTTGAAGTTTGCAGATTTAAGACATATATGAGTCTTCTTAGTTACCTTAATGTTTTTTTTATTTTTTATTATTTTTTATTTTTTATTTTTTAGGTGAGGCAACCCTTGGTTGACCTCACAGATTGCAAGGACCTTGTCAGCTTACAATCCCTTGTTTTTTTTTTTAATTTTTTTTACGCCTACAGCACCTGGTCTTCCTAGGTGGTGTCCCTCAAATATTAACCAGGCCTGACCCTGCTTAGCTTCTGAGATCAGACATCGGGCTTGTTCAGAGTGGAATGGCCGTAGACCATGGCCGGTGGCT
>NW_006439247.1:22174-25458 GCF_000325575.1 Pteropus alecto | reverse complement strand
AGCCTAGGAGAGTAAGGCCGTATTCTTAGAGGCCTGGGAGATATGCTTTCCTATATATTTGAAATTTCTTTGAACTCTCATGTTCTATCTTTAAAGTTCATGTGTTACATTTTATTATGTACTACAGCCTCATTTATTTCAATATACAAAAAATGCTTTAAATAGATGATCCATAATGTATGCCATGTTTACTCCATGTTTTAATGTCATTCTTCATACACTGCCACCTGGCCTATTCTCCATTAGGGGATAGAAATGTATTGCCAGAATTCTCAAGGACAGGGGGATGCTTTCAAGGCTGAGAAAGTGGGTCTCATGGAGAACTGGAACAAGGCCTCATGGAGGCACAGAGATGACAGGGTGAGAGGTTTATCCCCAGATCTATTATCTTCTCTTGCAACAACAACCATGATGATCACGAGAATATAATAGATCTAGGGATAAACTTCTCACCCTATCATCTCTGTGCCTCCCACGTTTCATTAAGGAAGTAACAGATTAATGCAAATTTGTTTTCATCTAAATGAAGATGTTTTGTTTTTTTGCTTATTCTGTTAGTTTGTTATTTTTAAAAGTGCAATTCTCTGATGAAATATTGCAGTCATTAAAAAAGAAAGAAAAATAAATGAAAGCTTATCAGTACTTTTACCTAGGAGGGGACAGCAGTTCATATTAAGAAACATCCTCACTACACAGTAGAAATAGAGAAGAAGCAGGGTAAATAGACACACAGAAATGAATCTCAGGCAAACTTAGACCTAAAATGTTGGTCTTAGAAGGAGAAAAGGATAATCAGAAACACAGACACAGATTTCCCTGTTCTCCAGAGTCTGATGAGCACAGTGGAACATGAAATAGGTCCACTGGTCAGTATGCAGTGGAAATTCATTTATCTAAATCAGGAC
This sequence comes from Pteropus alecto, assembly GCF_000325575.1. NCBI lineage: Eukaryota > Metazoa > Chordata > Mammalia > Chiroptera > Pteropodidae > Pteropus > Pteropus alecto. The sequence goes on along the minus strand of NW_006439247.1, from coordinate 24,553 downwards.
TGAAGCTGCGAGGCATTCCCCAGGCGCTAGGCCCAGATTCTAAGCATTTGAAACTCCAAACTGTCAGATAAATTTTACTCTTAAAAACAAAACTTACCCTCAAGAATTCCATTTTGTTAACATGAGGTTTTTCTATAATTCGAAGTTTTTTTTGCTTCTTTAAGGAAAGGAATATTCAAAGCCACGCCCCCTCCCCGCACCCACCCACCCTGGGTTTATAACTAACACTAATCTTCTTCTTCCATCATTGTCTCTGCCAGTTCTTTTCTCTTTTTGTTTTTGTCACTGCCTTTCATATTAGGGTGTTTTTTCAAATGTATAGTGATCCTGGAAGCTCATTCATACTTAATGGGATATAAATCTGAGATTTGAGAAAAGGAAAACGGCTCCAGTCCCTCTGTTTTAAGTTTTTGCCTCACATCACTCTCAACTGAGCCTGGTACCCCAGACTCTTATTGTTGTGGCCGCCAGCCCCCGATAGACACACGGGCCACCAGAAATCAGTGAGTTATAGGAAACACACTCTTTATTCAGCCAGCTGGATCTGCCAGGAGTACACAGACCCCAAATTAAGCAGCCCCAAAATGTAGAGGTACAGGGTTTTTAAGCCCTAAATCCCTATTCTTCATCCTGTTTGAACACACAAGTCTATTTTTCTTCTTTGTACTAACTGTCAACCTACAGGTCGGTTATGCAAGTGTGGGGTACAGAAGCAGAAAGCTTATTTGTTAGAGCGTTATGTTCCCATGGGTGATAGCCAAACAGTAATTTTCCAGCCAGCACACTAGCAACTCCTGCACTTTGTAACTCTTTATAACTGCCTGCAACCCATAGCAACTCCAATGCTTTGTAACTATCCGAGGACAAATTAACCAATCAGCCCATGCCAAATAAGTTCTACATAAGGAATGCTTCAGTGGAGCTCTGGGCCCAGATATTCAGAGTGCTAGTTCCTCTGGGACCGTCGGCATAATAAAACTCTCGAGAGCTGCTTGGTTTCTCGCCAGTCTGATTTTTGCAACTTTTCCGGAACACATTCATATACTCCTTTTAATCACTTTTTATTAACTGCTTCCAAAAACCGTAACAAGTGCAGAAACAGATTGATGATATCCAAGTAGAGGTTGATGGCAGCTAATACATACTCTTCAGGTGACAGCTGATGCATCAGTGAGTGCATGTCATAGACAATGAATCCACAGAAAAGAAGGGCTCCTACAGCAGCCAGGACCAATTCCACTGTCTCATTATAAAAAAATAACTGTAGGCAAAAGATTAAAGTAACAAGTTTATATTTAAGAGAAGTATTAATAATAAAGTTACTGGCTCTGAGGCTTGTCGAATGCCTGGGATTTAATAGCTGTTAGGCTACTACCTAGAGGGGATAGAGCTGGAGTTGGAGTTGCTCCGGAAACAGAAGTTTTCTTAAGTGTAAGACTTTGGGGTAGTCCTGGAACTAGAAGTGATTTGTTCGGTCCTACAGGGTTAGCCTTCCTGGGAGGGTCCTTAACCAGTATGGTAAAATATAATCCTGAATCATATCCGGTTTTATATAATCCGATACCCCGTGTCTGTCCTGTGAGCCAATAGTGTTGCCCCCCAGGGCTACCAGTTTTGATGGTGATTATGATAGGATTGCAAGACCCAAGAGAGCATGTGGAGGGGCTTGGTCCTCTTATTAATCTAATATGATCATCATTCTGTTCTTTATAATTATCCATAGTGGAGATAGTCTCACAACCCCAGTTAGCAAAGAAAATTGGCCTTGGCCCTCACATCCAAGTCCCATATTATCCATGCGGCCAGATATCCCTGGGTACTGTCTTTGAGGACAAATATAGAGTCCTATCTCTAAGAGGCTTTTCTCAGCCAGTAATATGCCACAGCCGGGTCCTCCCTCGTAGCCTAAGTATGCTCCTCTGCCTAGGAAGGATCCCAATCCAAGGTGGTGTCCGGCTGTTGCAATGGCGAGGGGATCTCTGGCAAGCCAGCACAAGTCTACTTGGATCTCTGGAGTACCCTAGCTGGTGTAATGATTTCTCCAGTCTCTGTTACTATAAGCTCCTATACTCTAGGCCAGTGTATGTTTTTGTATGCCTGGGCACAACAGGAAAAAAGGAAGAAACAGAGGGTTAGACTTATGTACACTTGAGTCTTAGACTTAAGGGCCCGTCTTTCTGAGCTGTCCACTCTCGTGCTGCCTTCACGTGGGAGTGATGAATCCATGATGGGATGCCGTCAACCTTAACTGCAATGGGTGTCGTCAGGTAGACAGTGAAGAGTCCTTTCCATTTGGGTTCTAGTCCCTTGGAAGTGAACTTCCGGATCCACACAGAATCCCCAGGCTGAAACTGATGGGGAAGTCTGTTCCCTGGGGCT
>NW_006439247.1:13960-20090 GCF_000325575.1 Pteropus alecto | reverse complement strand
CCTTTCCTCCCTCCCACAGCTTTCTTTTGTGTTTCAGTCAGAATGTGTCTGCGTTCTTCCTTGGCAAAGGGGGTAATTAAAAGCTGTTGCCAATTGTCCCATGTGAGGCAGTAAGTCTGAAAGACACTTTCTAAGAGTCCTATTAATGCCTGGGGTTTCTTAGAGAAAGGCGGATTCTGTGCCTTCCAGTTGTACAGGTCGCTAGTCGAGAAAGGCACGTAAACCATAAATGGCCTGTCTGTGCGATGCCCCTGGGGTGGTGCTTCTTGCAAGGGGAGGATGGCCGGGGTGGTGGTATCGGCTGATGCCCTGCCCAGAGCTGGAGCAGGAGGCCCATAGGGGTTACCTGCCCATGTCTGAGGAGGTGAGGCAGTGCTATTTGGCCTCTGTTGTCCTGGATTATAGGGTGGGGGAGATTGGAGAACTGAGGGACTGGGCTGTCTAGGAGATTCAGTTGCTGTATGTTTTGGGTGCCCACAACTAAGACTCGCGCCCCTAGAGAAGGGGCACACCAGCGGCGGCAAGGAGGAGGTGTCTGAACAAGGTTTAACCATTGATTGATGTAGAGAAACTGATCGGGATGTCCTGGGTCTCCCGTGACAATCTTCCGAACATTCCTCACTAAACCCCTGTAAAAAGAACCCTCTGGAGGCCAGTTTACACCAAAAGACAGCCACTCAACTTTACACAGTGTTCTTAGTCTGCCTGGAGAAAACTTTATGCCATAGTCAGCTTCCTCTACAAACCCTTCTTTGAAATGTCACAGGAGACACCCCAAGCGTGTCTTCTGTGAACTCGGGCCTGCCCCCATCACTTGCGTGGAAAACACAAGACCGTCACTCAGATGAGAACAATTACTGGGGTGTAGGTGGACCCAGAGAGGTCTGTCACCTACAACACAGACAAGACCAAAGACAGTAGACAGAACCCGATGACAGGGCACAGGAGGCGGCGTCCCGCGGTCTGGCCACGGTCTGTGAGATATGACTGCCTCCAGTCTCTCCACAGACCCCAATGACCAGTCAACAGGAACAGAAAGGACCTTTTTATCCAGTTGTTGAGGCCTCGGAGATTCCCGGCGAGATCAGGAACAAAGAGTGCATCCTAAAGGTTGCATCCTTGACGATTGCATTGACCCCGTCACAGCATTCAAGGGCCCTGGAAAGTCTCAGGTTGAGCACCCCTTTGAGTCCGTAACAGGGACAGCAACCACTTCGGAGGCCAGTCCAGCCACTCCCTGAGATCTCACTGGGGCCTCCAAATGTTGTAGCTGCCAGCCCCTGATAGACACACGGACCACCAGAAATCAGTGAGTTATAGGAAACATACTCTTTATTTAGCCAGCTGGGTCTGCCAGGTGTATGCATACCCCAAATTAAGCAACCCTGAATTGTAGAGGTACAGGGTTTTTAAGCGCTAAACCCCTATTTTTCATCCTGTTTGAACACACAAGTCTATTTATCTTCTTTTTACTAACTGTCAACCCACAGGTCAGTTGTGCAAGCGAGGGGTACAGAAGCAGAAAGCTTATTGTTAGAGTGTTATGTTCCTATGGGTGATAGCCAAACAGTAATTTTCCAGCCAACACGTTATGCCTCTCTATCAATATTTTCAGAAAAATAGACTTTTTTCCTCCCTTGAAAGCAGATAGGAAGAAGTGAACACCTGAATTTTCTTGATCAGGATGGGAGACCTGAGACTATAACTGTACTTTAGACAATTATACTTTATTTTAGATACATTCTGTTTAAAGTCCCATTACTCCACTCTTCACTCTGATCTTCTGAGGTATCAGGTGTTCTAATCCTTGAGACTCTCGGGGTACCTGGATTCGTGATGACATTTGCCTCTGTGGGCCTTTAGGATTCAACTTTCTCCAGTCAACTGAAGAATGGACAGTTTCTACTTGTCCATTCACCCTCGGTTCCCAAAATATTTCATCTGCTGTCATCCATTACCTGTTCTATATGTCCTTTGGGGTTTATAACATTAACAAAAAATAAAATAAAAAATTTTTTGGTCTTATTTCAGTGGATTTTCAGGAAGAAATAGAGAAAAAAAAAGTCTTCAATTCACCAAAGATTTAGTCTTCACTGCTTTTCCACAGAGATATTATAATGTACCTAGGGGCAGAATTCCTATCTATCTTGTTCATATCTCTATATTTTCCTAGCAGATAGTAGCTATTCAATAAGTGTTCATCCAATGATAGAGAGAAGTAGGATTGTTTTTTTAAAAAACTCTCTCTGGTATCAAAGGGCAGCAATCTAGTGACTAGCCATAAGGGGGCAGTGTCTCCACTCACAGTTCGCACACGAGGTTAACTCAAAAGCCTTAAATCTCCAGTGAGAGATCAGATTGACCCATACACAGAATATATATCTTAACACTATGGTTCTCTATTTATAGTGTTACTCTAAGCCCAGGGGAGTTTCTTGAAGCAAAAACCCATTTAGGAAATAATTCTTCATTAAGGGACTTGTGATTGGGATATTCCTTGAAGGTGTGTTAATAATCCTCTGAATACAGCTGGCATGTGAGTCTTGGGGCTTTCTGATTCTTGCACAGAAAACCCTACATGTGTGGATATTCTATGAGTATAGGAGGTAAGATTTTATGCAGTACTGTGAAAAGAGGAAAACAGAAAAAGAAAAGCTAGAAAGGGAAGGAGAAAAGGATAAAGCACAGAGGCACGGCTGGGGAGTTAGGAAATAGAGTTCATCAAGGCGCTAAGAAAGGTGACCCAAAAATAATCTTGAATACTTTCTTTTGTCCTTCTAAACAGGAGTAAGCAGCCAAAGGGCTGAATCGAAGTCTTCGGTCTATGTCCATCCAGGAAGGAGAGCGTATCTCCATAAGCTGCGGTTTCTCAAGCATTTTCAACACCTTGATATGGTACAAGCAGGATGCTGGGGAAGGCCCTGTCTTCTTGATAATCTTACATAAAGGTGGTAAATTGACCAGAAATGGGAAACTGACTGCTCAGTTTGATAAAACAAGAAAGGACAACCACAATGCTCTAATCAAAAAGTAGGGTGACTGAATGGATAAGAAAACAAGACCCCTACTATATGCTATCTACAAGACACTCATTCCAGATCAGAAGACACACAGAGACTAAAAGTAAAGGAATAGAAAAAGATATTTCATGAAAACAGAAACAAACAAAAAAAGCTAGGGTAGCAATACTTAAACCAGAGGAAACAGACTTTAAAACAAAGGCTATAACAAAAGACAAAGAAGGACCCAGTAATCTCACTTCTGGTTATTTATCTGAAGTAATCCAAAACACTACTTAGAAGGGACATGTGAATCCATATGTTCACTGCAGCATTATTTACAATAGCCAAGATATGGAGGCTACTTGGGTGTCCATCAATAAATGACTGGATAAAGAAGAGGTGGTGTGTGTGTGTGTGTGTGTGTGCGCGTGTGTGTGTGTGTAATATTACTCAATGGAATATCACTCAAAAAAGAATGAAATCTTGCCATTTGCAACAACATGAATGGACCTAGAGGGTATTGTGTTGAGTGGAGTAAGTAATACAGAGAAAGACAAATGCCATATGATTTCACTTACATGTGGAACCTAAAGAACAAAATAAACAAAGAAAGCAGAAACAAACTTATAGATACAGAGAGCATTTTGATGGTTACCAGATGAGAAGGGGGCTGAGGGAGTTACTGAAAAGGGGAAGGGACTACGAAGTGCAAATTGGTAGTGGTAACGTAGTTGTGGGGATGCAAAGTCTATCATAATGAATATAGTCAATAATATTATAATAACTATGTATGGGGTCAGATGGATACTAGATGTATCAGGGTGATCACTTCATAAGTTATGTAAATTTCTAATCTCTATGTTGTATGCCTGAAACTAATATAATATTCTATATCAACTGTAATTGAAAAATAAAAAAAATTATTAGAATCTAAACATAAATAAATAAGAACTCCAAACTAAATAGTAATGTTGTGCTAAGATTCCTGACCTCACAGTCACCACACACACACACACACACACACACACACACACACAAAAGAAGATCCCTAAATCTAATAAAAATTATCAACTAAAACCTCACAGTAAACATGATACTGAGCAAAAAAACTAGAAAGTATATATCCAACAATCAGCAAATGATTAAATAACAGCATATCTATACTACAGAATACTATCTAGCCATTAAAGAAAAACAAGGCAGATAGGCGTGTAATGATGTAGAAATATATTTAAGATAGACAGTTCAAGTGAAAAAAAGTTTCAGAACAATATAAAATAAAATCTCATTTTCTTTAAAAATAAAAATTTCTTTAAAACGCATAATTAAATATGAACATCCATTCTCCCTTGATCTGAAAACCTAATTGTTTTTTTGCTCTCATTCAGCCCGTTATGGGTGGAGTCATGGCAGGAGGCCATTTTGTCCTGTAGGGATTATAAATACCTCATCTTCCCCAGAACTAAAGAGAATATTTCAAATCCTATTGCTAAAGCATAAAGTTCCTCTTTGAATAAAACATGGAGACTTTTCTAGGAGAAACAAACAAATAAAAAAGAAGACAATAAGACTTTTGATGTGGAGGGGTAAGGGGGATTTTTAAGGGAAGCCACAGTATGCTGATATGTCAGAAAGGAGGACATCATACAATGCCAAGGCCCGTGATGCGAGAAAGGGGTTAAGAATGGGCAAGTGGCAAGAGGGGGCAGCTTCAAAGGGTACAATTTAAGTGCCCAAGAGCCAGGTCAGATCATGGCCTTCACCAGCCTCTAGCCCTATCTCCAGGTGAGTCTCCAGGGCGTTGATTGCCCGTGAAGTCTGTTCCAGGTAAATTTCCAGACTTCATGTAGGTGACCACTCTGCAGCAAGAGTCCTTTCAGCCCTCAACCAGCTTGAATACATCACCTTGCAGTGCCTTCAGAAAACTCAGGGCCAGATTCTCTCTCGGGCACTTAGAACAGTTAGGAGTTTCTCTAGCAACCATGCACCTAGAACAGGCAAGGCAGACACCTGAAGTGAGTACATTAGAATATCATGAGCCATTCCCCTCACCAGGTCTAAAAGTTAATAATGCTTGAGAAAAAAAAAAAATTCTAGAAAATGAGAAAAAAAACCTAACTTTATTTTTTAACATATATGTGATATATTTTATTAACAAAAAAGAAAAAAATAAGTTCTGGATGGTGGCATGTCAGGTTTGAGATTATGGATGGTTTGTATTTTTTTTTTGGTGCATCCCTGTATTTTCCAAATGTTCTGCAATGGTGATATATTTATTTGATAATCAGAAAAAATATATTTGCAAAGAATAAGTAGAAATTGATTTTCTTTAGCTTAAAAAGAAGAGTAATACTTACCCAAAAAACGTGTGAATGAGTACATCTTAGTAATGTACAGTGCAAGTTATGTTTCCAAGTCGAGTCACCACAGTCTGGAAAGAACATGAATTTAGTGCAGAAATTTAAAGAAAATGGAAGTCTGTAGAATGGGTGGATGGCATAAGCAATGAATTCCTCGGTGGAAAACAATAATCAGATTTATTTAGTAGGAAGGGAGGGTCTCAGTAGATTTAGAAATAACATGTTGGTATTTGTTTTGACCAAGTCATGATGAAACAGGAAAAAAAAGACTTCAGTATCTGCATTTCACCTAAATATATCCTGTGAATTATCAGAGACTCCACTGTTTATCAGAAATACTGCTTTCTAAATATCTGCTCCAGGATAATGAAATCAATATAAATCTTCAAAGGAGCTTTTGGAAAGACCTTTTGTGCCCTCTCTCCACCTTTTTCTCTATTCCAACTCTCCAGAGTTCTTCAGCCCCTCACCTCACAGTATAGGCTCCTACTTGAAATATCAGTATTTTCCGACTTCCCAGTGTACTGTTCCTCCCTGCTTTCACTGAACTATAGAACCACTGCTTATTAGAGCTATGAGTAGCTTTGGGTAGTCTATCCATCAAGGGTGAGACAATTTCGAAAGAATCTCTATCATCACTGGTAAAACATTGTGCACCCCAATTTTCAGCTTTTCTGCATCTGCTCACAAGGTGGCAGTGCTTTGTTTTAAATGGCTCCTAGGAGTGATTGAGTGGGAGGGACTTGAATTTAAATCAGGACCAAATGA
>NW_006439247.1:851-13903 GCF_000325575.1 Pteropus alecto | reverse complement strand
TTTCAGTGTGTGTGTGCATGCGTGCATGTATCTGTGTGTATGTGTGTTGGGGGAAGAAGTGGATATTGGTTCAAAAAAGAAAAGGGAAAGCTCGGGGGGGTGGATGAATCACATTTGGCCCAGGAAAACAAAGCCAAGAATCGAAGGATGGAGAAGTGGCCACGAGCTTCACTGGTGATCTTTTGGCTTCAATTCAGCTGTGAGTAGCTCTATTACAAAGGGTGGGGACAACCAGGGAAACTGAGAATGATCCTCAGAAAATGAAGAGAGAAAAGTGAAATTCATTTGACTTATCTGAGATAAATTATAGTTGTAATGAAGAATAATTATGATCTTCGTGAAGACTTGATTTCACATCACTCTCTCTGGCTAACTTTTATTTGTTGCTTTTTTCTAAACAGGGGTGTGCAGTGATGACAAGGCGATACAGAGCCCCCCATCTCTGGTTGTCCGCGAGGGAGACTATGTAACTCTCAACTGCAATTACGAAGTCACAAACTTTCAAAGCCTACATTGGTACAAGCAGGAAAAGAAAACTCCCACATTTCTGTTTATACTAATTTCAAGTGGGATTGACAAGCACTCAGGAAGTTTAAGAGGCACATTAGATAAGAAGGAACGTCTCAGCACCCTGCATATCACAGCCACCCAGACCAGAGATTCAGCCACCTACCTCTGTGCAGTGGAGGCACAGTGCTCTCTAGTCACCTGCAGCCTGTACCCAAATGCTGCAGCTTAGAATCCTGCATCTACTAGATGGGGAACTTGAGAAATTATGCATGCCCTCAAAATTAAGCTGCAAGGAAAAGCAACTATTGGTCAAGATTCTTATGCCCATGTTGACAATTATTTATGTAGTTTACTGAGTCCTAACTCAGACTGAGTCATATCACTGCATTCACTACCTTCTCTGTGCTTTTCTACGGGAGTTGGCGTAGCTAATGTTTCAGAAGGTTCTTCATATGAAGCCAAGGCCATTACCTGACATTAAGCCCTGTTATAGGAAGAAAGCCCGTAATTTTACCAAGATTACACCGGCGACTGATATGTGCACCACACACTATAGACTCTGCCTGACAGCATGGAGGGATGAGAAGTCCAGTGTACTTGGTTTTATCTTTCCACCCAGAATAGACACATTTATAGGTAGAGTTCTGCCTGCAAATTTTCTTGCTGGGCCTATTAGCAAAGAACAAAGACTGGAAAACAGAAGTTATTAATTGATTCAAACAAAAGTTTTTCTTCCTCATTTCCAGTATTCTTATTTACTCTCTTCATTTTAGGCTCATTGTCTATGCTAAGTGCATCATGAAAGTGGTAGTAGAATTTTCTCAAGATATTACCCATTAATTAGAACACTTACTACCTTAAGCAGTCTCCCAAAAGAAAGGGGTTAGCTAAACTAAGTTATGCAAAACTAACAAAAACTTAGCTAGTTATATGATGGTATATTATTTCAATGAAATATATAATAATACAAATTGTATTTCCAAAGAATTTGCAATGAAAACTACTGTTTATTGAGATCAAATACTATGTCCCTTGTATTTTGCAAATATTACCTTATTGAATTTTCAAAATAACTCTGATGGATCAGTATTCTTGTTCTCAGTTAACAGATTAGGAAATGCAAACTCTGAAAGACATGGTCCCTCCCCACTCCAGATAAATACCTAATAAAATCTGAAATCAAGTCTGATTCCAAAATCTATGTTTTCTGCATTACATGCCCCATGTTAAACATCACAGGGGCAAAAAACTTACCCAAAATATGACCACAATTATATATCAGAACCCAAACACTGGAATAACATACTTTTGACATGTGAATAAAATAACAGGTTAACAGTCACATGAATAAAATAGCATTCAAATGTTTGTGGTATTAGTTGTCATCGAGCACTACACTTGACGCCGTTTATTGTTTTTCTGCTTTACAATATTCTTTATTTTTCAAAGTACTAGGAGCTTAATACTGAGAATTATTTTAGAAATTGAAAAAAATACAATATGCTTCATTTTAAAATACCAAAATCCAGGTAAGGCGAAACTGCATTTTATGGTTATTATCTGACATTCACAGTTAAGCTGAATTACAATGAGAACTATACATGACGAAATGACACATCATTAAAACAAGAGTTTTGATTGCTGCTAGCCCTTCAAATCACTACAGACCAATGCTCCCTTAAGTTAGGAAGGTGTTACAGTTACATTCTCCTGATACTTGATTTTAATGACCACCCTATAAGTGGAGTGTTTTATTACCCTGTCTCTGTAGGAGAGTGCAGACAGTAAAGACAACTTGGTCTCCTGAGTTTGTTAGAAAAAGCACTGCAATTGAGCACAATTTAGATTTCACTGCCCAGAAAATGAGGAGATAGTGTGGGAAAAGGTAGGTAATCATTCAAAAAGAAGAGAAAGAAATAGGTTAAAAATGAACAGAATGTACTGCCATTTTTCAGCCTTCACTCACCTTTTCTTTCCTCTTTTTCTATCTACCCCGAGAGCCAGAATTCAGGAAGTGGAGATGGGAGGAAAACTCAGCTTTCATTAATGTCTAAAACAGAAGTGAGAAATCCTGTGTAAGTCTCCCCAGTGTTTCTAAGGCAATTATTTTAAAGTAAAACAACAGGAAAAAAGAAAGAAAATGTATTTATTTTTTCATTCGAAGACCTAGGAAGAAAAAATTTAGGAGACTAATGACTAATCACCCTACAGGTGATCATTCTTAATGCACTAGATATGTTCCTCAAAAGATATATATGAACTGGATTTTTAACTTATCATCCTCTCCTGCCCTTAGTCCTCAAAATTAGTACAGGGTCAAAGTTGAAAAATAAAAATCACAATTCTGACTCTTGTCATTCACTATAAAAATCATTCTATCCCCAGCAACTTACACAGACCCTCAAATTTTCCCATACCTGATAACTGTTAGACATTTAGTCTCCAATGTATTAAATACACAGACATGAGTGCCTCCCTTATGGTTTGTTATAAATTATTTTAAAAATTAACATTTGTTAAATTCATGTAGTGGGTAAGGGAATTCACATCACTTTACCTACTTTTCAATCTGTTAAAAATATTTTAGATGTTTCACACATGATATTGTAAAGGGTTCCTCTAAGAAGAAACAACGTGTCACTCACGGCAGGTGAAGCCTGTTCCTCATGTGACTTCCCACATATAGGTTGAATGCAGTGCCTTTCTATAACAAGCTAGGACAGGAGTTTTTACCTGGACAAATATACTATCATTCTTGGCTACAAGAACTCATAAGGATAAAAATGGGTCCTTTTCCCCATTAGCAGATGGCTGTGTAAATAGTCATGAGTTTTAACCCATGAATTCTCCTGAATTCTTCTTAAGGAGAAAATCCACTATGAGAAAAACAAGAAACATGAAACTTGAGGTATGATATCCAATATTGTAAAGCAACTTAAACATTCAACATTAAAGGACTGAACCATTAATTTATTAGAGTATGTTCTTTTAAAAACTCTAAAATATAAAGATTATAAGGTAATAGAAAAAGTGTTTGTAGAGTAATATTAAGTTAAAGAAACAGAACAAAGTCATCACCCTCTTCCTCTAGTGTTCTTAGTCTAACTCCCAGTAAAAAGACTATGTTGCTTTCTTTAAGCCTCCCGCTAAACATTTATGTTTCTTATTCAGCAGGGTTTTTACGGCCTTCTTCGCTACCTTTCTCTTTTTGTCTTTGCCTGGCACACCTGGATCTAGAATATCCCATATCTCTACACAATATCACCTGAAAGTCTTCAGGTATACTCAAAAAATAAATAAAAGTGCACCTTTTTATAAGATCCAAGGCTCTGAACTTATATCTCAAAACACATGTGTCTAGCACCTTGGTGGAAAGACATCTGTCCTGAGCAAAACCTCCTTTGGAGAGTTTGAGCACTTTTCCTTGCACTAGTTGGGAGCTGCACAAGGGAGGCATTTACAAATCTCAATTCTGCCTAAGGACCCAAATCCCGAGATGCTATAAAGAGATCCTGGCCATGACCCCCAAGTGACTACGCCAAAAGGAAAGCCTCCTAAGACCTACTCCCAGCCATCCTGCACATAGTAGGTATGCAATAAATGGTTCTTAGGATCACTTAGTTTATTACTATGTTGTACCTAATGGAATTTTTCTACAAATGCCATTTCAGGTATTGATGTCACCTGAAACACAGGTCTCCAGCACAATCTCCCACCCAAAGCCAGTTAGACCAAAAGTGCCTCTCTTCCCCTTTCTGGACTCAAAAAAGCTACTCTATTATTCCAGACTAAGATCTCCTCCTCTCCTTTTTTCTTTTCCTTCCTTTCTTTTCTTTTTTATTTTTTCTTTTCTTCATTTTGATGAGTCTGTCTAAACTTTCAAAAGAAACGTTGATGGGAGACTTTTTTGTTTGCTTGTTTGTCTGTTTTTTCAAGAAGATTCCTGAGCCGAAAAGAACCTGTTAAGTCTTCTCTTAGCTAGTTCACTCTGGCTCAGGGTTATGAAGAACTTACAATTTCTAAAAAAAAACTCAGCTGTTCTGGAGGGAATGGTGATGCAGCTTGACCTGGGAGGTTTCTTTTTTCACTCTTTCTCGTCCTACTGTAATAAGAACCAAACAGAATTTACATCTGAAAAGAGTAAATTCTCACCAGAATATTCATACTTATTAGAAGATTAATATTCATCTGTTGTAAAAGAAAAAAAAAAAGTAAAAGAACATTTATAACCTCAACCTACAGAAATTACACCTTTTAACTGTTTAGCATTTATACTTTCTATTTCACCTGTGTTCGTGATCATGAAAACAAGTCTAGAGAGATGTTGGGAATTCACATTATTTCAAACAAAGAACAAAGGTTTCTCAAAGTCATTGTAAAAGGATATATTTCTATTCCTTCAAAAAAAAAAAAAATCTCTATATATGAGCTCCTCTAATTTCTGACCTGTGAGTCATGGTAAGAACCCTCCAGAAACCTCCCAGTGACTTGATTATGAGATGCTATCATTTTGAAGATTACACTGAATGATGTAAGTTCATTAACAAGGAATCCAGAAGAAACAATGACTATCAAGTTTATCTTCCCTTCACTTCTAGTACTGGCCCTACCAGGTAACTGAGTCCAGTCTTACACCCTGAGCTGCCCTCCTGGTTAAGACAGCTAGATTGACACGTGGCTGTTGTGTGTTTTGTGTTGGAGGCTCTGAGAGAGCAGGCTGGATCAGACCCCAGGAGACAGAAGTGTCTGAAACAAAGGGGAAGAGTGTGAACCTTTTTTATAATTATGGTACTACAACTACTGGCTTTGTTGATCTCTTCTGGTTTCGACAGTATCTAAATCAGGTACCAGAATATATTCTCTACAGATGGTGGAGATCATCCACCAAAGGAAATGCCAGCTTTGCCACAAGAAGATTTTATTCAAAGAGTACAGCAAATTAAATATATCTGCACATCAGAAACCTGGTGCCTGCAGACACTGCCCTGTATCACTGAAAGAGGAACACTAAGATATGTGCACAGGGCAAGAACACCAGTGCCCAGGAGGAGGGAGAACATGGCACACACAACCATATTGATTAGATAGATAGATAGATAGATAGATAGATAGATAGATAGATAGAGATAGATAGATAGATAGATAGATAGATAGATAGATAGATAGATATGAATATGCAAGATACAGCATGGTAGTTAGGAGATATCGGATCAGGAGAGTTCTGCTCTGATAATATAATAGCTATACAATCATAGACAAATAGCTTAAGCTTTTGGAATTTCTGTTTCCTGAAATTAGAGATAATAACTCTATTAGCTGTTATGAGACATGGCTTTAACATTTGGGTTATATGCCTGGCATGTTCTGGATGCTCAGCAAATGGCAGATATCTTTTTCTCTTTTTAAATAACTACTTTGGCCTCAAAGGACTTTTTCCTATATCTTTTTTTCTACTTTTTTTCTATAAAGGGTCTCTTTATACCATACTGGCAAAAATAATAATAATAATTAAAACCCTAAAAGACACATCCAGGACCCAGAAAAGGTTTCTTTAATCAGGGATCCCTGGTCACTATGCCAGACGTTGAAGTGGATGCTCAGCAAGGCCAACCACTAGCGGACAAAGGAATGCTGAGATGCTCACTCATTCCATGGACAGTTGAGTATTCCTCATGATGTGAATGAACAGAGGTTGGTTCCTCACAAGATTAAAGGGAAGAGGAAGAGGTTTGACATTAAGAGGTGGATAAAGAAAGAGAAATCACTTGGATGACTACTACTATGCTCCTGTGGCAGCTTTTACTTTTCCAGATGGAGATGAGAGGCCAAATGAGGTGAGTGGAATCCTGGGGCCAACTGGTTTGAGACAGTGGGTACCTGCCACCTACGACAATGATTTAAGCCGCATTTCTGACTATCATCATCCAACCAGATCTATGTAAAAGCTAGCATCTTTGTTTGCACTGATGTTGTAAAAGAGGATGGAAAATATAGAGAGTTTTATTCAATACCAAGTCTATAGCAGCACCAGCACCTTATGGCTCCCAGCCTGGAAATGACCAGCTCCTTCAGTTCACCGGGAAGCTTGCACCAGCTTGCTTGCTGAACCCTTAATTTATATTAAGGACTAATTTTACGTAGAGGAAAAAAGAAAAAAGCTTTTAGGCAAGAAAACACACTAGTAAAAATTTTCATCCATGTAGAGGAATTTGACTGGATGCTGCCCAACTATTTAATGAGCTAATAAATAAGACTAACAACATGGACATGCTCTTGAATACATTTAAGTAAAATGTAGAGTACTGTCAACTGATTGTCATTGGTGCCAATTCAGTGCCAACAAGAATCCAAAATTCGGGGTACAGTGAAGAAGGGAACTTTTCAATTGTGGTACAGCACCACTGTGGAATAGCTCAACAGTGCTACAGCTCAATTATGAAGTAGCACAGCTATGGAACAGCACAGCTGTGAGTCGGCCCTGGGGCAAGTCAACTTTATTCTGCTCCCATCCGCTCCATCTGCTCCTGTCCCCTCCATTCTACCCTGCTTTGCTCTGAGCCAGTCTGCTCTGCTCTGTCTGCTCTGCTCTGGTGAGACTTCTTTGGTGTTTCAGCTCCAACAGGGAAAATGCAGTCTTCTGTCTTTGGTGAAAAGAGAAAATGTGCTCACCAAGCCAGAGGGGAGCTGACTTATATAGAGAGATGTTCCTGATTAGTCCATTCTCATGCAAATGAAGACTCCAAATCCTCACAGTTTGACTGGTCCAAAAAGCACCGTCCTGATTAGTCAAAATGGAGCTGCTCTGACTGATCAGTGAAGATGCTGATGGAGGCGTGTTATATAGCTGCACAGCTGTGATTGGTTGAAATACAATTCCAGGAACTCCTTCATAAGGACTGGTTCAGTTAGCAGGAACACAGTGCTGGTGGGCAGTTCAGTGCAAGAGGCAAGCAGTTTAGTGCAGGCTTCTTTTTAAAGTGTGGCTTGCTTGAGAGGCCCCTTTTTAGAAATGGCTGCTAAACTCTGTTTTGTTCTGTTTTGTTTGTTTTTAATTCGAGCCCAGATAGCCACCAGGAGTCCTTCTTGGCACATACATTTTTTCTCAGTGTTCACAGTACATATTTGTAACCATGCTAAGCTTATGCTCATATTAAACAAGTGCTCTGAATTGCAAATGCTTTGCAAGTAATCCAATTTATTTTCTTTCTTGGTTTTGGTGACATCCCAGTGGGAAGATATTTCAAGTGATTTTTCAAAGTTCAGATGACTCCAGGAATCAATGGTTTTTTGTGAACTTGCAGAAATCAGCCAGGACTGTCATTCGTATCATCTCAGCTGTGAGGCCAGGAGACTCAGGGAAGTATTTCTGTGTATTCAGAATGCCCACAGTAAAAGGAACATTAAAAACTGTAAGAACAAAATCTCAGAGCTTGTACTCTATTCACCTACTACAGGGACCAGGGAAGACCCACAGACTCTAAAGTGAAAAGAAGGTTAGAAACTTTGGGCAGCATAACTGCAATATGGAAAGAAAGTGGGTAACTGTGTTGTAGGAAAAACCATCTCAGGCTGCATTCACTGAATGTTTTCGATCTACAGTCCTAAAATTGACTTTTATCTTCAAATTTCAACAGATTTTTTTTAATCTTTTTCTTTAAACTTTTGATGTATTCAAATTATGGAAGCAATACTGCTTATAAATGAACCAATACAAAGATATATTTTTTTAAAAAGCTAATATTCACTCACCTGCTCTCTCTCATCCCTATAAGGTAAACAATTTTAATAACCTGGTGCCCTTCTCACCATTCTCTCTGTGTATATAAATATAAACAAACATATAGCCATATGGATTGGTTTGTTTGTATGCTTATTGTTTTGTTTTTATTGGTATGTATATGTATACATGTATGTATATGTATATACATAAATATAAAATAAATTTATTTTATTTTTCACATAGTATAATCATAGGCATCCTTAATATAATCCTTATATTATTCTAACTCATTTATTTTAACTAATTTCTAATTGTCCACAGTATAGATGTGCCATAATCTTTACAAAAATTCTATATTGATAAATATTCAGTTTTGTCACTTAGGATTACTGCTATGATAAATAACTATGCCTATATTTGTACAGTTTATATCTTTAGGATAAATTTCTGTAAATTAGATTATTAGACCAAGGGATAGCTCTATCTTTATTTTTAATAGACATTTTTGGATTACTTTCAAGTAAACTTACAGCTTTTCACATGTTCATGAGTAATTTGTATGAATTTCCTTGTTCCATTATTCTCACTAGTTTTAAAGAGAGCACTGTGTTGTTGAGACCATCTGGACTGAATATGTGATTGCACTCAGTTAAGGGCTTTAAGATTTTGGTAGGTGGGGATGGAGATCTACTTGTCTTGAGGCTGCCCAAGTCAAACCTCCTCTGTAAGTTCTCTTGCTTATTAAATATGCCACCAATATGGAGTGGTCCACCTCTTTCTTCAGTCTCTCCTTGCCCTCCACGTGTACGGAAGCCAGTTTCAGATTTCACTCAGAAAGCTCTCGAGGTTTTGAACCAACACCACCTTACTTGAGAATATCTTTACATATGCAAGCTATTTTCTCCTATTGAGATGTCTTCGTCACATTTTATATTCCAATATATGCACATATGTCCAAATGGTATGCGTCCTTAGTAAGAACTTTACCTGCTTCCAACTTCTGAAGGATGACAAGGGATGAAGTGCGAAAGAACAGCACAGCTCACCTGCCCCTGGAGCCATCGAAACCTTCCTACTGGGTGGAGGTGGAAGGCAGAGTTTTGACTCTAAAATGACAATTAAGGTTCAAAATTAATACATGAACTGTGTATTTGGAACAAAATTGCTTTAACAACTAAAAGAAAAAGAAAGGATAACCTGTTTCCCAGTGGGAAAAAAGAGAACTGATAAAGCAAAATATAGTATTTGCATAACTTTCACTGAAAATAACTCCTGAATTCATGTGAGATTTTACCCTCCTCAGTATCTGTATGTGGTTTAGCTTTGTTCTCATCTACTTCGCTCTCCAAGGTATTGGATTGCATAAAGACAAGCCAGGCAGACAGTCCTTAGACATTAGGGCTAAATTCTAAGTTATCCCCTGTGTCTTTTTTTTTTTTTTTTATCATCACAAATATGTATGGTGTCTAATTTGGTTTATTCTTAGAAAAGCATAGTTTGGTACATAAAATAGAATGGTTCTTCAAGCAGCAATATGCTAAATTTTTAGGGATCTTGCAGTTCCATTTTTCTATTAATTGATACTGGTTTTGAGACTCAGGTAGAAATCAACACTGTAGTAAAACTGAAATGGTTAGCCTGCTTTTAGAGATTTAGTCTTATTTCAACATCATTCAGAAAGAGAAAGGCACTCTTAAAAATTAGAAACTGAGAACAGTGGGGAAGAGAAATCTATTGTATCGAATAAAAGACTTTCTGTAACATTATTCAGTGAAGGATGAAGTGAGAGATGTGAAAACTTCCAGTCAAAGTTTGCACCTTTTACTTTAAACAAATATCTACAATCCATCCTAGAAAAGCAACCAATAGATTTAGAATAATCCCATTTATCAAGTCGTTGTCAAGGAAGGATTTTCTTGGTGCAAAGTATTCAGTGATAGTACAGACTTGTTTCGAATCTTGAATGGGGGAAGAGACCAAGTAAAATCTGGGAGAAAGAGAGAAGTAGGAATAAGCCACAGAAAGAGAAGATATGTCTAAAAGGGCACACTCAAAATTTGCTTTACTCTATCATTAAAATTGAAAGGTGAGAGTTATTAGAATAGGTTCTAGATCTTCCTCTTGCTGCCCCCTACATGTTGTGTTGTCTCAGAGTTCAGCATCTCAAAACAAGAAACCATTGAGGAAAAGAAGGAAAGCGCAAACACACAAGCAATAGCTAGAATTATACTTCTTTACAGACAGATTTATTAAAGTGAAAATCTAGGATTCTCATGTTTTATTCTGCCCACGCAGAAAAGTGGAGTTGAGGACTTGTCTGCTCTAGTCCAGAAGTTGCATTTCAAATTGAGAAAGCAGGAAGGAGCAGAGGCCTCAGGAAGGAGCCTCAGGGCCTCTTGGATGAGCTGGGACGATGTTGAATTGTGACTCTGGGAGCCCATGTGTCCACACTCCTGGAAGGCGGAAGTGCTTGGAACAGCCTGCCTTCCTAAAGACCTGGGGGCAACACAGCCTTCTGTTCTAAAAACCACCATATCTATAAGTGCATATATATTCACATATATGTGCATATATATATATATATATACACAGGAGCTCTGGCATTACACACTCAATTCACGTGCATTGTGAGACAAAAGTGCTGACTTCCGTGAAATTTCTCACTTGTGGCAAATGCACAGGCTTCCCAGGCCCTGGGGCTTTGTAGGGAATGTTCAGTCTTCTGTGGGTAGTTGGGTACAGACTTCTGACAAGCACTCAGGGTCCCATTGAGCTCCTTGGGGCAGAAAATATGTCTAATTCCTCTCTGTATCTTCATGCACACTTCAGGGCCACAAGCAGACAATGTGCACAGGGATGCTTTGGCCCGTACTTCCATCGTCCCAACTGCCCCTATATCCTTGTAGAGGAAAAAGCCAAATTGGCATCCTTCACCTGGTAGAAAGAGGTCAGTTTGGGAAATTTCGGACACCTGTTGGTCTCTATCTGACTCTGTCAATTATTAGCTGTGTGATCACCTCTCTGAGACTCAGTTTTCTTGATTTTGAATGAGTATACAGGAACCATCATGAAGAGCCCAGGCAGAGGGGTGAAGGAGAGGGAGCTGTCTGCTCCAGTCCAGAAGTCTGATATCAAATGGAAAAAGCAGGAAGGAACAGAGGCCTCAGGAAGGAGCCCCTGGGCCTCTTGGATGAAAAGAGATGATGTTGAATTGTGGCTCTGGAACGCCTGTGTCCACACTCTGGGGAGGTGGATGTGCTAGGAGCGGCCTGTCTACTCTGAAAGACCTGGGGTCCACACAGCCTTTTCTTCGAAAATTAACCATATATATATATGCATATAGATGAATATATATATGCATATATATATTCATCTATATGCATATATATATATGGTTAATTTTATCTATATGCATATATATATATATGGGAGCTCTGGCATAAAACACTCTATTCACGTGCATTTTGAGCAAAAATTGCAGACTTCCGAGAAATTGATCACTTCCAGCAAATACAGAGCCTCCCCAGCGCCTTGAGGCTCTGTAGGCAAAGTTCTGTCATCTGCGGGTACTTGGGTACAAAAGTTTGAGAAGCACTCACTGTTACAATGAGCTCCTTGGGGTACAAACTATGTCTCATTCCTCTCTCTATGCTGATGCAGAGTTCAGGCCACCCACAGAGACCGTGCCCAGGAATGCTTAGGGGAACCCTTCCATCGTCCCATTCGTCCCTCCATCTTTGTCGAGAAAGAAGGCAAAAAGACAGCATTCACCAGGTGTAGAGATATAATTTGGGGGAGCCTTCAGACCCCTGTGGGTCTGACTTCTGACTATGTCACTTATTAGCTGTGTGATCACCTCCCTGATCCTCAGTTTTCTTCATTTCGAATGCGTATACAGAGACCCTGACGAACACTCCTTGCATAATGTTGAGAAAGAAAGAGGTGTCTGCTCCAGTACTGCATTCTGATTTCAAATTTAGAAAGCAAGAAAGAGCAGAGGCCTGAGAAGGAACACCTGCGTCTCTTGGATAAAAAGGGAACATGTTGAATTAGGGCAATGGATGCCCTGTGTCCACACTCCAAGGAGGCGCATGTGCTTGGAGCGGCGTATCTTCTCTCAACTTTCTGAGCAAAACACAGCCTTTTGTTATAAAAACGACCATATATATATAAAAATATACATAGAAAGAGAGAGAGTAATGGATAGATAGATAGATAGATATAGATATAGATATAGATATATCAATAGATACAGGTAAAGATATAGATTTATCGGAACTATGGCATAAAGCACTCTACTGATGTGCATTTTGAGCCGAAATTGCAAACTTCACAGAAACGGCTCACTTGCGGCAAATGCACAGCGCTCCCAGCGCCTTGGGGCTCTGGAGGCGACGTTCGGTCCTCTGACGGAACTGGGGTACAGAAGTTTGAGAAGCACTCACTGACACTTTGAGCCCCTAGAGGTACAAACGACGTCTCATTCCTCTCTGTATCCTCGTGGAGAGTTCAGGGCCACCCACAGACAGCGTACCCAGAGATGCTTTGGCCCCTCTGTCCCTGGCGGCCGTCACCCATTGGAAAGAGTTCACTTGGGGGACACTGGAGAAACCTGTGGGAATGAATTCGGCCTCCATGCCTTAGGAGCTTTGCGATCACCTCTTTGAGCCTTTCATTTCTTCATTTTGAATGCGTACACGGGGACCATTACGACAATCCCAGGCAGAAAGGTGAGGGAGAGGGAGGTGTCTGCTTCCGTCCTGAAGTCTGATTTCCAATGCGGAAAGCAGGAAGGAGCAGAGGACTTAGGAAGGAGGCTGCG
>NW_006439247.1:0-781 GCF_000325575.1 Pteropus alecto | reverse complement strand
GGCCTTAGGAAGGAGCCCCGGGGCCTCTGGGATGAAAAGAGATCATGCTGAATTGTGGCTCTGGAACGCCCGGTGTCCACACTGCGGGGAGGTGGAGGTGCTAGGAGCGGCCTGTCTACTGTCGTTGCCGAGGGGTCCACGCAGGTTTCCTTCGAAAATCCACCATATATATATATATGCATACAGATGAATACATATATGCATATATATATATATATGGGAGGTCTGGCATAAAGTACACTACTGACGTGCAGTTGGAGCCAAAATTGCAGACATCCGAGAAACGGCTCAATTGCGGCAAATGCACAGCCCTCCCGGCGCATTGCGGCTCTGGAGGCGATGTTCGGTCATCTGCGGGTACTGGGGTAAGAAGTTTGAGAAGCACTCACTGACACTTTGAGCTCTTAGAGGTACAAACAACGTCTCATTTCTCTCTATATCCTCGTGCAGAGCTCAGGGCCACCCACAGACAGTGTACCCAGGGATGCTTTGGCCCCTCCTTCCATCTTCCCAACGTCCCCGCCTCCTTGTCGCAAAAGCAGCCATAAAGGCGGCCATCACCCGCTGGAAAGAATCAGTTTGAGGAAACTGGGGACAGCTTTGGGTCTACATTCTGACTCCGTGCCGTCTCAGCTTTGTGATGACCTCTTTGAGCCTTTCATTTCCTAATTTTGAATGCGTACACGGGAACCATTACGACCATCCCAGGCAGAAAGGTGAGAGTGAGGTAGGTGTCTGCTTCCGCGCTGAAGTCTGAATTCCAATGCGGAAAGCAGGAAGG
>NW_006439246.1:0-321 GCF_000325575.1 Pteropus alecto | reverse complement strand
GGGAGAAGAAAACGGTAACTTATAAAGGAAAACCATTAGATTATCATCAGCCTTCTCAGCAGAAACCTTACAAGCCAGAAAGGAATGGAAAAATATTTAAACTATTAAGTGAAAGGAACTCCCAGCCTAGAATAATAACAATGTATCCAGTTTAGCTCTCCTTTAGATATGAAAGAGAAATAAAGACCTTTCCAGACATACAAAAATTGGGGAAATTCTCCACTACAAGGCCTGCACTACAGGAAATACTGAGTGGGGTCAGCTTACCTAAAACAAAATAACAACGAAAAAATACATAATTAGGAGTAAAGTGACTATCAC
>NW_006439245.1:0-744 GCF_000325575.1 Pteropus alecto | reverse complement strand
AAAAAATCAGATTTGTATGGAAACACAAAAGACCCAGTATCACCAAAGCCGCGCTGAAAAAACAAAAACAAAAACAAAAACAAAAACAAGGCTGGAGGTATCACTCTGCCTGATTTCAATTTATACTACAAAGTGACAATAATCAAAACAGCATGGTATTGGTAGAAAAACAGACACACAGACCAACGAAACAGAATTGAGAGTCCAGAAGTAAACCTGGAAGTAAAGAGGCCCCATTTATATAGGCAAATAATTTTCGACAAAAAAGCCAAAAACATGCAATAGAAAAAGGAAAGTCTCTTCAATAAATGGTGCTCAGAAAACTGAAAAACCACCAGCAAAAGAATGAAACTAGACTGTTGTCTATCACCACATACCAAAATTAACTCAAAATGGATTAAGGACCTGAATATAACACCCGAAACAATAAATTGCATAGAAGAAAACCTAGGTACTAAACTCATGGACCTTGGACTTAAAGAGCATTTTATGAATTTGACTTCAAATGCAAGGGAAGTAAAAGCAAAAATAAATGAATGAGACTACATCAAACTAAAAAACTTCTGCTCAACAAAAGAAAGCTTCAACAAGGCAAAGAGACAACCATCTGAATGGAAAAATGTACTTGCAAACAATGCCTCTGATAAGGACCTAATATCCAAAATACACAAAGAACTCATATAACTCAATAACAGAAAAGCAAACAATGCAGTTTAAAAATGGGCAGAGGACCTGAACAGACAC
>NW_006439244.1:0-998 GCF_000325575.1 Pteropus alecto | reverse complement strand
AAAGAGGAGAAATAACTACAGATTGCACAGAAATATATATAAGAAAATACTAAAAAGCAATTATATGCCAAGAAATTTGACAATCTGGAAGAAATGGATACATTCCTAGAAACATATAATCTCCCAAGATTGAGTCAAGGAGAAATAGAAAATCTGAACCAACCAATTACTACCCATGAAATCAAATCAATAATCAAAAACATTCCCCCCTTCAAAAAAAAAATAAAATGTCCTGGACCAGATGGCTTCGTAGGTGAATTTTACCAAACATTCAAAGAAGAATTAACACCTATTGTTCTCAAACTATTCCAAAAAATTCAAGAAGAAGGAAAGCTCTCTAATTCCTGTTATGAGGCCACCATTACCTTGCTTCCAAAACCAGACAAAGACATTACAAAAAAAGAAAACTGTAGGCTGATATTTCTTATGAATATTGATGCAAAACTCAAAAAAATTAGCAAACTGAATTCAGCAATACATTAAAAATATCATACACCATAATCAAGTTGGATTTATTTATGGGATGCAAGGTTGGTATGATATCCACAAATCAACTAATGTGATATACCACATTAACAAATCAAAAGATAAAAACCATATGATCATATCAATAGATGTAGAAAAAGTGTTTGACAAAATCCAGCATCCATTTATAATAAAAACTCTCAGCAAATTGAAAATAGAGGGAACATATCTCAACATAATAAAGTCCATACATAACAAACCTACAGCTAACATCATACTCAATGAGGAAATGCTAAAAGTGTTTTCCTTAAGATCAAGAACAAGACAAGGATGCCCACATTCACCACTTCTATTCAACATTGTATTGGAAGTCCTAGCTATAGCAGTTAGACAAAAAAGAGAAATAAAAGGGATCTAAATTAGAAAGGAAGAAGTAAAACTGTCATTATTTATAGATGACATGATACTATATAGAGAGAACTCTAAAGATTCCACAGAAAACCTGTTAGAACTGATTAATGAATTCAGCAAAG
>NW_006439243.1:0-983 GCF_000325575.1 Pteropus alecto | reverse complement strand
CTAGCAATTTGTACTTATCCCTTCACCTTTTTTACCCAGCTTCCTAACCCACCTCCCATCTGGCAATCACCAGTTTGTTTTCTGTATCCGTGAGTCTGTTTTCATTTTGTTTGTTCATTTATTTTGTTCCTTGGATTTTGTATATGAGTGAAATCATATGGTATTTGTCTTTGACTTATTTCACGGAGCATAATACCCTCTAGGTCCATCCATGTCATTGTGAATGGTAAGATTTCATTTTTTATGGCTAAATAATATTCCATTGTATGTATGTATGTATGTATATACTATAACTTCTTTATCCAAAGGTCTATTAATGGGAACTTAGCTTGCATCCATATCTTGGCTATTGTGAATAGCGCTGCCATGAATATAGGGTTGCACAGATCGTTATGAATTAGTGTTTCAGTTTTCTTTGGATAAATACCTAGAAGTGCAATTGCTGGGTCAAAGGGTAGTTTGATTTTTAATTTTGGATTGGCTGTACCAATTTGCAATCCCACAAACAGTATAAAAGGGTTCCTTTTCTCCACATCCTCCACAACACTTGTTTTTTGATTTATTGATGCCACCCATTCTGACAGGTGTGAGGTGATATCACTGTGGTTTTAATTTGCATTTCTCTGTTGGCCATCTGTATGTCCTCTTTGGAGAAATGCCTATTCAGGTCTTCTGCCCATCTTTTAAACTGGATTCTCTGATTTTTTGGTCTTGAGCTGTATGAGTTCTTTATAAATTTTAGATATTAACCCCTTATCAAATATATCATAGGCAAATGTTTTCTCCCATTCAGTAGGTTTCCTTTGCTGTGCAAAAACTTTTCAGTTCAATGTAGTACCATTTGTTTATTTTTTCGTTTGTTTCCCTTGCCTGAGGAGATATATCAGAAAAAAATTACTAAGAGCAATCTCAGAAAGTTTTCTGCCTATGTTTTCTTCTAGGAATTTTATGTTTTCTAGGTCTTACATTTAAGTCTTTAATCT
>NW_006439242.1:0-3202 GCF_000325575.1 Pteropus alecto | reverse complement strand
TGCCAAGCAATCTCGAGCCTCAGTGCCTTTGCATCCTTTGTTTTCTCTAGCTAAAACATGCCTTCTCCGAAAAAATCCACATCTCTCTCTCTCTCTCCCCTCTCTCTCTCTCTTTCTCCCCCTCGTCACTTTATTGTAAGCTATGCTCAAATGTCACCTAATCAGAGAGATCTTTGCCCTCTCAATCAAAAATAGCACTCCTCTCCCTCATTCTCTATCCCTTAATTTTTATTTCATTTTTCCTCTTATCACTATATCTGATACATTGTTTATAATACCTGTTCTCCCTGTAGAATGTAAGCTGCATGAGAGGAATTTTATTTGCTTTTTTCATTGCTCTATCCCCAGTACCTAAATTATTCCTTGCACATTGTGGTTGTTCAATAAACATCTGATAAATGAAGACATGAAAAGCACTTAGAAAAATACCTGACAAATAATAAGAGCCCAAAAACTGTTAGCTATTTTTTAATAAATAGTATAGATAGGGTAGAGAAAAATCATAAAAAGATAAAATAAAAACTTGAGTATTTGATTATTAAAACATCAATGCCAAAAAACTTGGATTAGAGTCTTTGCTTGAAACCTCCAATGAAAGGAAGGACTTCACTACTTTCTAGGGTAGACTATACCAAGATTAGACCAAAGATTTTCTCTTAGGTTGAGCTGAAATCTGCCTTTGTAACTTCTTTCATCTCTTATAACCTTGAAAAACACAAAGCAAATTTCTCCCAGTCTGCTATTATATATTTATTCATTTTTATTAGTTGATATTTGTTTTTATTTTTCAATCATAGTTGGCATATAATATTATATTAGTGTCAGATGTACAACATAGTAATTACACATCTATATAACTCATGAAGTGGTCACCCCAATAAATCTAATACCTATCTGACATCATACATAGTTATTACAGTATTATTGACTATATTCTTTATGCTATCCTTTATATTTCCATAACTATTTTGTAACTACCATTTTGGACTTCTTAATCTCTTCCCCCCTTCTCACCTAGCACCCCTCCCATCTGGTACCCCTCAAAACATTCTCTGTATCCATAAATTTGTTCCTGTTTTTTTTATTTATTTCATTCCTTAAATTCCATATCTACATGAAACCATATGGCATTTGTATTTCTTTATTTGACCTACTCCACTCAGCACAATACCTTCTAGGTCCATCATGAAAACTTTTTTCATCCTTTTACTTTCATTCTGTGTGTGTCTTTTATCTGAAGTGAGTCTCTTATAGGTAGCATTTGTAAGGGTCTTATTTTCTTATCCATTCAGCCATCCTATCTCTTGATTCGAACATTTAATTATTTTTCATTTGAAGTACTTTTTTGATAGATATGTAATTATTGCCATTCTTTATTTATATTTTGTTACATATTTTTTTCTTCTTTTTAAAGAAGGCTCTCCAACATTTCCTATAATATTGGCTTGGTGGTGATGAACTCCTTTAGCTTTTTCTTGCCCAGGAAGCTTATCTGTCCTTCAGTTTTAAGTGATAGCTTTGCTGGGTAGAGTAATCTTGGTTGTAAGTCCTTGCTTTTCATCATTTTGAATATTTCTTGCCAATTAATCTTTTCTGGCCTGCAAAGTTTCTTTTGAGAAATCAGCTGACAATCTTATGAGTCCTTCCCTTGTAGATAACTAACTGCTTTTCTCTTGTTGCTTTTAAGATTCTCTCTTTTTTTACCTTTGGCATTTTAATAATGATGTATCTTTGTGTGGACCTCTTTGAGTTTACCTGTTTGGGACTCTTTGTGCTTCTGGGCTTGTATATCTGTTTCCTTCACCAGGTTAAGGAAGATTTCAGTCATTATTTCTTGAAATAGGTTTTCAATTCCTTGTTCTCTCTCTTCTCCTTCTGGTATCCCTATAATGTGAATGTTGGTATGTTTGATCTTGTCTCAAGGCTGCTCAGCAAGAAGTACAGGACACACCGAGTCCAGAAACTGTTTCTTTGGTTTTGTGAGCCTTTGAGATATTTAGAAAAGTCTGCAGCAATAGCTGAGACAGGCCATTTATATGGAGTAAACCACTGGAGACTGCTTGTCTGGGCCTGCAAATTGGGAGAAATGGAGTATCAGGGAATCATCTGGGCAGAGCAACCTGTGTTATACAGGTTAATGGAGATTTAGGTATGGCGGCCACTGTGAGAGATGAGGACTCAGCCAAGGAACAATGGATACTGCCAGCACTTCTGTCTGGGAGAAAGCTGCCCCCAGCCCTTGCCCTGAAGCCCAACAACTCAGTGTCTCCCCGTACATTCCTGGCACTTCTTGAGCAGCTGCCCCAGTATGAAAGCTCAAAGCAAGCAAGTTCGACACAGAGTAAGGCTGGGCGTAGGCCCTTTAAGAGGAAAATCTGAGAATCCCACAGCCCCCTGTCTCACTCAGCCACAATCTCCGCTGGTTTTAACAACCAGAGGCTGTGGGGTCTTCTCTTCCTGGCACTGGAACTCTGGACTGGGGACCCCAGTGTGGGGCCGGAACCCCTCACTCCTCAGGTGAAGAGGGGGCTCAGCAACCAAGATAACCTCTTAACTTTCCACCACCATACGCTGTTGTGGGACTGGGCTGTTTCGCATCGCTGCCCCTCCTACCAGGCTCAAGGTGACCTCTTCTTATGTATGTCCCCAGTTGTAGGACTTCTATTCAGCCAGACCTCAGGCAACTCCCAGTGGTGGTTCCTCTGTAGTTTCATTATAATTTTGATGTGGTCATGAGAGTAAGCTTGCACAGCATCTAACTTCTATGCCATATTGACTGGTCTTCTGTTTCCTTACTTTTAATCAGAAAAGACTGAATTCCTTGAACTGTACTTCATGAATTTCTGTTAGTTAGTCTTTTTACATATTCAGACATTTGATTTAACCCATAGGCTTCATTTGTTCCTGGGTATTATTATAAATGCAATTTAATGCAATTTATGATTCTATAAGCATTTTAATAACTGCAATTACTGAAGTAGTTATGAATTAATTGTACATGAGCATTGACTCATTTTTAAGTATTTTCTCTAAAAGACATACGCTTTACTTATTAAAGTGGTTAGTTTAGCTGGTTAATATAGAATTCTACTTTTTATACTTGAAACAAGAGAAAAGCTAATCTCTTAATCAAATGCTTCTCCCTAAACTTAGTGTTGTAAATCCCGGGTGTTTGAGGATTTAAAATTCAAAGTTTCAAGTA
>NW_006439241.1:0-533 GCF_000325575.1 Pteropus alecto | reverse complement strand
GCCCCTCATGTGGTAGAGGCCCTTCTCCGCAGTAGCCCTGAATGATGGATGACTAATTCCAGAATCACTCTATACCAGGCTCTCCTCCTCGACCAGCCAAGGATTAGCTTCTCCAAAGCTACTGTCAACAACCCAGCCAACCTGTTGCCAGACCCAGACTCCCAGACCCCCATTCATGACTGCATAGACTTCACTGATACTGTGTGTTCCTCGCGGCCAGACCTCAAGGACTCCCCTGAAGCCGATGAAGTTCTGTTCACGGACGGGAGCAGCTTCATGCGAGAAGGAAGGAGGTACGATGGGGCAGCGGTCGTTACTCTAACTGGCACTGTCTAGTCACAGGCTCTTCCTCATGGGGCTTCTGCTCAAAAGGCTGAACTCATCGCCCTCACTGAGGCACTAAGATGGGGAAAGGATAAGGCAGTCACAATATACACAGACAGCCGATATGCCTTTGCCACTGCACCTGTACATGGAGCTATCTACAAAGAAAGAGGACTTCTGACTTCAGTTGGGAAGGACATCAAGAACAA
>NW_006439240.1:0-1412 GCF_000325575.1 Pteropus alecto | reverse complement strand
TTTTGAATATGTTGCTGTATTCAGTTCACTAGTATTTCATTTAGGATTTTTGCACCTATGTTCATGAGAGATATTGGTCTGTAGTTTTCGTTTTTTGTGTTATCTTTACCAGGTTTTGGTATCAGAGTAATACTGGCCTCATAAAATGAGTTGGGAAGTATTGCCTTCTGTTAGGTTTTTTGGAAGTGTTTGAGGAGAATAGGTATTAAATCTTCTTTGAATGTTAGGTAAAATTCACAGGTGAAGCCCTCTAGTCCTGGACTTTTACTTTTTGGTAGGTTTTCGATGATTGTTTCCATTTCCATACTGCTGATTGGTCTATTTAGATTTTCCAGTTCTTGATTCAGTCAAGAAGCTTGTATTTTTCCTACTGGTTTATTTCTTCTAGGTTATTAAATTAGGTGTTATATATTTTTTCATAGTATTCTTGTATGATCCTTTGTATTTCTGCGATATCAGTCATAATTTCCCCTCTTTCATCCCTGATTTTGTTTATTTGTATCCTTTCTCTTTTTTCTTTACTGAGTCTAGCCAAGGTTTTGTCAATTTTATCACCTTCTCAAAGACCCAGCTCTTTGATTCATTTCTTTTTCTATTTTTTTTGTTTGTTTGTTTATTTTCAATTTCATTTATTTCTGCTCTAATTTTGATTATTTCTTTTCTTCCGCTGAATTTAGGCTTCATTTGTTCTTCCTTTTCTAGTTAGGCTGTTTATTTGATCTCGTTCTTGTTTTTCGAGATAGGCCTATAATGATATGAACTTTCCTCTTATTACCGCTTTTGCCGTGTCCCAAAAGTTTCGATATATTGTACTATCATTATCATTCCTTTCTATATATCTCTTGATCTCCCTTATTAGTTCTTCTCTGACTCAGTTATCTTTCAGTAGCATGTTGTTTAATCTCTGTATTTGTGTTTTTTCCTGCTTTCTTTTTATAGTTGATCTCTAGTTTCAAAGCATTATGATCAGAGGATATGGTTGATATGATTTCAACCCTCTTGTATTTGTTGAGGCTATCTTTGTGTCTCAGTATATGTTCAATCCTTGAGAATATTTTGTGTGCCCTGGAGAAGAATATATAAGCAGCTCTTTTGGGATGGAAGGCTCTGTAAACGTCAATTTTGTCCTGTTGGTCTAATGTGTCATTTAAGGATGTTATTTCCTTATTGATTTTCTGTTTGGATGATCTGTCCATATCTGATAGTGGGGTATTTAGGTCCTCTACTACAATAGTGTTTCGGTTTGTTTCTCCATTTAGTTCTGTTAGTTATTGATTTACATATTTTGGGGCTCCCCGATTGGGAGAATAGATCTTAATAAATGCTATGTCTTCTTGGTGCATGATTCCCTTTATCTTTATAAAGTGTCCTTCAGTTTCTTTCTTTATCTTTTTTTATTTTGAAATCTATTT
>NW_006439239.1:2388-18162 GCF_000325575.1 Pteropus alecto | reverse complement strand
TTTCAAGCAAATGGCATTCAGAAAAAGTGGGAGTAGCTGTACTAATATCTGTCAAAATAGACATCAAAATCAAAGAGGTAAAGAAAGATACTGAGGGATACTTCATTATGATAAAGGGAATCATGCTCCAAGAAGTCATAACATTTATTAATATTTATGTTCTCAGTCAGGAGCCCTGAAATATGTAAAGCAATTACTAACAGAACTAAAGGGAGAAACAGACCAAAACACTATGTTAGTAGGGGACCTACATACCCCACAGTCTGATATGGATGGATTATCTAAACATAAAATCAATAAGCAAATAACATCTTTAAATGACACATTAGATCAACTGGACATAATTGACATTTACAGAGCCTTCCCTCCCAAAACAACTGTTTATACATTCTTCTCTAGTGCACAGAACATTCTCAAGAATCGATCACATATTGGGACACAGAGATAGCCTCAACAAATATAAAAGGGTTGAAATCATCCTAAATATATTCTCTGATCATAATGCTTTGAAGCTGGAGATCAACTGTAAAAAGAAAGAGGGGAGATGCAGAAATATGTGGAGATTAAACAACATGCTACTGAAGAATGGCTGAGTCAGAGAAGAAATAAAAAGTGAGATGAAAAGATACATATAAAGAAGTGATAATGATAGTACAACATATCAAAACTTTTGTGACATGGCAAAAGCAGTCATAAGATTAAAGTTCATATCATTACAGGCCTATCTCTAAAAACAAGAATGAGCCTAAATAAATAACTTATTCTTCATCTTATAAAACTAGAAAAGGATAAACAAATGAAGCGTTAAATCAGTAGAAGGAAAGAAATATACAAAGTTAGTGCAGAATTAAATAAAATTGAAAACAAAACAAAACAATAAAAAACATGAATGCAACAGAGAGCTCGTTCTTTGAGAAAGTTAATAAAATTGAGAAACCTCTGGTTAGACTCACTGAAAAAAATAGAAAGGGCACAAATAAAATCAGGGATAAAAGAGGAGAAAATACAAGAGGCACTGCAGAAATACAAAAGATTATATAAGAATATTATGAAAAACTATAGAACATCAAATTTAATAACCTCTTAGAAGAAATGGAACAGTGCTTAGAAAGATACAACCTTTCTAGACTGAATCAAGAAGAACTGGAAAATCTAAATAGACTGATCAGTAGTATAGAAATTGAAACAATCAACAAAAACCTATCAAAAAGTAAGATCCAGGGCCAGATTGCTTCACCAGTGAATTCTACTAAACATTCAAAGAAGATTTAACACCTAATGTCCTCAAACTCTTTCAAAAAATTGAAGAAATGGCAATACTTCCTAACTCATTTTATAAGGTCAATATTAGCATGATACAAAAACCTGGTAAAGATAACACACAAAAAAGAAAACTACAGACCAACATCTCTCATGAACACCGATGCAAAAACCCTAAATAAGATACTAGCAGACAGATACTGCAACCTATTAAAAAGATTGTATACCACAATCAAGTGGGCTTCATCCCAGGGGCACTGAGATGGTTTGTCATATGCAAATTGATTAATATAATACACCATATAAACAAATTTAAAAATAAAAATCATATCATCATATCAATAGATGTAGAAAAAACCTTTGTCAAGATACAGCAACCATTTATGATCAAAACACTTAAAAAATTGGTATAGAGGAAAGTACCTTAACATAATAAAGGCCATATATGACCGACTCTCAGCCAACATCATACTTAATGGTGAAAACTAAAAATCTTTTCTCTACAATCAGGAACAAGACAAGGCTGTCGATTATTGTCATTGTTATTTAATATAATATTGGAGGTCCTAGTGAGTGCAATCAGGCAAGAGAAGTATATAAAAAGCGTCCAAATAGTAAATGAAGTTAAACTGTCAATTATTTGAAGATTACATGATTCTCTATATAGAAAATTCTAAAATCTCCACAAGAACACTACTCGAAAACAATAAGCAAATACAGTAAAGTTTGTGGATACAAAATCAATGTTCAAAAATCCATAGTATTTATACACTCTAAAAATAAATACTCAGAAAAAAAGAAGTGGAAAAAGTAATTCCATTTGCAAAAGCAACAGAAAGAATAAAGTACCTAGAAATAAATTTAATGAAACGTGTGAAGGACTTATATAATGAAAACTGTAAGACCTTATTAAAAGAAATTGAAGAAGATACAAAGAAATGGAAAGATATTCCATGTTCTTGGATTGGAAGAATCAACATAGTTAAAATGACCTTATTACCAAAAGCATTATACAGATTTAATGCAATCTCCATCAAAATCCCATCGGCATTTTTTAAAGAAATAGAACAACAAATCATCAGATTTGTAGTGAAATACAAAAGACCCTGAATTGCCAAAGCCATCCTGAGAAAAACGAACGAGGCTGTAGGTATCACTCTGCCTGACTTCAAACTATACTATAAAGTGACAATAATGAAAATGGTATGGTATTGGCAGAAAAACAGACACACAAATCAGTGGACAAGAATCGAGACTCTATAAGTAAACTCATGTTTATATGGGCAAATAATTTTCAACAAAAGAGCCAAAAATATACCGTGGGGAAAGGAAAGCTTCTTAAATAAATTGTACTGGGAAAGCTGGAAAGCCACCTGCAAAAGGATGAAACTACACTGTTGTCTGTCACTATGCACCACAATTAATTAAAAATGAATTAAGGACTTGAATATAAGACCTGAAACAATAAATTGCATAGAGGAAAACTTAGGAACTAAACTCATGGACCCTGGACTTAAAGAGGATTTTATGAATTTGACCTCAAAGGCAAGGGAAGTAAAAGCCAAAATAAATGACTGGGACTACATCAAAATAAAAGCCCTGGACAACAAAAGAAATCATCAACAAGGTAAAGGGACAACCATCCGAATGGGAAAATATATTTGCAAGCAACACCTCTGATAAGGACCTAATATCCAAAATATATGAAGAACTCATACAACTCAATAACAAAAAAAGAAACAATCTCATTAAAAAATGGGCAGAGGACCTGAACAGACACTTCTCCCTAAAGGACATACAAATGGCCGACAAATATATGAAAAGATGCTCAACATCACTAGCTATTAAGGAAATGCAAATCAAAACCACAATGAGGTACCATCTCACACCTGTTAGAATAGCTGTTATATACAGGACAAGTAATAACAAGTGTTGGACGGGATGCAGAGTAAAAGGAATCCTCATACATTTCTGGTAGGACTGCAAATTGGTACAGGCACTATGGAAAAAAATATGGAGGTTCCTCAAAAAACTGAGAATTGATCTACCATACGATTCAGCAATCCTTCTACTGGGCAATTATCCCAAAGACTTGAAAACCCATATCCGAAAAGATATTTGCACACCAATGTTTGTATCAGCATTATTCACAGTGGCCAAGACATGAAAGCAATTAAAGTATCAGACTATAGATGATTGGATAAAGATGCTGTGGCACATAAATACAATGGATAATTACTCAGCCATAAGAAGAGATGACAGTCATTTGCAAAAACATGGATGAACCTTGAGGCTATCATGCTAAGTGAAATAAGCCAGACAGAAAAAGTTGAAAATTACATGATACACCTTATATGTAGGATATAAACCTAAAAGCAAGACAAGCAGACAAGGACATGAACTACAGAACAGACAAGCAGAAACTCGTGGACATGGACTATAGACCAGTGGTTACCAATAGATAGTTGGAGAGGTGAGAGGTTGAGAGAGGTAGTAAAAGGTGTCAAATATGTGGTGACAGAAAGAAATTTATCTATAGGTGGTGAACACACAATGCAATATATATATATATATATATATATATATATGCCTTGTTGTTGAATTATATGCCTGAAACTTACTAGATTTCATTATCCCATGTCACCATAATAAAAAATTAATTAATTAATTAATAATTTTTAAAAATGGGCAAAGGATGTGAATACACATTACTCCAAAAAGACCATAAAGGTGGCCAGTAGACATGTAAAAAGGTCCTCATGTTGCTGAACATCAGAGAAATGCAAATTAAAACTACAATGAGGTATCACCTCACACCTCTCAGAATGGTTATCATTCACAAATCAACAAACAATAATGTTGGCAGAGATGTAGAGAAAAAGGAACTCTTGTGAAGTGTTGGTGGGATTTCAAATTGGTGTAGACACTACAGAAAACAGTTTGGAGGTTTTCAAAAACTTTTAAAAAATTATTTGATTTCCAGTTTAAATGGTGAAGGGAGGTAAATATAATGCTTGCCTCCTGTCACGATTACATCAAAATTACAACTAAACTACAAAACAACAATCATTGAAAATCACCTGAAATCTAGCTCGACAAAAGTTATAAAACTAAGGACAAACCACCTCAAATCTGGTTAAAAATTAGCTGGGATATCTCAACCGTGGAGGTCTCTTAGAGGAGTAAGATGTCTTAGCCCTACAGCAGGCTCACTAGCCCAGGGTTCTAGTGCCAGGAAATGAAGATTTCATAACTTCTGGCTGTGAAAATCAGTGGAGAATGGCTGAGTGAGGTGGAGGGCTGCTGGAGTCCCCAGTGTTCCATTTAAAGGGTCCATGCATGGATGTGCTTACTGATGGACTCACACTCTCTGAGCTTCAGCACTGGATCTGCAGCTTGAAAGGTGCCAAGGCCATATGGGGAGAAACTGCTTTATTTGGCTTCAGTGCAAGGGATGGAAGGGCAGCTTTTTTTAGACAAAAGTGATGGTAGAATTCATTGTTTCCTTGTTGAGCTCTCCCCACTCCTGGAATGCACATTCAGGCAGTGGCCATATCTGAGTCACCATCAATCTGTTAACACTTGTTGCCCTGCCCTGGTGATTTCCTAAGACCTTACCCCAATTTTGGGCCCGTCCAAGCCACTTCCAGTGGATTTTCCATACAAATAGTCTTTATTGGCTCTTTCTGTGGACTTTCCTAAAATCTAAAAGTTTTGCAAACCCAAACAAGCAGCATCTGGCCTTGGTGTCCTTTGTATCTCTTTCTGAACAGACCCAATTCGGCAGTAGCAACAGCCAGACTAGGTTTGCAGCTTGGCTTCTTGAGGTACCTTCAAGCCCAGCATGGATGTCAGCCATCTGCAGATGGCTTGATGGCTCAAGCCGAGTGGCTCCCGTCAGGGCACAGGCTGCAATTTGACTTGGTCTACTATAGGGCCCCTCCCCAAAGGCTTGGTTGGCATGTCTGGTAGCCAGCTTCAGATGGAGCAGGAGTAGCACCCAGGGACACATCCAAGAACAACACACCAAAAAGGCAGAGTGGACAAGCACCTGAGCCCCGCTAAAGCGAATCCTGTTCCATAGAATCAGCCCATGAACAGTATTCCTGCATTCTAGTCACTGGCCAGTCCTTACAACTGATCAGCCTGAAGGTCAGTCCCTTACATTAACATGCACACAGCAACCAAGGCTCAAATACAACAGGAGGGCACACACAGCCCATACAAGAGACACACCTGGAGAACTCAGGTGACCAGAGAGAGGCTGTGCTATTCAGCTCCATAGAACACCTACTACATAAGGCCACTCTACTAAGACTGGAAACATAGCAGCCCTACCTCATACATAGAAACAAACATAGGGAGGTAGCCCAACGGGGAGAAAGGAACATGTCCTAAATGAAAGAACAGAACAAAGCTCCAGAAAATGAACTAAACAAAATGGAGACAAGCAATGTACCAGATGCAGAGTTCAATACATTGGTTATAAGGATGCTCAATGAATTTAGGGAACGAATAGATGAACTCAGAGAGAACTTTAACACAAAAATGGATATAGGAAGCATGAAAAAAGAACAAATCAGGGTTTCTTCTCCCCCCCACCATACAACTTCTCCAATACTTGTTTTTACCTGTCCTGTTGATGATAGCCATTCAAACAGGTGTGAGGTGATATAACATTGTGGTGTCGATTTGCGTTTCCCTAATAGCTGAACATCTTTTCATATGTCTGTTGGCCATTTGTATATCTCTTAGGAGAAAAGAACCTTCATACACTACTGGTGGGAATGTAAATTGGTAAAGCCACTATGGAAAACAGTATGGAGGTTTCTCAAAAATTAAGAATAGAATTATCATACGACTAAGCAATCCCTCTTCTGGGTATCTATCCCCAAAATTTGAAAACATTTATCCCAATACTCTTCAATATTCATAGCAGCATTATTTATGGTGGCCAAGACATGGAAACAACTGAAGTATCCTTCAATAGATGACTGGATAAAGAAGATGTGGTACATATACACAATAGAATATTATTCAGCCATAAGAAGAGATGAAATATTTCTGTTTGTGACTAAATGGCTGGATCTTGAGATTACCATTCTATGTGAAGTAAGTCAGACATAAAAAGTTGAGAACCATATGATTTTACTTATATGTGGGACATAAAACTGAAAGCAAGAAGCAGACAAGATAAATAGAGACTCATGGACATAGACAATAGTTTAGCAGGAAACACCCAATCAGAATGACAAAATGAAAAAAGAATTAAAAAATAAGAGGATAGTTTAAGGGGTCTCTGGGACATCACGCTTACCAACATTGCATTGTAAGAATAACGGAAGAGAGAGAACAAAGAATCGAAAACCTGTTTTTAACTTGGTGAAGGAAATAGACATGCAAACTCAGGAAGTGCAGAGAGTCCCATACAAGATAAACCCAAAGAGGACTATACTAAGACATATCATAATTAAAATACCAAAGATTAAAAACAAAGAGAGAAAAAATCAGCAAGAGAAAAGCAGTTTCTTACCTACATGGGAGCTCCCATAAGAGTGCCAACTGACTTCTCAGTAGAAACTTTGCAGGCCAGAAAGGAGTGACACAAAATATTCAAAGTGATAAAAAGCAAGAACCTACGACCAAGATTACTCTACACAGCAACTCTCTTATTTGTAATTGAAAGCTAGATAAAGAGCTTTACAAATAGAAAAGGCTAAAGGAGTTCGTCACCACAAAACAAATGTTACAAGTGTTAGAGGGACTTCTTGAAGAAGGAGGAGGAGAAAACACAATAAAAAATATAAATAGTAAAATGGTAATAACTACATATCTATCAATAATTACTATAAACATAAATGAATTAAATGCTCCTATCAAAAGTCATAGGGTAGCTGAATGGATAAGAAAACAAGACCCTTACAATGCTTCCTACAAGACTCACTTCAGATTGAAAGACATATACAGACTGAAAGTAAAGGTATGGAAAAAAGATATTTTATGAAAATGGAAACAAACAGGGAAGTTGGGGTAATGATACTTAAACCAGACAAAATAGCCTTGAAAACAAAGACTATAATAAGAGACAAAGAAGAACCCAGTAATCCCACATCTAGTGTTTATGTCTGAAGAAACCCAAAACACTACTTTGAAGGGACATGTACATCCATATGTCCATTGAAGCATTACTTACAATAACCAAGATATTGAGGCAACCTGGTGAGACATCCTGGGTGTCCAATTTATTAATGGATAAAAAGTAGGTGGTACATACATATGATAGAATATTACTCATCCATAATAAAGAATGAAATCCTGTCATCTGCAACATGGATAGACCTAGGGGATGTTGTGCTGTGTGGAGTTAAGTCAGACAAAGAAAGACAAAAGCTATATGATTTCACATACATGTAGAATCTAAAGAACAAAATAAACAAATAAAACAGAAACAAACTAATAGATACAGAAAACTTTTTGATGATTGCCAGTTGAGAGGGATATTGGGTGGATGAGTGAAAAAGGGGAAAGAATTAAGAAGTACAAATTGGTAGTTACAAAATAGTCATGGGGATATAAAGTTTAGCTTAAGGAATATAATCAATAATATTGTAGTAACTGTGTATAGTGCCAGGTGAGTACTAGACATATTGGGGTGATCACTTCATAAGTTATATAAATGTCTAATCATTATGTTGTACACCTGAAACTAATATAATATTGTATGTCAGCTGTAATTGAAAAATAAAGTTATTTAAAAATTAAAAATAAAACTACCTTATGACCCAGCAATTTTACTTCTGGGTATTTATACTTAGAAATCATTAACACTAATTTGAAAAGATGTACCCCTGTGTTTACTGCAGCACTATTTACAATAGCCAAGCTATGGAAGCAACCTAAGTGTCTATCAAGGATTGGATAAAGAAGATACAGTACATATATACAATGGAATGTTACTTGGCCACAAAAAGGAATAAAATCTAACCATTTGTAACAACATGGATCGACCTAGAGGGTATTATTCTAAGTTAAATATGTCTGACTGAGAAAGACAAATATCATATGATCTCAATTGCCTGAAATCTAAGGAACACAATAAACTGGCAAACAAAACAGAAACAGACTTATAGATATAAACAACAAACTGATGGTGCCCAGATGGGAGGGGGATTGGAGCAGGGTTAAAAAAGTAACAAGATTTAAACATACAAATTGGTAGATATAAAGTAGTCATAGGGAAATAAAGTACAGTATAGAGAATATAGTTAATAATATTGCAACCACTACGTATAATGCCATGCGGATACTAGACTAATTGGGGGACTGCTGTGTAAATTATATATACATCATACTGTATACCTGAAACTAAAAGAAAATAATATTGAATATCAACTGTAACTGAAGAAAATAATTTTTAAAAATTCTCTTTGTCTTTAACCTTTGGTGTCTTAATACAGTGTGTCTTGGTGCGGGCCTCTTCCAGTTATTTTGTTAGGGACTCTGCACTTCTTGGACTTATATGTCTTTTTTCTTTGTCAAGTTGGAGATATTTGCAGTCATTATTTCCTCAAAAAGTTTTCAATCCCTTGGTCTCTCTTTTCCTTCTTGTACCCCTAGGATGTAGACATTAGTATGCTTGATGTTTTCCTAGAAGTCCCTTAAACTATTCTAATTAAAAAAAAAATTTTTTTTCTGCTGTTCTGATTGGCTGTTTTCCACTTCCCCGTCTTTCAATCACTTATTTGATTCTCTGCTTCATCTAATCTGCTGATGATTCCATCTAATATAGTCTTCATTTAAATTTTTGTATTCTTCATTTCTAACTGGTTATTTTTTATGGTTTCTATCTCCCTTTTTAATGTTTTTTATCTTGTAGTTGAAGTTTCACTGAGTTCATGTTTTTTCCCTTTTTTCATTGAGCATCCTTGTAACGTGTTTTCAACTCTGTATCTGGTAGATTGCTTGTCTCCATTTCATTTAGTTCTTTTTCTGGAGTTTTGTCCTGTTTTTACATTTGGGACATGTTTATTTGTCTTCTCATTTTTCCTTACTCCGTATGTTTTGTTTCTATTTATTAGGTAGATATGTTATGTTTTCCAGTCTTGGCATTTTGGTGTTATATAGTAGATGTTATGTTGGCTGAGTGGCACAGTATCCCTGGACACCTGAGCTGGGTGCTCCAGGGATGTCCCTTGTGTCATTTGTGTGTGCCCTCCAATTGTATTTGAGCCTTTGTTGCTTTTGGTATGTCAGAAGTTGAGATTGACCCTCAGACTGCCTGGCTGTGAGGCCTGGCCTTGACTAAAGAGGTAAGCTATTGTGTGGGGCCTAATCTCATAGAGCTAGCATCACTTTAGCTGGTGCTCTGGTGCCCATTGAGTTCTTTCTTCAGGTGTGTCACTTGTTGAGCTGGTTGAGTGGTGCTCTGGTGTGATCTGAACCCAACCAGCAGATGTGTTGTTTCTGGAGCCTTGTGGGATGGACTTGGGTGCAGTCCAAGGTTATTTGCTACTTGTGCCCAGCTTGCGACCATCTAGTAGGAGTTACAAAGTCATCTGAAGATGTTTTCCATCTGTGCTGTCTTTGGAGATACTTGGGAGAGGCTATGCTGCAATCCAAAGTTGGCTGCCACTAGAGTCAGGCTTTGACCTTTTGGTAGATACCCCAATGTGAGCTGAGGCCAGTTGCCACTTGTGCCTGGCTGTGGCTACTTAGTTGAAGATACACTCCAAGCCAAGACTGGCCACTGCTTATGCCAGGCTTGGGGCCACCTGATGAGAGTTACAATGCAAATCGAAACTGCTGTTTGCTTTTGTTAGGCTTGAGGCCACTTAGAAAGTGGTACTGGGCATTCTGAAGCCAGCCAATACTTGTCTGGGGTTTGTGGACCTTTTGGAGATTTTAGGAAAGTCTGCAGCATGAGCCAAGGCAGGCTGCTGGAATAGGTTAGGGACTGCATTAAGAGTTGGATAAGGCAGGGTCTCAGGGAATAACTAGGGCAGGGTGTTAGCCAGGTTAGTGGAGAGCACATATTTGTTGCCTTCCTGCACTGGGCCCACTGGGTGGAAGGAAGTTCAACAAAGGAACAATGGTGCTTACCAACAATTTCACCCAGGGTAGAGCTGCCCTAATCCCTGCCCCTCCAGCCTTCACCCTGAAGCTAGTAAATGTATTTTCTCCCCATATGCCCCTAGCACTTTTTGAGCTGCTGCTCCTTTGTTGGGGCTTACTTAGATCAAGTAAATTTGTGAGCCAGCAAATATGTATGTGGGTTCCTCAAAAGGAAGGCCTGGGACTCAAGCAGCTCTCCGTTTCTCTCAGACACAATCTCCATTGTTTTTCACACCCTAATGAAGGACTCCTCTTCCCAGCACTAGCACTCTGGGCCGGGGATCCAACTGTAAGTCTGGGACCCTTTGCTCCTTTGGGTGTGAGGAGGTGGGGAATCTGCAGCTGAGATATTTCTTCTGATTCTTTTTTTGTATTACATTTGTTTAATTATATTATAATTATTAATGCAACAGCTCCTTCAATCATTTCATTAAGATAATAAAAAATAATGGTATAATGATGGTTAAAGCTGGTTCAATCACAGTTTTACAAGCTTATTTATCAAGAGTGAAAATAGAAGACTATTAAAAATAACTAAAAAGATAA
This sequence comes from Pteropus alecto, assembly GCF_000325575.1. Classification (NCBI taxonomy): domain Eukaryota; kingdom Metazoa; phylum Chordata; class Mammalia; order Chiroptera; family Pteropodidae; genus Pteropus; species Pteropus alecto. Next base: position 7,245 of record NW_006439239.1, on the reverse strand, counting down.
CATGTTATAGTGCTTAATGTTTCTGTAACTGTTGGTAAGGCTTACATCTAAATCTGATACGGAATTCTTAATTTCATTGAAATAGTTTTTTCTCAGCCACATGGTATACCTTGGTACTATGAGTCTGGAAGAGACTATGAGTACCACTTCTTGTCTTCAGCTGTGACCACACAATATCAGCAAGTGCATCTTTTATACAGAAGCATGTGCCCTTCATAAAAATCAGTCAAACAAACAAACATTCAGACATGTAGCAGCTTCATGGTTTTCTTCTTTTAGCTTCTACAAGCCAGCAGCCTGGAAAGCAGCTATAGATTCTTCACTGGGCAAGATACCTATCAAAACGTTGATGTCTCTTACTGTTCATGCAATCAGTGCTGCAAAAAGCCTGTAGAATTCTTCTGTAGAATTAGCCTGCTGATCTTTGTTAATTGCTGTCTACATATTACTAAAAGAGGCAGGAGGATCATCACTCTGCTGCAACACTCCAATGGCATTACAAAACTTATCTACAAGTAAGTTCACGTGCAGCTGTGTGAGCCAATCTACCATTTTCCTCTCATCTTTCTAATTCTTAATCACCACACCATGGGTGTGACACCTGCCTGGTACATTCTCTGCCCCTTCTTCCAGTGTCGACATGGCTTCTTCTTGATATCCTTAATTATAGGAATTCTGTTCAGCTAGTCTCCAGGTGGTTCTCAATGATGGTTCTTCTATCATTTAGTTGTAATTTTAATGTGGTCGTGGGAGGAGGTGAACACAGAATTTACCTATTTTGCTGTATTGACTGGAAGTTCCTTCTGTCTCCAATTTTCCAATCTCACTTTTCCTAAGTTCCCAGTCAGCAAGGTATTTGTCCATGCCAAATAATTCGTGTGTATTCATACTTCAGACCATGTTTCCTATACCTAAAGTTGATGACTAGATTTAGTGCTCAAAGATATGCACACTGAAGATATGTTTCCTCACCATAGGCAGACATATCCTTCAGTGGGATTATGGTATTGTAACAGCTCATTTGTAAACTTTCACTATCATATCATAGGCTAGGCCTGGTTTTTATCCTTCTCTGTCAGCTGGTCACTGGAAACCCCCAAAAGGCCATGTGTGTAAGCTTGGGGAGAGGGTACAGTGGTAGGTAACACATGCATATGGGCCACCTATGTGTGTAATTCACTTCTGCCCTGTAGAAATGTACCTTTTCCATCATACAAGAAATTGCCCTTCCAACTATAAGACATTATAGAGCCATGTTTATCTAATGGCGGCTTCTTTTGCATAGTCACTTGTTTTGATCAGATGTAAGAGGATCAGTAGTATTCCAAGAGCCACTCTTCAAATAAAGCAGAGTTCTTTACTGCAGAATATATTGCCTGGCCACAGAAACCTAGGGGTTTGCACTGTGCCTCTCCTATTATGGGTTTACAGAATTTTCACACAGCATTTTTCATGTAGAAAAATGCATGGAGTTTGTCACATATGGCCTGAGTGGTAGGGCAGCTTATATCATAGTTTGATCTATTCTGAAAGAATCAACCAACAGGCAACAAGTGGATTGCAAAGTGTTATAGACTGAATGTGTCCCTACCAAATTTATGTGTGTTAGTATTAGGAGGTGGAGACTTTGGGAGATGATCAGTTCATGAGGGTAGAGCCCTTGTGAATGGGATTATTGCCCTTACTGAAAAGATCCCAGAAAGTTCTCTTGTCCCTATTGTAATGTGAGGACACAATGGAAAGGTGGCCATCTATGAAGAAGTGAGGCCTCACCACACATGTAATCTGCTGGTGCTTTCATCTTGGATTTCCCAGCCTTCAGAACTGTGAGCAATAAATTTCTGTTGTTTATTAGCTACTCAGTCTATGGCATTCTGTTTTAGCAGCTGGAATGAACTTAAGTAGTATTGTCAAGAGTGAACTATGTAATCTCCAAGATTCAAAGAGGCTTATCTCTTTGCTTCGCCTCTTTTTTAGTAGTAGGGGCTACAGATGCAGTGAATTGTCCTTTGCCTTGGAGGGGATATCTTAGCACATCCGAGAAACATTCTCTCTCTACAAGCTTCACCGACGTGGTTAACCACTGGCTATATTTTGCACCTATTTCCCACCCTCTGTTGCTCATGTTTCTCATATCATTTGGTATACTTGTCATTTGCTGTATTGTAGGTCAGATTATTATAATATTATTAATAGAATAGATGATAATATCTTCTGGAATTGCATGATAATCTAGGTTCCTTAGGAATATATTGTGATGGAGAAAAGGAGAATTAAGATGGTCATGGGGTAAGGCAATAAATTTATATTACTGTCCACACCAAGTGAGGAAGGTATTTTTCTTTTTCAATTATATAAGTCAAGCAGTATCCTCATTGACTGTCAGTTGTCTCACTCTTAGGAACACTGTGGTCTATAAGTCACCACCACAAATCCCTAGAGATCGAGGCCTTCTAGTTGCCATTTCAGCCCTGATCTCCTTTAATGTATTTATACTCATTCTGCTTCTGACTGTTGGTACTGCCACCTGGCTTCTGCTATTTCAGAATTCTATTATCTCCATTGGCATTTGTGAAACTAGTTGCACAGCAGCATCTCCTACTATTAACCTTGGCCTACAGAGGATAGTCACAACTAAACTCATTGGTACCAGTGCTCCCCTCGCTAGTGCATTTATTGCCATTGTAGTGTCTCCTGGGCCCTAAAAATTTGGGTGCAATCTCTTTTGAGAGTATCAACTCTGTGACCCAGCAATCACATTCCTCTTTGTAGCTACTGGAGCTTTGGTTTTAAAACTGTGGAAAACTACCTATTAATAGGTTGTGAAATTCTTTCAGTGAACTTGGGCAAAACATTTTTATATACAATGCTGGAATAGAATATAAAATAGAAGTATTATAAATAGTCATGATATTCATTCCAGAAAAAAATTATAGGATATATATTTTTTCAATTGTCTTTGCATATATTATATATATTTTTTATTCTGTCTTTAATGCTTTTACTCTAGATATCAACATGGTTGATCTCCTTATATCCTTCAAAATTTTTCTCAAGCATAGCATCAATGAGGACTTCCTTGATTACACACTATATAAACATTTGCTCTCATCAATTCTCTAGCTTTACTTTCTAGGTTTTCTCCCTAAAATTTATCACAATCTACCATAACAAGTATCTTACTTTTTTATTCCTACTCTGATTTCCTCAACTAGAATAAAACCTCCACAAGGGCATGGAGTATTCTTTTGTTTAATCTCAAAATCTATGCCAAGAAGAGTACCTGGTACATAATAAGTGCTAAAAAGTTGTTAAAATGTATGACATCCACAATTATGTTTACATTGTCATTAAAGAAAAGTGCATTGTTTAGAATGGATTTTTCTAGAGAAACTCTTATAATTTGTCCAAGACTTACATGTGTCCCTATCAGTAAGAAAAAGGGTAACCTGCCCTACTCCATCCAGAATTGGTTAGAAAATATAAAATGTATCATGGCTAGAAATGGTATTATTTCATGAAACACAATGTTTCAGGTTCATACATATATGTCATTCATTTATGAATGCATGTGTAAATATTACATAAATAGAATTATATATATTGCATATATCATATGATCCCAATATATCCAGAAAGTTTACATCCTCAATTTTTTAAATTAAAATTACTGGGGTGACATTGGTTAATAAAATCATATAGGTTTCCAGTGTACAATTCAATAGTACATCATATGTATACTGCATTGTGTGTTCAGCACCCAAAGAAAAATTTCCATCTTTGCCATGTATTTGACACCCTTTACTCTTATCTACCTCCTTCCTCCCCACTCCCTTTCCTTAAGGTAACCACTAATCCACTGCCCGTGTCCATGATTCCGTTCATTTGTCATATTTGTTTGTTGCTTTCAGTTTTATATCCCATATATAAGTGATACGATATGGTTCTCAACTTTTTCTGTCTGACTTATTTCGCTTAGTATGATAATCTCAAAATCTACCCATGTTGTTGTAAATGTCAGTATTGCATCTTTTCTTATGGCTGGGTAATATTCCATTGTATACAACTTTTAGCATTTCACCTTTAAATATATTTGCAATGAACATCGGGGTGCATATATCTTTACAGATACATGTTTTCAAATTTTGGGGGTGGATATCCAGAAAAGGGATTTGTGAGTCATATGGTAATTCTATGCTTAGGTTTTTGAGGAAGCTTCATACTGTTTTCCATAGTGGCTTTACCAATTTACATTCCCACCAGCAGTGTATGAGAGTTCCTTTCCCCTCGCAACCTCTCCAACACTTATTACTTGTTCTATTGATGGTAGCCATTCTAACAGGTGTGAGGTAGTATCTTATTGTGGTTTTGATTTCCATTTCCCTAATAGCTAGTGAAGCTGAGCATATTTTTATATGTCTGTTAGCCATTTGTATGTCTTCTTGGGAGAGGTGTCTGTTCAGGCCCTCTGTCCATTTTTTAAATTGGATTGTTTATTTAGAGTTATATGTGTTCTCTGTATATTTTGAATATTAGGCCCTTATCAGAAGTGTTTGACCTTATTACCCAAAGTAATAATCAGATTTAATGCAATCCCTATCAAAATCACAGTGGCATTTTTTAAAGAAACAGAATAAAAAAATCATCAGATTTGTATGGAAGCACAAAAGACCCCAAACAGCAATCCTGAGAAAAAAGAACAAGGCCAGAGATATCACTCTGACTTCAAATTATACTACAAAGTGACAATAATCAAAACAGCATGCTACTGGCAGCAAAACAGACGCACAGACCAATGAAACAGAATTGAGAATCCAGAAATAAAGCCCTATATATGGGCAAATAATTTTCAACAGA
>NW_006439239.1:0-2330 GCF_000325575.1 Pteropus alecto | reverse complement strand
ATATATATATATATATATTTGTTTGTTTGTAAAATCATGCATTGCATAATGATGTTTTAGTCAATACTGGACCACATATAACACTGTGGTCCCAAAAGATTAAAATAGAGTCAAAAAATTCTTGTCGTTTGGTGAGATAGTAGCTATTATAAAATTGTATCACAAAGGTTGCAAAAATCAACAAGGCTGTGGTTGAGATGGCAAATGACTTTAACCTGGGTATGGATGAGGATAACTTTAGTGAGTGTTTAGAGGTGGTTTCTGAAGAATTGATTAATGAAGAGTTGTTGGACCTGGAACAGGAATGCATAGCTGAAAATAGGCAAGAGAAAAAAATTACTAGTAAGAAAAACAACCCCCAAGAAAACTCGCAATGAAAGGCTTAGCAGATACTTTTGCAGTCCTCAACATGTTCCTTAAAAAGTTTGAAACCATGAACCCCCAACACAAAAGGTTTCATTAATAGAGAGGAATGTTTATGATGCTTTATCTGCTTACAACCAAAATCTATGATAAAAAAATGAAACACACCAAGTAAACCACCATGACCATATTTCTGAAGTGACATCTCCTCAGGAAGAGCATAATCAGGTCCTCTAGGAGGTATCCAGAAAGAAGGCATCTTTATCATATCAGATAACAGCACCATAAATGTTATTGCCCTGGAAGGTCTTCCAGTGGGACGAAATGTGATGAATGACAGTGATATTGATGATTCTGACCTTTTGTAGGCCTCGGCTGATGTGTTCGTCTGTGTCTTAATTTTTAACAAAAAAGTTTTAAAAGTAAAAAAAATAAAAAATTTAAAACAGAAAAAGGATGGAACCCTTGCACATTGCTGGTGGGGATGTAAATTGGTACAGCCGCTACAAAAAACAGTATGACCGTTCCTAAAAAAATTAAGAATAGAATTACCATATGACCCAGCAATCCCTCTTCTGGGTACTTACCCCAAAATTTTGAAAACATTTATCCATAAAGATATACAACCCTGATGTTGATGGCAACATTATTTACAGTGGCCAAAACATGGGAACTACTGAAGTGTCCTTCGATAGATGATTGCTTAAAGAAGATGTGGTACATATACACAATGAAATATTATTCAGCCATGAGAAAAAATGACATACTGCCATTTGTGATAACATGGATGTATCTTGAGATTATCGTGCTAAGCAAATTAAGTCAGACAGGAAAGCTGAGAACCATATGATTTCACTCTTATGTGTAATATAAAACTAAAACCAACAAATGAACAAGAGACTCATAGACACGGATGACAGTTTAGTACTTATTAGAGAGAAGGAGGGAGGAGAGGAGGTAGATAAGGTAAAGGGGATCAAATATGTAATGGAAGGAAATTTATCTTTGGGTGGTAAACATACAACGCAATATACAGTAGATGGATTATAGAAGTGCACACTCAAAACCTATATAATTTTCTTAACCAATGTCACCCCAATAAATTTAATAAAAAGTAAAGTAGAGAAAGGTATTTAGAATAGGGTATAAAGAAAACATTTTTGTATGGCTGTACAACGTGTTTGTTTTAAGCTAAGCATTATTACAAAATAAAAAATTAAAAAATTAAGAGTTTATAAAGTAAAAATGTTACAGTAAGCTGTTTATTTTTTATTTATTTTTAATTTTTTAGCAGACTATTTTCTTACATTGCACACGTCAATGAGTTTCTTTTCAATTATAGCTGACATATAACAATATATTAGTTTCAATTGTACAGCATAGTGATTAGAGAGCTATATAACTCACAAAGTGATCACCTCACTAAACCTAGTACTCCTTTCTCCTTACATATTTATTACAATGTTATTAACTATTTTCCTTATGCTATACTTTATATCTTCATGTCTATTTTGTAATTACCCATTTGTATTTCTTAATCCCTTGCCTTTTTTCGCCATCTCCCCAACATCCCTCCCACCTAGTAGCCGTCAAAATATTTTCTGTATCTATGAGTTTATTTCCATTGTTGTTGTTTATTTTGTTCTTTAGATTCCACATGTAAGTGAAATCATGAAATATTTATCTTTCTCTCTCTGACTTATTTCATTCAGTGCAATACCCTCTAGGTTTATCAAGGCAATATCTTTTTCCATTCTCTTCCTTTTGGTATCTGTGTGTCTTTTAATCTGGAGTCTTGTAGGCAGCATATGTAGGGGTCTTGTTTTCTTATCCATTCATTCACTTGATTTTTTGGTTGGAGCACGTAATTATTTTTCACTTCAGGTATTTGTTGATAGGAATGTTATTACCATTCTTTATTCCTTTTTTTCCATACATGTTTTCTCTTCTTAAAGAAGTCCCTCCAA
>NW_006439238.1:0-718 GCF_000325575.1 Pteropus alecto | reverse complement strand
ATTTCTCTTGTCTGATTGCACTCACTAGTATCTCCGATGTTATATTGGATAACAGTGGTGACAGTGGACAGCCTTGCCTTGTCTCTGATTTTAGAGGGAAGATTTTTAGTTTTTCACCAGTAAGTATAATGGTGGGTTTGTCATAGATGGACTTTATGATGTTAAGGTACTTTCCTTCTATACCGATTTTGTTGAGAGTTTTGATCATAAGTGGATTCTATATCTATTGATATGATCATATGATTCTTATTTTTTAATTTGTTTATGTGGTGTATCACATTAATCAATTTGCATATGTTGAACCATCCTTGTGCCCCTGGGATGAAGCTCAATTGATCATGGTGTATTATCTTTTTAATATTTTGCTGTATTCTGTTCACTCATATCTTAAGGACTTTTGCCTCTGTGTTCATGAGAGATATTGGTCTGTAGTTTGTTTGTTTGTTTGTTTGTTTGTTTTCTTTACAGTATCCTTACCAAGTTTTGGTATCATAGTAATATTGACCTCATAAAATGCATTGGGAAGTATTGCCTTTTCTTTGATTTTTTTGGAAAAGTTTGAGGAGAATAGGTATTAAATCTTTGAATGTTAGGTAGAATTCACTGGTGAAGCCATCTGGTCCTGAACTTTTACATTTTGGTAAGTTTTTGATAATTCTTTAAATTTCCATGCTGCCGGTCAGACTATTTAGATTTTCCAGTTCTTGATTCAGTCTAG
>NW_006439237.1:0-607 GCF_000325575.1 Pteropus alecto | reverse complement strand
AAAAAGAGAGATCAAAAGATACATAGAAACAAATGTTTATGGTAATACAACTTGAATGAGAATGATAGTACAACATATCAAAACTTTTGAGACATGGCAAAAGTGGTCATAAGCAGTCAAAAACAAGAACGAGCCTAAATAAACAATCTAACACTTCATCTTAAAAAAAAAAAAAAAAAAAGAAAACTAGAAAAGGAAGAACAAATGAAGCCTAGTCAGCAGAAGGAAAGAAATCATCAATCTGAGCAGAAATAAATGAAATTGAAAATAAAAAATAAATAAATAAATAAATAGAAAAAAATAAATGTAACCAAGAGCTGGCTCTATAAAAAGGTTAATAAAATTGACAAACCCCTGGCTAGACTCTCTAAAGAAAAAAAAGAGAAAGGACACCAAAAAAAATCAGGGATGTAAGAGGAGAAATTAAGACAGACACTGCTGAAATAGAAAGGATTATACAAGAATACTATGAAAAATTTATAACACCAAATTTCATAACCTAGAAGAAATGGACCAGTACTTAGAAAAATACAAACTTCCAAGACTGAATCAAAAAGAACTGGAAATTCTAGATAGACCATTCAACAGTATGGAAATTGAAACAATC
>NW_006439236.1:0-618 GCF_000325575.1 Pteropus alecto | reverse complement strand
TTGGATATGAGTTTTCAAGTTTTTGGGGTAAATACTCAGTAGAGGATATTTGCTGGATCATATGGTAGATCAATTTTTAGTTTTTTGAGGAACCTCCATACTGTTTCCCAAGGTGGCTGTACCAATTTGCAGTCCCACCAGCAGTGTGTGAGAATTCCTTTTTCTTTGCATCTTCTCCAGAATTTGTTATTACATGTCCTGTTGATTACAGTTATTTTAACAGGTGTGAGATGGTATCTCATTGTGGTTTTGATTTGCATTTCCCTAATAGCTAGTGACGTTAAGCATCCTTTCAAATATTTGTTGGCCATTTGTATGTCCTCTAGGGAGAAGTGTCTGTTCAGGTCCTCTGCCCATTTTTTTGATTGGATCGTTTGTTTCTTTGTTGTTATTGAGTTGTATGAGTTCTTTGTATATTTTGGATATTAGGCCCTTATCAAGGCATTGCTTGCAAATATATTTTTTCATTCAGATGGTTGTCTCTTTACTTTGTTGACGATTTCTTTTGCTGAGCAGAAGCTTTTTAGTTTGATGTAGTCCCATACATTTATGTTTGCTTTTACTTTCCTTGCTTTTGAGGTTGAATTCCTAAAATCCTCTTTAAGTCCAAGGTCCTTG
>NW_006439235.1:702-975 GCF_000325575.1 Pteropus alecto | reverse complement strand
AGAAAAGTAATTCTAAATCTACTTGAGCATCTTAACTCTTAGGCATATCTGCAGTTAATGTAGGAAGTATATAGATTTTTAATTTTTAGCTAAATTGATAAATTATCACCTATTTCTTAAAGCTGTTGTAGTCCACATTAAACAATTACACCATCAAATCAGTAGTTGGACCCTAAATGTGGGCTTCAGCCTTTCTTCAATTCTTTCATCATTCACCAATATCAAGTAATAGTTAACCAAAGTGTCATATATCAAACTCTGAATAAATAGACT
>NW_006439235.1:0-390 GCF_000325575.1 Pteropus alecto | reverse complement strand
ATGTTTTAAATGAATTTCCTTCTCCAGCCTCCATATCCTCACCATCGTGTGACTTTCATGTTCACAAGCTGGAAATGTGGCAATTCTGAGTCAATCCAGACAACTATGTTATTTTATATGGAATCTAAGCTGTAGAATACAATTAGAGAAATCCTCCAGCTTACAAATTTATTCAATTCAACCCAGGCAATATGATAATGATAACCAGGAATGTTTCCATGTCCTAGTACTGAAAAATAGTAAAGGATGTAGACTAAGGCTCATCTATCTACGTCTCTGATTTAACTCTGCCTTTTCTTGTCTTTTTCCTAACTAACAAATCCGTAAATTGTAGATGACTGATAGCAATTTAGTGCATGTGTCTATAGCCATTCACATTTTTTCCCATAT
>NW_006439234.1:0-693 GCF_000325575.1 Pteropus alecto | reverse complement strand
TTCCTAATAATTCAAAACAAAATATTTCAGTTCTTATAGATAGAATCATAAATTATCTGGGAAAATAACTTATATGGAATGTCAGAAGCCAGCCGACCAAGTCAAACCAGGTACCTGAATGGGGGAGCGGGGACTGAGAAAAAAGAGAAGACAGACAGGGTGCAGGAAGGAGAACAGATCTCACAACTGTCTCTCCGCGTTTATTTCTTATGCTTCTTTTTATACATAATCTGTTTTGTGTATCCCAAGATAACATGAGATCAAGGTACAATTTTCGACACTCCCTTTGACACTCCCTTCGACACTCCCTTCGACACTCCCTTCGACTATTCTTAATCTTCTTGCTGGAATTCCACAGAACCAGCCTTTTTCTTTTTTATGCAAGCAGGCCTCCCGAGATAATCCATGCACTCTTTTGAATTTGGGGAGCATTAGCTCCCTACAATGGAAAAGTGCATTCTCTTTTATTACCAGAAAGATAAAGTATCATTGTGGTTATTTTCATATACTATACCCCAAAATAGAGTACATATGGAACCTTAACTCTACTGAACTCAAATAAGTTTCCTGTTTCATAAAAGTAAATACAAAATAGAACCTCAAGTGTTTATATACTTAATATTAAGCTTTTTCAATGCTATTATTATTCTACATTAAATAACTGGTATGATTCATGGATTAGGACTTAAGGTC
>NW_006439233.1:0-389 GCF_000325575.1 Pteropus alecto | reverse complement strand
CCTAAGAATGAGATTGATTGATCATATGATCCTTATTTGTTTCATTTAGTAAGAAATGGTCAAACTGTGTTCTATGTGCCTGTACCATTTGCATTCTCACCAGCAACACATAAGTGTTCTTGCTGCTCCATATTCTGTTAATAGTTGGTATCATCTATTAAAAAATGGCATAGATGACAGAGGCTCTGTTCATCTCTCTGGCGACCAAATCAAAGTTGTGACAGAAACAAGAAGCAGCAATAAGGAAAAATCCCCTGGGATGAACAAGCCATACCACTGTGGAGAAATCCAAGAAATCGCCCTGCAACGACAGAAGGTAGGATGGGGTGAGGACGCAGGGCTACAAGTGGCTGCGTGAGACAGAGGCTGTGGCAGCAGTGGCAGCAGAT
>NW_006439232.1:0-1180 GCF_000325575.1 Pteropus alecto | reverse complement strand
ATTTTAAGTTGATGGTTGCTTAAGTTCGAACACATATTAAAATCACTACAATTTTTTACTCACACTCTCTACATTTATGCTTTGCCATTATTTTTTGCTTCTTGTGTGTATGTATTTGTATGTATCCCTTAATTTACTGTAATTACACATAATCTTCCTACTTTTGTCTTTTAACCTTTTACTAGCTTTATAGTTGGTTGATCCATTACTTTAACTGTTTACCTTTGTCAGTGAGAATGTTTTTCTCTCTTATATTTTTATTTTTTAGGCGAGGCAACCCTTGGTTGACCTCACAGATTGCAAGGACTTTGTCAGCTTACAATCTCTTATTTTTTTATTTTTTACTCCTACAGCACCTGGTCTTCCTAGGTAGTCTCCTATACAAGCACTAACCAGGCCCAATCCTGCTTAGCTTCCAAGATCAGATGGGATCAGGCTTGTTCAGGGAAGCATGGCTGTAGACATTTCTCCTATATTTTTTATTCATATTTTTTTATCTTTCCTGCCTAAAGAAGTCCTTTTAACATTTCTTGTAATACTGTTTTAAAGCTGATGAACTACTTTAGCTTTTTTCTTGTCTGGGAAGCTCTTTATCTCTCCTTCAATTCTAAATAATAGCTTTGCTGGGTAGAGTAATCTCGGTTGTAGGCCTTTACCTTTTATTACTTTGAATATTTTATGCTACTCCCTTTTGGCCTGCAAAGTTTCTGTTGAGAAATCAGCTAGTGGTCTTATGGGAGCTCCCTTCTATGTAACTAACTGCTTTTCTCTTGCTACTTTTAAGATTCTCTTTGTCTTTAGCCATTGGTATTTTAATTATGATGTGTCGTGGTGTGGGCCTCTTTGGGTTCGTCTTATTTTGTGACTCTTTGCACTTCCTGGACTTGTATTTCTATTTTCTTTGCCAGGTTAGGGAAGTTTTCTGTCATTATTTCTTCAAATAGGTTTTCAATTTCTTTCTCTCTCTCTTCTTCTTCTGATACCCCTATGATGTGATTGTTAGTATGACTGATGTTGTCCCAGTCATAGAATAAACTATTCTAATTAAAATTTTTTTTTTCTTTTTGCTGATCTAAATAGGTTTTTTCCACTACCTGGTATTCTAGATCACTGATTTCATCTTCTGCTTCATCTAATCTGCCGTCGATTCCATCTAATGTAGTCTTTATTTCAATTATTT
>NW_006439231.1:4396278-4410725 GCF_000325575.1 Pteropus alecto | reverse complement strand
GCTCCCAAAATTCAAAAGAGTGCATAGATTATCTCGGGAGGCCTGTTTGCATAAAAAAAAGGAAAAGGCTGGCTCTGTGGAATTCCAGGAAGAAGAAGATTAAGTATAGAAAAAGGAAAGGGAGTGTCAAAGGGAGTGTCGATTGTACCTCAATCTTCAGGATGTTACTTTAATTATGTTATCTTGGGATACACAAAGGAACAGATTATATATAAAAAGAAGCATAAGAAATAAACTGGAGAGACAGTTGTGAGATCTGTTCTCCCTCCTGCACCCTGTCTGTCTTCTCTTTTTTCTCAGTCCCTGCTCCCCCATTCAGGTACCTGGTTTGACTTGGTCAGCTGGTTTCCGACATAAAAATACAGAATAATTCTCAAGAGCACAAACTCTATTACAATCAATTATCTGCTGACTGGCATTTTTAATAAATTCCAAACTTCTTGAATCATCGTGAAAATAAACTAGATATAAATGATATAAACAATTTAAAAATCAATGAATGTTTGAAAATTAAACAATATTCTAGTAAATAATTCAAGAAGCAAAAGAAAAATAACATTAGAACAAAATTAAAATGAATGAAAATAAAAACATGACCTAAAAATCTAGTGAAATACAGCTAAAATAGTGCTATGGGAAATGTATAGATTTAATTATATATTAGGGAAACTAAAATACTAAAAATAGAAAATTCAACTATCTAATTTAAAAAAAGGCTAGAAAAATAACTAATGAAACCCAAAGAAAGTAGAAAAGAAATAATAAAAATAAAATCTGAAATCAATGATATAGAAAAAAAGTAGATAACCAAAGTACAATTTTAGTTTCAAAAATGATCAGAAAAATTAAACCTCAACAACAATGACCAAGACTTAAGGGTAAAAAACAAATTATTAAAATGAGATATATAGAGGGGGGTATCATTTCATATCCTGGAGATATTGAAAAGATAATAAAGTAGTATAATATGTAGCTTATGTCAAAATTTGACAATATGATTAAATGGGTAGTTGCTTGAGGAGTAAAACTTACTTAATCTAAAATAAACAAGTATAAAAGAAAAGAAAATCTGAATAGTTTTATATCAGTTAAAGAAATTTGATCTGTTTAAGTTCCTTTCCACTAGATAATATTAACCTGATAGCTTTACTAATATATTCTACCAAACATTAAATGAAGGAATCAAATAAATCTTTTAGAAAATAAGAAACTTTTTCTGAATCATTTTATAAAGTTAGGATAAACCTAATACCCAAACCTGATGTCATAATGAGATTAGAATATTAAATATCTCTTATCAGAAGAGATACAAAAATATTAAACAATTTAGAAAGTAAATCCAGAGATATAAATGGACAACCTAGTAGATTTTATTTCAGGAATTTCAGGTTGAATTATTTGAAAATCACTTAAATCTAATTCAGTTAAATGACATTTAAAAAAAGTAAAACTATATGATCATCTCAATAGGTGCAGTATGAAAGCATTTGATAATATCCAATATCTCTTTCTCATAAAAAATAAAACCCTCAGCAAATCATACATATAAGAGAAGTTCTGTAATCTAGTAAAGGGTAACTTAAAAAATCTTTCAAGTAACAGACTCACACTTTTATGAACCACATAATTAATTATGACATCATATTTCAATGGGAAAAGAATAATTTTTTCAGTCTTGGAGTTGGTTCAAATAAATGTCTCATGGAAAAAAAAATATTACCTCTATAGCAATTAAACTTCAAATTTAATGAAAAACTTATAGCCCTACATGTGAAAGATGAAATATTAATGATATAAATCTTTTTTAAATTATCCATAAAATATTGAAAGATATTAATAAAATTATGATTCATAAAAAGATACTTATAAAATGATAAATCAAGCTTCAGATTGATAATATATGTTTGTTACATATTTAATATACATATGTACATATTTGCTACACATATGTGTATATACATATATTAATATGGCTATATTTGTTATCTGTCTAAAATCAACAAATAAGTTCTGTTCAGAATATGTAAAGAATGCCCAACAAAAATGGATGAAAATCATAGGAATTTCAGAAAAATATATTTACAAATAACCAATAAGCACATAAAAAGGTGTTCAACATCAAGTTATTAGAGTATGCAACTAAAACTACAATGAGCTACCAATCGCTTACTGAAATGTATAAAATTAGTCTAACAATATTGTCAATAAAGATGAGGAGCGACCAGAACTCTCTTGATTTGCTAGTGGGAGTCTAAATGAGTACAATTTTGGAAAACATTTCAGTGATATCCATTATAGCTAAACCTATTGTTATCTAATCACTAGCATTTCACTCCTAGGTATAGACCTTTCAAAAATGAGTGACAGTATCCACTAAACAAGTTGTAGAAGAATTATCATAACATCTTTGTTTAAATAGCCCCAACCTGGAAACCACACAAAGGTTTATTTACAATGGACTAAACAAATTAGTTGTGCTATATTCACTAGAATACTATACAGCAATAGAAACAAAGAATTCTAATATATTCTGGTACTTAACTATATTCACAATGTAATTAATTTTTTGTTCGCCTAGTTATATGCCTAGTATGCTTATATCTTTTGTGATAAATTTTCAAACATACTCTACAGTTGGTCAATTTTTTAAATTTTTTTTATAAAGAATTTAGAAATCATCAACTTATCTTTAAATTCTTTGAATATGTGGTGCAAAATAATCCATGTAGTTATGTGTTAGCTGCACACAGCCTGCCTCATTGATCTTGCTGTGTGATAGATGTTTTAGGACTGGGTTGAACAGAATGATGATTTTTGCCTATTGTTATTTAAATATTGATTATTTAAAAAATATCATTTTTGTTTGGAAGAAGTCTGTAAAATGTTTTCAAAATTCTTTTTTCATGAATTTGTCAGGTTCGATGAGCTTAAAAATTTTAGTCTTTCTCTTCCATTTTTATATTTTCTCAGCTCTTTATTTTAGAATGACCACATTATGAAATATTGATATTTTTAAATTAGTTTTTCTGCTAATAATTAAAGGTATATTTGGATATACTTTACCTTAAGTATACATATACTCCATATTTAGATATATTTTTATCAACAGAATGCTAAATATTATTAACCTCTCTCTTTACTTTAATATGAATCCCATTTTTGTAGCCCAGTGTTAAAACACTAAAAATCACTTATTTTCTTGATTGAAAATACTTTTAATTATTTCAGCATTTGGTTAGTTTTTCACTATAGGGGTCCCTCAACAAAAATGTTTATTGAAAGATAGCTGAGACCTTTTTAATAGTAAAATAATCACTTTTTCCATCTGTTCCTACTCATAGATTGCAAATCATTTATTTTATAGCTATTATATCAGTCATAATTTAGTAATATAAAACTGATTTATAAATCTAATATCCTTATTAAATTATTAGAACTTAGTAGCTCTATTTTAT
Organism: Pteropus alecto; assembly: GCF_000325575.1. Classification (NCBI taxonomy): domain Eukaryota; kingdom Metazoa; phylum Chordata; class Mammalia; order Chiroptera; family Pteropodidae; genus Pteropus; species Pteropus alecto. The sequence continues at coordinate 4,407,270 of NW_006439231.1, read as the reverse complement.
TAATGAAAATTATGTGAGGGATTTACCTCTCCAGCTTCATCTCAGTTCTCTCTATGCCTCTCTCTACATTCCAGTAATGTTTGAGATTGTTAAATATCCGTGCTTATTCTAACATTTTCGGCTTTCCAAGTGTTCCTCCCAGTACCTGAAACTCATTGTGTCCATCACCCCAGATCCTTCTTAACCTAATTAATTTACACTTCGCCTTATCATTTAAAAGCAGCATTTCTGTTTTTAGAGAAGCTTTCCAGAGTGCTGCAATTTAAGTCAGTTGCGTATTAATTTATTCACAGTAACTTGCAAGTTTCCTTATAGCATTTATCATTTTTGTTTATAATTTTATGATTTGATTAATATCTATCATTCTCTGACAGTATAAATTTTATAAGAAGAGTCTTGTCTCTTTTGGTTATCATTTTCTCTCATACAACTAGCATAGTATTTGCTACATTTTAAACCTTTAGCCAATAATTGTTTAATAAATGAACAAATCGAAATCATTTAATCTAAATATTTCTTTTTTCCAATTAGTGAATAATATAGTTACAGAAAGAGATCCAATATAAATTTTAAAAGTACCCAACTTTATATTAAAAATTCATATAATACTTAATGATATAAAATCAATCTATATCAATTTTTTTTGGAAATGTCTAGATAATATTAAAATATCAAAAACATGTAAAAAACTACTGTTAAAGTTCTTAAGAAATCTAATGTAAGACTAAAAGGTATAGCATGTGAAACAATGCCTCAGTGACAGAAACCCCATAAATAAATTTAAAATCCTGATTTTTTAAAAGAATATAGTTTTGAGTGAAAACCAGTGATACTAGCATATAAAAGAAGTATTTTTATTAGGTAGTTTACTCTGTAAGTCTGTTTCTTGGTGGTTTGGCTGTGCTTTTTCTTTCCCTTCTGTACTCTTTAGTAAAGTGGTCCTTTGTATAGAAATAATGCTTCCTAAGCTCCAACACTATAGCACTGAATCCCACAGTGCTTCTGATCTACCTGTTCATTAATGAATGAAAATCACAGAGAGTACATACAGAAGATATACAGCTTATCAGAGGAGAGAAAAGTAAAATGTCTTTCTATTCCCTCAGCCACTCGGGTAAAACAGTGAACACAAAGTGAACCCCCAGGGTATATGTTGTGTGCAAATAGAAAGTGCAACATTAAAGGCAAACTCTATACAGAACTAGGAGCTGAGAAATAATTAATGTTCTAACAGTAGTACCATATATAAGTGCTGGAAAACATGATATTCATTTGTTTCTAATTTTGTCCTATCTAAACCAAACTTCATATAGTATCATAGTTTATAAATATGACCCTCATATTACTGTCCTTGTTATGGATGAATGTTTGTATTTCCCTTAAAGTTCATGTGTTGAATCTCTACCCTCCAATGTAATGATATTAGGAGGTTGGGCCTTTGGGAGGTAATTAGCATTAGATGAGGTCATAAGGGTGGAGCCCTCATGATTAATGCCCTTATAAGAACATAAAAGAGCTTACTCACCCTCTCTGATCTCTGCCATGTAAGGAAATAAATCAGCAATCTGAAACCCAGAAAAGAGACTTCACTAGAACTTAACTGTGCTAACACACTCTGATCTCTGACTTCCAGGCCTCAGAAATGTGAGAAATAAATTTCTGTTGTTTAGTCATCCAGTCTATGTTATTCTCTTATAGTAGCCAGAACTGACTAAGACAGCCACCACCCCAATTGCTGAGAGAAGTATCCAAGGTAGTGTTTCTTCCTTACTTACGCCCCATCCTGAGCCAAAGGCTGAGATTCAGACCTCCTTGGTGAGGGCATGACCAGGACTTACTGAATGACGAAGAAGGTGTGCTGGTGCTGTGCTGGAGGAACTTGCTGGAATCCTCCCTCTGGAACTTGCTGGAAATCTGTCATCTAGAATGCTTGGAGAAGCCACCCATGGGGAGGTACCATGCTTAAGAATTTTCTGTGAACCAAATCAAAGGGATGACAGGGATAACTTGTTGAATGCTGCTGGCTGCCTTAAACTGCAGCATTAGGAGCTACAGAAGCTACAGCATGGGGAGCAATAGAACACAGAGAAGAAAACCCCTTCTTCTCCGGTGTCTCTACTGGCAAAGCTTAACATTAGTTCAACTGGCAAAAGAGAAATCGCAATGCAGAGAGAAAATAAATTGATTATTGTCGCAACTATTCATCTATGATCGATGAATATGTCTCTTTTATCCTCTCACCTCTTCTAGATTTGTAACACTGATTTTCCAGCTAGCACTGTTTTCCCTTCTTAACAGAATATGAAAAGCATCAATTTATAAGCTGTTGCACTTTTACCTCTGTTCATTTCCCCCACCCCCTGTGGTTCACCGAATAAAGTTTTACCTTCAGTACAGTATCTTTCAATCTTGATCTAATTTTAATTATCATTGACAACTACAAGGCAAATATAGGTATCAAGGCTTTCTAAATCCTTTATTTTAAGGATTTAGAGATACTTAATATTTTATAGCACTATATGGATTTAAAACATACACTAAGATTGTTAAAGATGGGAGAGTTGTAAATAGATTAGATTTATATTTAAAAATATCATCCTGGCTTGTTTTTGAACAATAGGCTTTGAATGATATCTACTGAAACAAAAGGACAACTGCAATAGTCAAAGTTAGAAACGATAGTGGGAGTGGTGGGAGCACTGAGAAAGTATCAGGTTTAGGATATATTTTGAATATGGGTGAAACAGAATTTTCTGGTGTATTGGGTATAGAAGTGTAAAAGAAAGTGGAACTTAATAATAATTTGAAAGATTTTAGCTTGACAAATTTGTCAAAAATACTTATAAATGATTTATAAAAATCAAATACAAATATTCAAAATATGTACGAAAAGCGACTCACTTGTCTTTCCTTTTTTTTTGCCTAATTATGTCTTTCTTGAAACCTGATAATTACTGTATGACGACAACAGTTGCTCTTGAGTTTTCAATAGATATGAATAATGAGTATTAAAACATCTATATTCATCATATACTACAGTTCTTTCCAATGAAAAAATTAATTATATTAAAAGGAAAGAACTATAATGAAAAGCTCTACTAATACCCAGCTCTTTTAAACTTTACTTTGTGAGAAAGAAAAGAGGAAAGACTAAACTAACAGTAGCTGGGGTATAAAAAGCAGACAAGAGTAGCAAAGAATACGGAAAATTCTCTGAGCACTTTTGGAATTTTTCAATTTTAAAAATAACCAGTTTAAGTGGGTGTGTGATTTTATCTCAGTAGATTCTTAATTTGCATTATCATCAAATAATGCTGAACATCTTGTCATTTGCTTAGTATACATTTATGTCTCCTATAAATGTCTTGTCCAATTTTTGATGATTTAAGAAAATTAATATATATACTTTTATTTTGGTTTCTGTATATAGACTGGATCTAGTCACTTGACAAATTCACTATTTTAACTATTTAATAAACCTTTTTCTTTTTTTTTTAGTCTTTGGATTGCCTTTTTATTTGCTTAGGAGTGTCTTTTGAAAAGAAGGGCCTTTTTTGAAAAAGTCTAATTTTTAAAAATAATTTTTATTTTTCAATTATGTGTGGTATAAAATATTATATTAGTTTCAGGTGCACAACAGAGTGATTAGACATCTACAAATTAATGAAAAGATCAGCCCAATAAATTTAGTACTCATCTGACACTGTACATAGTTATTACAATTTTATTGACTATATTTCTTATGCTATACTTTACTTCTCCATGACTATTTTGTAACTACCAATTTGTACTTCTTAATCCCTTCCTTCCTCCTTTTCTACTAACCCACACAACCCCCTTCCATCTGGTAACCCTCCAAATGTTCTCTGTATCTATGAGTTTATTTCTGTTTTATTTTCTTTTTTAGGTTCCATAAATAAATGAAATCATATGACATTTGTCTTTTTCTGTCTGACTTACTCCACTGAGCATAATATCTCCTAGGTCCATCCATGTTGTTGTGGATGTAAAGATTTCATTCTTTTATTTATTTATTTATGGCTGAGTAACATTTCACTGTTTATATATACCACATCTTATTTATCCATTCATCCACTGATGGACACCCAGGTTGCCTCCACATCTTGGTTATTGTAAATAATGCTGCAATGAACATATGAATGTACATGTCCCTTCAAAGTAGTATTTTGGGTTTCTTCAGACAAATACCGAGAAATAAGATTACTGGGTCCTTCTTCGTCTCTTGTTATAGCCTTTGTCTTAAAGTCTATTTTGTCTAGTCTAGTATAAGTGTTGCTACCCAGATTTATTTTTTTCACTTCCATTTTCATGAAATATTTTTTTCATCACTACTTTCAGTCTGTGTATGTCTTTTGATCTGACGTGAATCTCTAATAGGCGGCATATGTAAAGGTCTTTTTTTCTTATCCATTCAGTTACTATAGTTTTTGATTTGAGCATTTAATTCTTTATTTGAAGTACTTGTTGACAGATATGTAAGTATTGCTATTTTATTATTTATATATTTGATACATATTTTTTTTCTTCTTAGAGAGGTCCCTCCAATATTTCCTATAAAACTGGCTTAGAAATAATGAATTTCATTAGCTTTTTCTTCCCTGGAATCTCTTTATTTGTCCTATGATTCTAAATGATTGCTTTGCTGAGTAGAGTAATCTTGCTTGTAGGTTCTTGCTTTTTTCAGCGCTTTGAATATTTTGTGCCCATCCGTTCTGGCCTACAAAGTTGCTACTGAGAAATCAGCTGACAGTCTAATGGGAGCTTCCTTGTAGGTAACTAATTGCTTTTCTCTTGATGAAAAACCTTTTTCACCAAGAGAATCTTTTAAGATTCTCTCTTTGTCCTTAATCTTTGGCATTTTAATTATAATGTGCATTGGTGCAGGCCTCTTTGGGTTCATCTTATTTAGGAATCTGAGCTTCCTGGGCTTGTATGTCTATTTCCTTCACCAGGTTAGGGAAATTGTTTCATTATTTCTTCAATTAAGTTTTCAATTCCTTGCTCTCTTTTTTTTCGTTCTGGTACCCCTATTATGTAAATATTGTTATGCTTGATATTGTCCCAGAGGCCCCTTAAACTATCCTCATTTTTTGGATTCTTTTTTCTTTTCGTTGTTCTGATTGGGTGTCCTCTACTACTCTATCTTCTAAATCACTGATTTGACCCTCTGTTTCATCTAATTTGTTGATTCTCTCTAATGTATTCTTTATCTCAGGTATTGTATTCTTCATTTCTGAGTAGTTCACTTTTATGTTTTCCATCTCTATTTTTATGTTTTTTATCTCTTTGTTAAAGTTCTCACTGAGTTTATCTATTCTTCTCCTAAGTTCTTTGAGCATTCTTATAACTAATGTTTTGAAGTCTGCATCTGATAGATGGCTTGTCTCCATTTTGTTGAGTTCTTTTTCTGAATTTTTGTTCTGTTCTTTCATGTGAGACATGTCTTCCCATTTTGGATGTCTCCTTGTGTGTGTGTGGTTTTTGTTTGTTTGTTTGTTTGTTTGTTTGTTTGTTTGTATGTGTTAGGTAGGGCTCCTAAGTCTCTCAGTCTTAGTAGAGTGGTCTCATGTTGTAGGTGTCCTGTGGGGCCCAGTTGTGCAGTCTCCCTAGTGACTTGAGCCAGGTGCTTAAGGTGTATCTCTTGTGTGGGTTGTGTGTGTTCTGTTGTAGTTGAGCCTTGGTTGCAGTTTGTATGTCATTGAGAGGGATTGACCCTTGGGCTGATTAGTTATGAGTATTGGCCAGTGAGGGGCCAAAGCAGGATTCACTTTAGCAGAGCCTTCATGCCTGCCCAGTCTGTCCTTTGAGTGCGACCTCATCAGATGCTGCCCTGGGTAGTAATCTGACATTGGCACCAGTTGAAGCAGGCCACTGGGTGTGCCAGCCCAAGGGCCTCCTGGAAGGGGCCCAACTCCAGGCTAAGTTCTGGGGCCACCTGGTTAGAATCACCGAGCAATCTGCAGATGATTGCCACCCATGTTAGGATTTTAAGTATCTTGAGAGGCCAAGCCAGAAACCGAGGCTGGCTGTTGCTAGTGCCAGGTGTGGGTCTGCTCAGTGAGAGGTATGGTGCATGCCGAGAACAGATTCTACTTCTTTGGGTTTGGTGAGCCTTTGAGAGATTTTAGGAAAGTCCTCAGCATGAGACAAGACAAGTTATTTATATGGAATAAACTACTGGAAGCATTTAGGGTGAGCCTGCAAGTTGGGAGAGGCAAAGTCTCAGGGAATCATTTGGGCAGAGTGATCTGTGTTATCGAGGTTGATGGAGACACAGATGTGGTGGCCACCTGCATCTGCATTCTGGGAGTGGGGAGAGCTCAACAAAGAAACAATGAATACTGCTAGCACTTCTGTGTTGGAGAAAGCCGCCACTCCGGTATTTACTCTGAAGCCAGACAACTCTGTTTCTCCCCTTGTGTCCCTGGCAGCTGCCCCAGCGTTGTTCTGTAGCTTCATTGTAATTTTCGTGTGGTCATGAGAGGAGACAAGCACAGCATTTATCTACTCTCCTGCAGTATCCTTAAATAAAGTAGTTTATTTGATGACGTGGTGGGAAAAATGTCTTTGTTGTGTGTAAACATCTTTGGAACAGATGACTTTGTTATGAAGTTTGCAAAAATAATAGTGAGGTAATATTACTATTTTTTTCTATGGGCGAAGTTATAAAACACTAAAATTTTATTAGAAAGATGTATTTTTTTCTTTGTTTATGTCACTACTGGAAATAATGTGCTTAGAACAATGATTGTTTTGGAGAGCTAGGAAAGTCAGGGTCTGGCAGATGTCAGTAATATAATTCTTTGATGTAAAACAGATTTTTATAGCTTCCTTTTCTACTGAAAGAGGTTCCTCATATGCATATGCTTCTGAAACATAAACAGTAGAATTATAGATTTCCTTGTCCCTCAAACAAATAGTTTTAAAAGCATATAAAGACAGTAAATTCCTCTTTAAAAAAAAGTAACAGTATTGGAGAGCAGTCTCGATAATGTGTATAAAACTTCTCTATCGTATATGCATATGTGTGTGTGTATTCTCTCTCTATTTTTTCCTAGTCTTTTCTAACACAATAGATATTTCTGCAATGTAACAGCTCACATGTAATTAGCACTTGAGGAAAATATGTCATTATAAGCAGAATTTCTATTTTTCATATGTGGTTTTTCATAGATGATTATTGCAAAATAGCAGAAATTATATTACATTTTTTATTAGGAAAGAAAGAAACAAAAAACTTGACTGTTGCATTGGCAGTGAGGACTGTTTGGGCTATATTTTAAGAAAGTTACAATCACATGCCTGAATTCAGAAACTTTTTCTCAGAGACATTTATATAAAGCTTAGAAGTTCTTGACTCATGGGAGATTACGTTGACAACCTTGCCCACCTTAATGATGGTCCTACTGCCTTGCTTTAAAATCTGCCCTGTTCGAATTAAAGGCCTGCCCGAATTTCCAGTTTTGTATATTATCAATATCTATTGAAGCAGTTTCCAGTCCTGCTGGGTGGTCTAACTTACCTTCTCAATTACTACTGCTGTTTCTGTTATGGAAGTAGTAACATTTTGCTAGTACTTTTGTTAGAAAATCGCATAGCATTTAACTTGTAGGTATTGTTTCTCTTAGCTCTGTAATTTTAGTGTATGAATTTTGAAACTCTAGACTTTTCAGGAAGACATATATCATATTAGAATATCACTATATTTACTTCTGTATATATCAATATGTCTATTAATATGTCTATCTATCATCTATCTATCTATCTATCTATCATCTATCTATCTGTCTGTCTGTCTATCTATCTATCTAATCTATCATCTATCTATCTAGTCATCCATCCATCCATTCGTTCATTTATCTGCCATCTATCTTTAATGATTTCTTCATTTTCTATCTTAGGAAGGTCTATCTGAATTGATAAAACATTTTCATTATAAATTCAAGCATAATTTTGTTTTTTAAATAATACTCAGTTTTTAAATTTATCTATAATTTGTTATTTTTAAATGGTGTTATATAAAAATTTATATTTTATTTTTCTCCAAATTGAAAGATAAATGTCTCAAAACAATTAATGAAGAAGTTATTTTCCAGTGATTTAAATATCATCTTTATAGAAAATAACACGGGATAGGATCGTGAATTTTGCATTGACAGAAATAGGGTCTATTTCTATGTAGGACCATCAAAGGTAGGAAGTATAAGGTATACTATAAGCTATAATATAGACCTAATATTTTCTCTTCTTGTGCTAATACTATTCTGGTTAAATGCTAAGCTTAGCTAACTGGTAATCTAACTCAAAAGAAAAAAAAAGTGTTCTTAAATAGTCTCTTCCAAATGAACATAAGGATACTCAACCAAGTTACCTAAAATAAATATTATGATTTGACATTTTCAATCAATTTACAGGTTTATTTGGGCAGAATTTCAACTTTTAAAATGTATAAATATAAACACAGTCATATATAGAGATACATATACAGGTCTAATAAAGTTTTATAGACCATACTTCAAGTAGGTCTTGTACATTTTATCAATTTTATTCTTTGTGAATATTTTTACTTTAAATTATTTTGTGAGCCAGGAAGTATTAATTACATTTATTTATTAATTGGATATTGCTTTTGTTTGATAGGAGTTATCATTATGACTTGGTTTTATATTAGGCCATCTTTACCAGGTAAGACTTTATATTGCTGCAAGTAAAGAAAAACAAAAAACAAAACAAAACATACCAGGCATGTCAGAATACTCTTTGTGGGAAAAATTCATCTTAATAGGATCAGCAGCAGATATATATTCAATTTCTTTATCAAGCATTATATCCTGAAGAATGCATTACAGCCTAGAAAGGCCAGACAGACCTAAAATGCCAGGATCTTTGGGCTATGGGTTTTTAAGCTGTATTATTACAATAGTACTGACAGCTCCTCTGATGTGATCAAGGGACAAGATCCAATGTCATCATGGTAGCATAATCTTGGCTGTGGTTTAGCACTAATCTTTGCTGCTAACAGATTGAACATTTAGCTATAGCAGTAGATAAATCAGTCCTGGTAAAATAGCATCCATACCAATGGCTTCATGTTATATATCCATTCCTACCAAAACAGCTAAACTGCAAAAGGTACAACTTTGATCCAAAATCCTATTGGTCTGAGATTAATCTCTCTCATTAGTATTCTCTACAGTATGTTCTTATCCACTAAGGAAATCTACAGCACTATTGAATCTACCTTGATAGGATTATTTTTATTATAGTTTGAACCCTCTGAACAGTCCTGAGATACAGCGACCCACACCAAAATTGAGAGTCCTCTGAATTGCCCAGTAAATGAGTTAGAGAACATTCCTAGGTGTGTTATACACTGCATTCAAAATCCAAATATGTCAACAAAATTCTGTGCCACTTGCTAAGAGGTAGGAAGTATAAGGTATACTAAATTGTCCTTTGTCATGGAAAAAATATCTCAGTATGACACAGACTACTAGATTCCTAAACACTTCACCAATCTTTCAGGCTTTAGAATTTTTTTTATGGTTTTTCTTTGACCAAAATAGACCATATTCAGGGCCATAAATCAAAACTCAGCAATTAAAATAAATGAAATCATACAGAATATGAACTCTATGAACATAATAGAATCTAACTATAAGTTAATAAGAGAAATACAACAAGAAGACCTGTAAATATGTAGAAATTAGATCACTCATTTATAACTTATGGTTCAAAGAAATATTCTTAGAGGGATAAATAAATAGAAATAAATTAAAATAAAAATGCAACATATCAAAATATGTGGGACACAGAACAAACAGTTCTGAGAGAGAAATATATAGCACTAAATATTTACATTAAAAAAGAAAAAAACCCTCAAATTAATAATATAAAGTCCCTATCTCACAAAACTAAAAAAAGAAGACCAAACTAAATTCAAAGCTAGTAAAAGAAATAAAATTATAAGAAATCAAAGAAATTCAATCAGGAAAATAATAGAGAAAATCAGTGAAACAAAAGCTATTTCTTTAAAAAAATTATTAAAATTGATAAACCTCTAGCTAGATTGATAAAAATTAAAATATAAGACAGAAATCACCAATATCAGGAATGAAAAAGGAAAAATGACTTCAGATCCCACAGCCATTACAATGATAATAAAGAGATACTATGAAAAACTTTATGTCAGTAAAACCAACAATTTAGAAAAAGTGTGAATTTTTTAAAAACCACAAACTGCCTGTGGTTGGCAGAATAATACTCCTCCCCAAATATATCTATCTTTTAATACACGTTGTGTAAAATATGTCAATTTACACGGCAAAAGAAAATCTGAAGGTGCGATTAAGTTAAGGATCTTAAGACAGGAAGATGACCCTTGAGCACACAATGAAGCACCAAGTCCTTTTAAATGGAGGTCAGGAATGTCAGATTCAGAGAGAAAGATTTAAAAACACCATACTGCTGGCATTGAAAAGGAGGAAGGGACTCTGAGCCAAAAAATGTAGTGACATCTATAAACAAAAATCTAAGGAAGGATTATTCTTTTAGAGTTGTTAGGTAGTTAGGCATGAGCAATAGGAGCCAAGGCCCAGTTTCTGTAACCATAGAAACTTACCTTGAAGATCTTCTTTAAGGACCTTCCAGAAACACCCCCCTTTTAGGGTTGTAAAATATCCCGAATCTTAGGGCACAAAAGCCATAAAACCTGCTGGCTACACCAGCTACAAACACAATCACAGAAGGTACTACCCTAATTTGCTCACAATCTAATGCTCATTATATTGTCATTATAATACTATGTTTATGCCTGGAAGTTCATGAATCTAATTATAACAGATTGAATTCTGGGTAAGCACATGCACAGTAGGCAAAGGGTTAGATAGCAGCCAATTGTCAGTCAAGGTGACCTCACATACGGCTCCTCTAGGACATCCCATCACGGCCCAAATACAAACACACTTTCCT
>NW_006439231.1:4394347-4396224 GCF_000325575.1 Pteropus alecto | reverse complement strand
TACTGTCTTATCTTTTCACATCCCAAATTCCACAGGGCTGCAGCCTTTCTTAGCGCGGCCCATCTCCTAAAATGTACTTTCGATAAATCTTACTTTTTCTCAGTCTCGTTGACCTGTAATTCTTTGCTATGTCAGTGGGGAAGAACCAAGGGACAACATACAATGCCACCATCCTCCTCCCTCATGCTGCTGGGATTTCACATCAGTCCAGCAATAACAAAATCACCAGAAGAAATGCAGCCATTACAATATCTTTTAGCACTTTTGATGTACTGTACTATAAGATGATAAATTTGTGTTTTTTTAAGCCACTAAGTTTGTGATAATTTGTTGGAGCAGTAATAGAAAACAAAAACACTAACAGAACTAAATCAGGATCAAATAGACAATCAGAAGAGAATTATAACCATTAAAAAAAATTGAATAAGTAACTAGAAAGCTTTCAAACAGGAAATTTTGACGATTTCACTGGAGTATTCTACCATTTAAAGAACATTACATATTCTGTTCCAGAAAATAGATTCTCAACCTGTTTCATGAGGTTGGATACCAAAATAAAAGATAATACCAAAAAAGAAAAAAATTACAGATCAATATTTCTCATGAACTTATATGTAAAAATCCTGAACAAAATATTACCAAATAAAATCCAACAATATATGAAAAGAGTAATACACAATTATCAAATGGAAGGCATGTGAGGCTGGTTCAATATTTGACAGTTAATGTAATCTAACAAATCAAGAGACTAAAGAAGAAAAACTATATGATGAGAAAATAACATTTGACAAACATAATACTCATTTATGATAAACACTCTCAGCAAACTAGAAACAGAAGAAACCTTCTTTAACTTTATAAAGAGTATCTATATAGAAACCTATGGATAACCTTATATTTAATAATAAAAAAATTAATATTTCCCCCTAAAATTAAAAGTAAGCAGAGCTGTGCACTTTCACCACTCCTATTCAATAGAATATTAGAAGTTTTAGACATTATGTAATTTTTAATATTATTTGTTCATAATTTTTAAGTTATTCTTAAATGCATTAATTTTAACATATTTCCTCAAAACAGCCATTGTAATGCTAAGAAAAAATATAACTTAGTTATTTTCCAAGACAAAGATAAGACTTTTGATTATATTAAAAATGTATCCAGACTTCTGCTAGGACTGAGTTGCAGATTTAATGTAGATAAATCTATAACAACATCAAAAAAAGGCCACTAGAGTCTGTCAAAAATTGATGTTTTAAAGATTTTTTTAAAATTCTTTCTCCAAGTAGAGCTAGAAATTGTTGGTTCTGAAAGCTGGGCTAAATAAAGCCACTTTCCTTCAAAATTTGTATTCAAGAAATAAAAAAAAAAACTCCAAAATATTCAAGAAAAAAAATCCAAGACAAAACTAAAGCACAGGAGGTATGACTTTGTACAAATAGTCAAACAAAAGCAAAATCAAGGCAAACAATGTTAGACTAAGCAGGTTAATAGCAAGCAGACAGCTACAAACATAAAATTCTATACAAAGACCTGAGTTTAATTCTTTTCCCATTGGTTACCTCCCAACAAAAAGTCAAATTAACAGAAACCAAGTTTTAAAATAGGTCAGTTGGTGACAATGTATAGGACAACAAAATAAATTCAACAATAAATTTTCAGTGTATCAAATAAGAGCTTAGATTATGCTTGAGACCATCTCACTTGGCAGCAAATTGGAAGGAAAAACAGATTTTAAGTATAAGGGGCTGGAAAGCATGTCTAGTTTTGGGTTCTCTGAGGATACCATTGAATGATGCCAAATGGGTGTTCTCGATATGATATTTAGAAAACATCCTGTCAAGATATAAGAACATCTCTCAATATATAAAACCAAG
>NW_006439231.1:4392040-4394296 GCF_000325575.1 Pteropus alecto | reverse complement strand
AGTTTGCTTGGGGTTACATTGGTTACAGACAAAAGAATGGTTGACGTCAGTCTAAACTCATGGTTTATGCTGCCTAGAGAAGGGTGATTGATCTTGGTTTAAAGCAAGTGTATGTTGACATTAGAAGTGTGTTCACTAGAGTGTCTACCACTCTGGCTGATGTTCAAAGTTTGAGGCTGCACAAGCTGGCTAGTATGTTTACTAAAATAATTTGTCATTGATTGATCACACCAGTTTACAACCCATCCCAGTGCTCCCTTGTTACTTGTTGCTATGACTATAAAGTTGTCATTGATTGATTAAATAGCTTGAGAACCATTTTCAACAACACTGGCTATAATAAGTTGTTGGTCTTCCTAGGAAAGTGGGGACTACTTTATTTTTTTTAATTTCAGTGAGTACTGACTCTGAGAACTTTCTCTTAGCTGGAAACTAATTTTCCATTGCTGCAAATGATATGAACTTCTGCTTGCCCACTCTTTATATTTTGGTTATAAAAGTTAAGTAATACATTTAATGGCTTCCCATGTGTCTCATCCTAGAGATCATAGCCTACTTAACCACTGACACAAATTCCAGTGTCAAGTAAGACAACCAGGACTCTATATCCTCAATACTTTGGAGAGAAATTTAGAACAGCATCCTCTACAGTCAACAGTGACCAGAGAGGACAGTCACCATCAAGATTTTGAATAATGCTCTTGCTCCCCTGCTCAGCAATTTCTGTAACACTGTAGTAAAGAGGGTCATCTCTGCTCTCCCTGGAAATGTCATCTGGTGGATTTTCTGGCTTTATGTTTACTTCCCTGGGCTTTTTACACTTGTTCTTAGCCAAAAGGCTGATAAGCAATTCCCTGGGCTTTTTGATTCCAGTAGTAAATCAGGATTGACACAGGTGGTCATACTAGGTTATTAAATCCTGATTTCTGAGAATGCCTCTTAAATAAAGTCTTATATGCAGTCTTACACTCTGACACTCCGCTTGTTCTATCCTTTTCAAAATTCAGTCCCAGGAATGTTCTGCTAATCCTATCTGGTGCCTACTAGCAGGGTCTCCTGGCCTTTGGGTGAATAATCCTTTTGTTCTCCTAACACGAGCAGTATTTCTCCAAGTAGACCATGGCCTAAATGATTTCTACTTATGGAACTCTTTGGAACTTTCATTAAGGTCTAACATCTAAGTTTAAATTAAATTCAAATTAAATTTAAAATTTCAACATTTTTTTGAAAAATTGCTGTGGGGTACAAATCATCATTCTCTGTATACATTAGGAAATAAATATAATGAAAATTATACAAGATGTTAGTTGAAAAACTACAAAATATTGCAAATGGAAATGTAAGAGACTACATAGGCAGGGCTATTCTCATGGATTGTAAGAGACAATATTTTATAGAAGGCATGTCCCTCCAAATTGGTATATGCAAATCAATTCAAATCCTATAAAATTCCAAGATAACTCATTTAAAGTTTTTATAATGGAGAAATTTATAATCTTATTTAAAATTTTTGTTAGGGTAGCCCAATGATCTTAAAACAGAACATAGTTGATGTATACCACATGATTACAAGATTTACTATAAAGCTACAATAACTAGGCAATATAGTATTGGTATGGGGTAGACATATACATTAATCAAATAAGAGACAGTATAGCATAGACTCACACTTACATGCTCAATTGATTTTCAACAAAGGTGCCAAGTTAATTTAATGAGTTAATACCAAATAATCTATACTTAAATGTTTAGAATTATTAGGTTATTTAAGCTTATAGGTTGCATGATCAATATATAACAAATCAATCATATTTCATTGAATGCAAATGTATTACAGATATAAAATACATAAAAATAAATTGTAGATAGTCATACAATAAAATATTTCACTGCAATTATAATTAGTAGTGCCATAATATTGCAGTAATATCAATAAATGTCACAAGCATATTATGGAATAAAGAAGCTCAGAATCAAAAAATATTCTATACACCATTTAAATAAATTTGCAAAGAGCCTATACTAAAATGTGATGCAAGACATCAGAATAGAATTTAATTTTAGAGATGAGGAAATGGTGGTGTTTAGGAAAGATCATTTCTTGAAGGCCTACTGAGTTGCTGGAAATATTTTGTTTCTTGACCTGGGTTTGTTTACTTTATAATAATTCATTAATTTTTATAATTTGTGTAATTTTCTGTATGTAGTTTATATGTCAATTAACTATTTTTTAAATGGGACTAATTCCTCTTCCGA
>NW_006439231.1:4374378-4391998 GCF_000325575.1 Pteropus alecto | reverse complement strand
ATTGTGGAAAATAGATATTCATTAGCTGTTGGAGCCTCTCTAAATTGATATGGTAATTCCCACATTATATGGTAATTCAGATAATCTATTAAATTAAAAACTGATCGTTATCCATTACTTAGTAATGAGATGTTTATTTCAATATTGTTTGTAATAGTAAGAGTTTTCTAAATCTAGTATATTTTTACCATATTTTTCAACAATTAAAAATGATAAAATATAAACTTTGTGGACTTTCACAAAAGAATTTTAAGATAAATTTTTGAATGAAAACTTCAAGGAGCAGAATGATGCAAATATAGAAGTAGTTTCAGTAAAGGGATTAACCACATAGTGATGGGGTGAAGGTTTTAGCTTTACAACTTACCAACTAAAACAAGAGTTCCATATATTATACACCGGGTGAAAAGATTTCAAATTCTGTCTGAAATATGCCTCCAGATGTCATCAAATCTAATATATAATGTGACATCTTAAAATACACTTACATTTTTACTGTGTAAACTGAATCTTCACCATCTCTACTTTTTTAGAGTATTAGAATACTAGACACAATTTCATAATCCATATATAAATGGGGTACTCATTTTGTATTGGTTTTAGCAAATTATCTCTAGGTTAACATATATACAGTTGTTATTTCCACTCATCCTCTCTATCAGTTGGACTCATAATTTTTTTCCCCTTAGAATAAGAGGTAGTGGGAAATCCTTTTCTTAAGTAGTTTGTATGATTCTCTTACTGTTGCAAGGGGAATGCTGTTTTGAAAGATAAGCCTGAGGAAATGGTGGTGAAATTTCACCTATATAGATCTGAGGGGGAAAAAATGTTATCTCCAATGTATAGATAAAAATAAACTAAATAGATATAACCTGGACAAAAGTAGCTACTAAACAACAGAAGGACAGGATTTTGAATTTAGACTTCTCCCTGATGGCTTTGTGTTGTTACCACAGGCTGACAGAATAATTGGAAATAATTTCCAAAGCTTTTGAACAGATGATTACTTTGATATCCTAACATTATTTTTTACACCTAAATGGCAGATCTTACTCTTAAAAGCCAATTCCATTTAAAATTACAAGTACATATCTGAACTTCTGACAGAAACATTTTAAAAACTCAGTAAAATAATTATTGCTATAAAGTTCACAAGCCCTAGCTCCTTTCTTCTTTCGAATTCTTACAAGTTTGCTTTCTTTGTTGTGTGTGTGTGTAGAATATCTATCCATATTATCTGCTTTCTTTTAATTTTCATTAGTATTTATTATACCAGTGCAATATAGTGATATCTTTTCTGGTAAAGTAATACCAGTTGTGACAAGTGGAGAGTAATTGAAATAACCAAATTGGTTTCCAAATTGAATTTGCTTACTGTGTCTTCTGATTACTTGTTATGACTGTAGTTGTTACATTGACAGTTATCATTACATTCAAAAGAAAAGAATACCCTAACAAAGGCATTAATTAAGATTTTATGGTTACCTACATGTTGTGGATATAAAAAAGGAGATATAAAGTTATGATTAATTTTATATTGTTTCTTGTTGTGTAAGAAATTGAATAATACTTGAATATCTTTTTGGAAATTGAGACCCACAAAAATTGTGTCAAATAATATGCTAATCTATTATTTTTTGTGCCAAAGTGTAATTTCCTCTTTGTGCCTATAGAAAATAATCTAACAACAAAAGTTCCATCCTGCCTGGTTAGCTTTTCACTTTTTATCACATGATTTATGGCAAATTTTAAAAATAACATGCAAATAATAATTTTTCTCATAGAATTGGTCTCAACATACCGTAGAGGAAAACCACTGTGATATTTTACAACTATGCTGACTCAGATCAAAATAGGCTAAATGAATTAACTGGGATCATGTTGCATGAGCATTTGACAGAGTATCTCAAGCCTTCTAAACTCGGGTATTAGAATTTCTTTTCCTTTTAAATGTTTCATGTAAATAAAACTTCAAGTAATTTTATTTCATTGTTATTATTATTTTTATATTCTAATTAAACTTTAGCCAAGCTTATAAAAAATTGTAAATATCTGCAAGGTCCTACCATAGACGATGAGTGACATGTATTTAGGTGCCTATTTCATTTACAAAACCAATTCTCAAGATATTTCTATCAATATTTAATCAACGATATTCACTGACTATCCATAGTAAGCTATTTATGTTTTTTTAACCTTCAGTTTTTGTGCAATATTTATAATATAAAAAGTGTAAATAAAGTTAAACACTAAAATATTTTAAATAGCCTATTTCATAGATATGGAATAATTGATTTGATAAATTCTAAAGACAAAAGGTTTGCCCCAATTAAATTTTTAGTCACTACATCAGGTTAAAAGAGACAATTTAAATGTATATGTTTGAATGACATGGGAAAAGGACTATAAAAGGTAGTTTTCTTTAGGTGTTATAATTTTATGTGGTTTTACTTTCTTTTCCATGATTTTTATCCATTTTTATAATCATTTTAGAAGAATATTTGCTATACTAATAATCAAGAAAAAAGGCAGATGTAACAAAACAAAAATTATTGACCTAATCATCATTTGGCCATTAATCTTTTTAAAATGGAACATATTTTTCTAATCATTTAAAATGAATATTTGCTATATCAATAATCAAGAAAAAGATAGATGTAACAGAAAAAATGTGTTGACCTAATCATCATTTGGTCATTTATCTTTTTTTTTTAATTTTAATTTTAATTTTTAATTTTTTTAATTTATTTTTTAATTGAAGAAATGATTTTAATTTCTTTTTTCTTTTTTCTTTTCTTTTTTCCTCTCTACCTCCCCATCCTCCCCCCTTCCACCCTCTGCATTTATCTTCTTAAAATGGAACATATATAGGCCCTGTTAAACAAAAGTTTTGATTCTAATTCATTTTGATAAACTAGAACTACTGATATCACTTTATGACACTTTATATATATTCATATATATATTCTAACATAATCAGTTACTTCATAAGCATATTTTTCTTAATTGGAAAGCATGATAGACTAAAAGTAAGATTATTATAATCCATCCCTTTTATCTACCTTTCATGTAAACTTGGCATATGCAAGTTTGTTTAAGTGGCTGCAAACAAGATCCATATCTTTTACCATCGTCTAACTCATAGACTTATAATAAAATACATGGGTATGTTAGGTCAATCAATTTGCATTGATATGACCTATTATGCCACATTATGTATTTGATTTAAATTATGACATTATGACATGTCTTTAGTTTCCACCTCATTTTAGTAATTAACTTTGGGATAATGTGCCTTTGAAATGTGTACAGTATCCACATATATGGTGTATAACATGAATTTCCAAATAATGAGAATTTCACTGAACACGTCAGGAATTTTTAAAAAGCAGAATATACTGTTTTGACTTATTTTTACTTGACACAATTTATGTCATGTGAGAAGGAAGTAATATAGCTAGTCTAGACAGTGTTTTTTATGAAACAAGAGAAGATAGTTCTACGTAGTCTGTGTTACCGACATTGTAGACATTGCAACTTATCTAATCTCAGTATTATATATGCGTTTGTACTCTTTTATTGAAAACTATGACTTTGTCACTACTTTCAAAACATGTTCTTCTGATACAGAACGAGAGGTTCATGGGTTGCTCTTTTAAGGAGTTATTTTCAGCAGAAATCTGATACTTTTGAAGCAAAATATGGACCTGTTAAAATGTCCCTAATAGCCTTTTACACTACAGAATATATGAATTAATATATTTCATATAACATAACTCTCTTCTGCTATAAAAGCATTTAAAACAAACATCAGACTAAAAGTGGTGAATTAATAAAAGAAATATTTTAAAACATATTAGAATGGATATCATTGATTGTCTGCTCTGCATCTTTTTTCCTACTCCTAATTTTCTACAGAAGCATAATATTTTTCAACTTTATTTCTCTGCCTTATTCAGCTCATGTATTCAGTTAAAAGTGACTCCACCTTCAGCTCCTGAGGTGGCTCTGAATGATATGCAGGTAATTCTATTCATCTTGGCAATGATTGGGCAATAATGATAATATGACCCAAACCAATGAGTCCAAAGTAGTGATTTTCTTAGAAATATTGACATATTTTTGCTATTCTTGTTAAGGTTCAGAAAACGAGCTATGTTATATGTGGAAATAAAGAGCAAAATAGCTACAGCCAGCTTACTACAACATGATCCAATATATTTGGTGAGCAGTTTGAGTTAGGTTATATATTATTTGAAATTGAGCGTATTCTAACAAATGCAAAACAAATATATTTAAAAGTAATGTGTCATTGGTTTTCTTTTCTGCTATAATCTACTTTCTAATAAGTGTCATTATATGTAATTTATTCATTTTAAAATTATATAATATAATATGAGTAACTGTCCTTATGATAAAATAAATCACATCTGCTGGGATGTTTAGAAACTAAACATAAGGTGTGTTAAATATACTATTTGGTCTAATCAAAGGAAATAAAATAAGAAGCCCTGAGAGAAGTCTTGATGAGGCAGGGTGGGAAATAAATATAAACAGATGGAAATAGTTTATGACGGAAATTAATCTTTCTTCGTAACAAGTATCAAAACATACTATGTATTTCTTCTATTTTGGGTTTCTTAGGACATTCTTATATAGACCTATACAGTAAAGGAAAATCAGAAGAGAGTATTGCAAGGGTCCTTAGAGCACAACAAAGTTGGAACCATGAACCTTTAATTATAGACTTAACCAAGAGGATAAGATGATACTTAGAAACTTTAAACATTTCCAGGTCTTTGTTTACTTTTTCACTCAGTTCATCTGAAAAATTCTAGGACTCAGTGGTCAACATTCTACCCACATGTTGCATAGCTGTGCTAGTTAACTATTTACTCTTCGCATTATTTCATGCATAATAAATAGTAGATGTTGTAGTAAAACACCAGAATCATGACCTACATTTTCTTCAAAATTTATATTTTTGACAAGTAAGGTTTTTAAAACTGGGAGTTTTAATAAATCTTCATTTCTTAAGCAACTGAGACATTTACGAAGTTTGAGTCAATATGAGTTATTCACAAATATTAGGCTGCTAAAATGTCAATTTGAAGATAAACTTTCAGAATCTTCACCATTGTATTTGTTTTGTTTTATATCTCTTATTTTTTCTAGAGAGAATTCAGATAATGAATTAAAATAATTTAGACCATGTATGTATAGATTAGTAATGTAGACTACTTATAATAGTAAAATATATAACAAAGTGTCAAACTGTCACTATTTGCAGATGACATGATTCTCTACATAGAAAACTCTAAAGACTCCACAAGAACACTACTAGAAACAATAAGCAAATACAGTAGAGTCTCTGGATATAAAATCAATGTTCAAAAATCCATAGCGTTCTTATACTCTAATAACAAAGTATCAGAAAAAGAAGTGGAAAAAATAATTCCTTTTGTAATTGCAACAAAAAGAATAGAATACCTAGGAATAAATCTAATGAAATAGGTGAAGGACCTATATAATAAAAACTATAAGACTCAATTAAAAGAAATAAAAGAAGATACCAAAAAATGGAAAGATATTCCGTGTTCTTGGATTGGAAGAATCAACATAGTTAAAATGATCATATTACCTAAAGCATTATACAGATTTAATGCAATCCCCATCAAAATCTCATCAGCATTTTTTAAAGAAATAGAACAAAAAATCATCCGATTTGTATAGAAGCACAAAAGACCCCGAATTGCCAAAGCCATCCTGAGAAAAAAGAACAAGGCTGGAAGCATCACTCTACCCAACTTCAAATTATACTATAAACAACGGTAATCAAAACATCATGGTATTGGCAGCAAAACAGACACACGGAGGAGTGGAAAGGAATTGAGAGTCCAGAATTAAACCCGTATTTATATGGGCAAATAATTTTCAACAAAAAAGCCAAAAACATACAGTGGAGAAAGGAAAGCCTCTTCAATAAATGGTACTGGGAAAACTGGAAAGCCACCTACAAAAGAATAAAACTAGATTGTTGTCTATCACCACACACCAAAATTAACTCAATGGATTAAGGACCTGAATATAAGATCTGAAACAATAAAATGCATCAAAGAAAACATAGGAACTAAACTCAAGGTCCTTGGACTTAAAGAGAATTTTAGCCATACAACTCAATAACAACAGAAAAACAAATGATCTAATCCAAAAAATGGGCAGAGGACCTAAACAGACACTTCTCCCTAGGGGACATACAAATGGTAAACAAATATATGAAAAGATGCTCAACATTGCTAGCTATTAGGGAAATGAAAATCAAAACCACAATGAGATACCATCTCACATCTGTTAGAATAGCAATAATCAACAGGACAAGTAATAACAAATGTTGGAGAGGATGTGGAAAATAGGAACCCTCATACACTGCTGGTGGGACTGCAAAGCAGTATGGAGGTTCCTCAAAAAACTAAGAATTGACCTACCATATGATTCAGCAATCCCTTTACTGGATATTTACTCCGAAGACTTGAAAACTCATATTCAAAAAGATATTTGCACACCGATGTTCATAGCAGCATTATTCACTGTGGCCGGGACATGGAAGCAACCGAAGTGTCCTGCGACAGATGATTGGCTAAAGAAGCTGTGGTACATATATATGATGGAATATTACTCAGCTATAAGAAGAGATGAAATATTGCCATTTGAAACAACATAGATGGATCTTGAATAATCATACTAAGCGAAAAAAGCCAGACAGAAAAGGTTGAAAATAACACTTATACGTGGGATATAAACCTAAAAAAGCAATAAATAAATAGGACAAACAAACAGAGACTCATGGACATGGAAAATGGACTAGTAATTACCAAAGGGGAGGGGAAAAAAATAAAAAAATTTAAAAAATGTTAAAAAAAATAAAATAAATCTCTGGAAAATATATAAATAAAAAATATAACAAAGTGCTAGAATAATTTGATTGTGCATGTTAAATTTCCTTATTATCAAAATATCCACTACTGCTTTGTGCTTTATGATTTGCTTCAACCAATGGAATGTATGTATAAACTTTAATGAACACACTATAGGAGTCACTGTGTGGTTTCCATATATGTCTCCACTTTGAGACCTAAATAGTCTAGAAAGGGATTACTCTTACAGACTTGGTTTGGAAAAAAAAAAAAAAAAAACCATAATGGACTTAATTGTTATTGTAAGCTGCTAAATTTGTGGTTCCTTTGTTATCACAGTATAAATTAACCTAATGTGAGTGTATAATTCTATACAGCATCATACTACACATTTTATATAAACTATACCTTTTAATTCTTACTACTTTTTGATACATTATTATCTGCACTTTAACAGTGAAAAAAAATAGTCTCAGACTGAAAGTACAGAACTAATTCAATGACTAAGGTGATTTTAAACTCTAGGCATTTAACTACTACTCTATATTTCATTCTTTATTTTAAAAATATGTCACATGACTCATTGAAGACATACATTTGTTAAAGAAAACAACTAGTATAAATGAAACAGTTGCTGTAATTTCAAGTCTTGTTCTATTTTCACTACTTGACTTTCTTATATAATAATCTTGAGCAATAAAAAAGTTCTTACTCATGTGAAATTTTGTTTTATTCTAGAGTGACTTCGGCGGTGATATTTTTATATCATAGATAAATACATGCTGGAAAAGTTTTATTAATTTTTATTTTATTCAATTATTTTGAATTATTTATATAATTTGAAAATCAAGTAAAAGAGAGTATTAAATGAGTATTGCACCCAACAAATGAAATTACATAAATAGTAAGTCTGGATGAAACCAATTTTATAGTTATCTGTAAATCTTCCCAGAGATATTATGTGCTGATAGAAACAATACTCTAGACCCTGTTTTTATTACTTAGTGTTAAGTTTTATAATCATAACAGGAGATCATAACATATAGATCATATATGGATCTAAAGATATATAAAGGGATTCTTCATTCTTTTAAATAGGATCGTGATTTAGTATATGGAAGTTTAAATATATGCATATATATATCTGTAGAAAAAACTATCAAAATACATAATTAGGACAATTTATAACTTTTACAACCATTGATAAATCACTCTTATGTGAAGTTTTAACAGTTTGCACTCCCATGGATAATGCAAAAGAGATTCCTCACACATTTGTTGATGCCAATCTAATAGGAGAAAAAGTATATTTTAGTGTGATTTGATTTGAATTTCTCTGTTTATATCTGAGGCTGAGAATCTTTTCATTTGTTTAAGACTGCTCGTATATACTTTTCTATAAGCTATCTGTTATTTTTATTTTATTTTTTTTAAAAAGACTTTAAAGTCTAAGAAGTCATCACCATATCAAAAATCATTTAGATTTTCTCATGTTATTTTTTAGGTATTTTAGAGTTTTGTGTTTAACATTTAGGACTTGGTTCATTTTGAGTTTATTTTTGTGAAACATGTAAGATATGTGTCTAGATCCATTTTTTACATGTAGATGTCATGTTGGTCCAGAACCCATTTGTTGAAAAGATTATCTTTACTTCATTGTATTGTCTTTGCTTCTTTGTTAAAGATCAATTGACTACATTGTTATGGGTGTATTTCTGGACTGTCTATTCTGTTTCATTAACTTGTTTGTCAGGTAATGTCAGTCCTCCAACTTTGTTCTTCTTTAATTCTTGATTATTCTGGGTCTTTTGTCTTTCCATATAAGCTTTAGAATTGGTTTGTTGATATCTACAAAATAACTTTCTGGGATTTTAATTGAGATCACATTTAATCTATAGGTTATGTTGGGAAAAAAATGAATCTTGACAATATTAGATCTTCATATCCATGAAAATAGAATATCTTTCCATTTATTTATTTAATTTTATTCATTGCAATATTGTAGTTTTCCTCATATATAACTTTTTAGATTTATATCTGTTTCTGATTTATGCCAATTTAAATGGTAATATGTTTAATTTCAAATTTCACTTGTTCGATATTGGCGTATATTATGACTTATTTTTGTGTAAATATATATCAACATATTTTTTTCTCATACCATTACCATCAATTTATATACTTGCCAGTGATTTATGAGATAGCTTTATTCCATGTACATTTGATAATGATCATTTAAAAAACATAAAATTGTGTCGCATTAAGTTTATTATAAATGAATCAAATACTATCTTAAGTTTATTTTCCAAATTTATCAGTTTGTAAATTCTGCATTCACATTGTATACCTATATTTTTGGATATACCTTCAATTATTAATTTGAAAACTCTTTAATAAGCCTGATCTAATATTGCTGTAAGCAATGATTAAACACTGAAGTTAATATAATTTAAAGCAGGGAACCCCAACCCCTAGGTCGCAGACTGGTACCTGTCTGTGGCCTGATAGGAATGGGGCCGCACAGCAGCTGGTGAGCAGCAGGCTAGTGAGCGAAGCTTCATCTGTATTTGCAGCTGCTCCTCAGTGCTAGCATCATCACCTCAACTCTTCCTCAGATCATCAGGCATTAGATTCTCATAGGAGCACCGGTTCTTGGTGCCAAAAAGGTTGAGGACTACTGATCTAAAAGACGTAGCTAAAAATTTCAAAACCTAAAATTTCTAAGTAAAACCTTTTCTCCTTTCTCATGTTATTTTAAAACTTTTAACAACTCTAATAACTTTTTCAAATTATTAAAAAAAAAAAAAAACATTTCTTAGAGGGATATTTGTCCCAAGTCTCAGGTAGAGACTGATAGTATTTCCAAATGTTCTTTATATGCTGAATGCACTTATTTAATTAAACATTGATGACATCAAAGCTTAAAAAATGAGCTCATTTGCTGACGTGCATAAGTTAAATTGGAAACACATGCAACCATTTCTTCCTCTCTCCTTCTGATAGTAGGTTACTCAAGGACAATAGTTCACATTGGTAAGATAGAATTAAATTTGATGTTGTGATTAGATACCTGGAGGAGATCCTGAAGTGCAGTGGCCAGTGGTTATCAGAGTTGTTGGGAAAGTCAAAGGCTCCCCTCAAAGTAATTTTGCTACCTTGTTTTGAACTGAGACTTTATACTATAGTGCACTAATTCTTTACATTAGGGAATTTTACTTGATTACTTAATCAATTTCATTGATTACATTGTTGCTTGGATCCTGATTAAAGATATGAATAGACCAAGGAAAGTTATTTATTGTATTCTCTTTTATCTTTGAAATACCTTTATTTATTTTTTTTTTTAGTTTCTCTAAAAAATATTGTAGTTAAGTATTTACTTGTCGCAATCTCTCAATCCTTTATTGTCTTTTTTTTTAAACAGAAACTTCGAACACTGTTTTCTGATCAAGGTATTGGTTGTTAATCACTGATTAACAGGTCAAATATATGCTTACTGAGGAGTCAGACTTCTGGTTAAAAATCTGTGTTACTTTTCAGGACTAATCATAGGCAATTACATATGATTTACCTGACAGGACTCATGGGACCCTCACTCCTAGGTCTCTTTACCTGAGGACTTCACAGAGTTCTTCTTCAAGTGCCTCTGCGACAGTTCCTTATGATAGGAGAAGGAGAAAATCTCAAATACACTTTTTTCACTCACAGTATTTAGTATTTTTTCACTCCTAACGCATCTCCCTTGCCCTCCTCATGTCCTCAAGGTTCATAAAACTGCCAGAGCCTTTTGTTTGGGGCTCCCCTAAACAATGCAATGACCCTCATATCTGTACATATCCACTGGACCCTGTACTGGTACTGTACCATTTCATGAGGAAAATAAATCAGGGGGAGCTAGCATGTTGTCTTGTTTTAGATTCTTGCTTATACCATTTCAGAAAATGATTAAAGATTTAACTCTTTCTATTTTGGCTTGTCTCTTTAATCAGCACGTTTAACATGACATTTCTCTCTTGCCCAGCTCACTTGAGCTCTTGACACATACATACTTGGTTTATGAAATTTAATATCACTTACCAAAGTGACACTGATACAGAGTATAGGTTATGCAGATATACATATAAAGAAAGGTGAATATTGTTATGATCCTTTTATTTTATGGCAGATTGTCTTCATGTACTATTATAATAGATAACATCATCAACATTTATCGGAAATCAACCACTGTTTTAGCTTTTTTAGTGCCATGATCTATAAATAACTAACTGTAAGCTGAGGCTTTTAGTTAATAAAAGGGGTTAATAAAAGGGTCGAGACATTTTCCTACTGAGTTTTTATAATTTTTGAATTTTTATTTTAAACTGGCAATATTTGCTTTTTTATATGACAGTAGTTTTTTGTATAATTTTAAGTATATTATAAAGTGTGTAATTTCTGCAATTTTAAAAATTTCAGTTAAGTAGAAACTTATTTATTTCTTATTATTTTTTTTTATCTAGCTCTGAATGGAGTTAAACTTAAGTATTTTTTTTTCTCAGCATTATTATAAACCTTCTGTTCTTTCTGTATTTGTTTGTTCTAGAACCTATTCCTATAGACTTGTATTCCTATTTATACTTATTTTATTTTTCTCCAATGGGTATTTATAAATATGTCCTCAAAACATCAATTGCTTTTAAAATTGGAATTATTCAGAAAAAAAAATCAGACTTTAGCTTTCTCAGAATTCTCAAGCCATTCTATGCATTTCCTTAAGAATATCTGGTCATTGGCTCATATTTAAATTTTCTTTAAAAAATCGTATATCTGCTTTACTATTATTAACCCCAAATTTAATTTTGTGTTAAACACAAAATTTTCTTAACTCATTAGAAAATGCTGTAATTTCTTAACTTATTAGAAAACGAATGAATGTTTTTTACCAGACCAATTATAAAATATTTCTAAATATTTAGTTGTGAAACTCATACAACTTAAGACAGCTTGTTTCACAATATATTGACAATTAATATTTCTACCCCTACTCTGTATTTCATGTATGTTTCAAGCTTCAAGCAAACAATGGATAACATCCAGATAAATTATATTAAGATCATGTATCATGTACGATATTTTGTTAATAAAGCATAAAAAAGATGGACAGGTGGTATACTATAATGTCAACAACTTTGAAGGCAGAAAAGATCAGAATTCAAACCTGACTGCATTGTACTATTAGTGTATCCTTGGACAAGTTGAATAGTTTTTCTTATCCTCTGTATCCTCATCTATTAATGGACTCATGCAATTACTATAAAAATTAAATAATACAATGTATGAAAACAGCTCAGCTTTATGTGCTGTCATAAATATTAAATAAATGAAAGCTGCTATAATTTGCATTAATATCAACAACTTTATCACTGTAAATTTTATTTTGAAAATCCTATTAAGAGTTAAACATAATAGAGAGAAGTCATTTTTAAACACACTTGAAGTTCTAAAATACCAAATCTATAACAAAAAATAGAGAAAAGAAACCATAGTTGGTTTGCTTGTGTCTCTAATTATAATATAAAGTTGCAGTTAGTGACATTGTTTTACATTCATATACCCACCCCATAGTAACCTAGATATATTAAGCAAATATTAACATGTTTGTAGAACACTAATAAGTGTTTTTTTACTCTGAAGTTTATGTCAATTTCAATATTATTCTCTTTTTATCACACAAGATTAAGCAGCCAGTGAAAAACTGTTGAATAATAAAAAATTAAGAATAACATACTTTCTAATTCCAATGTATTATTCACAGGTGCTACGTTATTGTAATGAATTATAGCTTTGGGCATTTAGAAAAATAAGAGTATTTAAAATCCAGATGCAGGCTTTCACTAGTATTGGGGAAAAAATGAATGCCCTTAACTCTGCAATTTAAAGGCTTACTGATTAAAGATTATTACTTGCTTAAATTTCTATATTTTAAAAGATTATCCAAAGATGAATTTGTACATCTGCTCTATATCATGTATTTATTAGAGAGCATTTATGAAACTTAATTACCAGTATTTCTCTGAATCCTATTTACTAAATCTCTATATCTACTGATTTTACAGTAATCTAATATACTCAAAGAAGTTCAAAGAGGAAAAAAAATAAAAAACAATCTATTCGATCAGAGGCAAATTTATACTAACATACCACTGGCACAGAACAGTGAGATAATCTAGTTTATGCCATTATTCTATAAGTAGAGTAATTGACAACCAGAAATATTAATGGATTTACAACAATTTACCAAACAAGTTAGTGGCAGAGCCCTTCAAATCTCTAGTGTATTTTTCTCTTTATAATACTTATAGATAATTTATTATTTTGACATATAACATATGGTATTTGAAGAGAGAAACTGGATTGGAAAAGATATTTAATCACCCAATACCACTCCATTTCTTGCTTACAGTTTTAAAAATAGTATCAATAAAAGGAAAAATATAATTTAATTTTATATGAATTCATAAATATATTCATAAATATATGAATTAATGAATATATTTTAAAGGTAATAGGATTAAAAACAAAAACAAAACCTGAAACAATTGAAACAAAGGAAGGCAAAGGAAGCAAAATGGTCCTGGGAGGAAAACGCAAACAACTAACAGGCTCCATGTAGAAACTGAATCCAGGTTATGGCCCACTCTACAGGATTCTCCCCAAAGCTGACCTACTTAGATTAGGTCAAGTAGACTGTGGGCAAAAAAAATCTTCTAATAATGGATGCAATATGTAGAGGGATACTTTACTATAAGCAATATATTTATGCTTCCCCAATCAGCTCTTGTTTAGTCTTAGGTCACATTACATTTCCTTTTAAATCATTTTTTTTTATAGTATACATAATTTTTATGTAAAATTTTCCAAATTGCAATGAGATTATAATACAAATGATTTTTACAGTTTTATAAGGTAGATTAAATATAATTTTAAATTTTCTTTTTTTGTAATATCTGTCCTTTATTTGTTACCTTTTTTCAATTATTCATGGTGTTTCTTGTTTACTTATCTTTGTATCTCAGTGAAGACTTCTCTGACCACCATATTTAAAATTGAAATAGGTGCTTTCCTAAAAAATTCCTCCCTCTTCCTAATTTATGCTTCTTCACAGAATTTCTGTCACCTAAAATGCTATGTGTTTTACTTAGCATATTTTGCTCGTCTTTCTCTCTTTTACAATATGGAAACACTGAAAAGAAAGGTAATTTGTGTTTGTTTTTGTCCACTGCTGTATTCTTTTAAAAGAAGACTTAGAAAAATTCAATCATATACCCATTAACTTTTATATAATATAATGTGATTTTAGGATAAGTATCAATAATAAATGTCATTATTTCTTCTTTTTAGTGACTTTGGACCAGGCATTTCCCACCTGTGTTCTTCTAACTTTTGTTTTCTATGAAATACATTTTGTATTTCTTAACACTATAGTACCTTTAGTCTTTGTATCACAATTCTTATCATTCAGTCATATTTTAGCAACAAAAGTAAAATTGTTTATACAAAAAGGTTTAAAAATAGTCATCACGTATTCATAAACTACAGAATTCAGAAAGTCACAAAGCTGATATAACCTCTTAGCAGAACTAGAAACAGGCTTCTTAAGTTAAAGAGGTTGTAAAACTATTATCTAACATATTTTTGAGTCAAGAAAAGAGTTAAATAGAAATTTATAAAGCATATCAAAAAAGACCTTAGGCTTTCATAGAAACAAATTAGTAAAGGTAACACTTGAAACCATGATTTTGAACAAATCAACTCAGAAATTGTAAAAACATGTATTTGAGCAAGTTTTAAATTGTTAGTGTTATAAGCTTGATTAAGCCTAATGTAGGATTTAAAAAAAAAAAAATTATCCTAAAGAAACCTGAACTATTACAGATCTAATAATGTTATGATCACAGAAAGACAATAGAAAATTTACAAATTAGTTTACATGGCTGTGTGAGTGTAGAGAGAGAGAAAATTCGAGAGGGATATTCTCTTTTACTTATTTCCCTATTACTACTGCCATTTCCATTACATTCACCATATAGATAGTAAGCTCAGACTCAAGTGTAAAGTACAATCATAGCCATTGTGACAAATTGAAGATATGTAATCTATCATTGAGAGTATTTTTGCACGATGTGATTCTTTATTATATATTTTATTTTATTGAGTCCAGAAACATTTTGATTCTGCTTTCTCATAAGGTATAAAATTTCTTGCCTTCAATATTCATAAAAATTGACAAAAACCTCACCTTAACATTTGGGTAACTGCAATAAAACATAAATTTGAGTGAACTTGGTTATAATACTCATTTCTACCTTAGCAGTGGAAAAATTTTGTGCCTATGAAATATGTCATAGTTAATTTTCATAGTCTCTTCTAGATAGATGATAATTGCTATTCTGTCAAATTTTCAGATTAAAGTAACTGCAGTACAGTATTGGGAATAAAAAACATTTCTCAATATGATTAAGATTAATAGAATATGGTTGTAATTTTTATATGTTTACATTAGTTTCATATTCTATTATTTTCCAGATGTAAAAACTTAATCTGTGAACAGATATCAACATTTTTCTAAAATAATATTTCTTAAATATCTAAAATAGATATATTTCTATATTAACAGACATAAATGTGCTAATATAATGTTTTTATATATTATAATAATGTAAATGGACATTTCATCATTTACATTAAAAGGTTGTTAAAGTTGTTTTAAAACAAAATAAACAAAAAATACATTTCACTCTATTAGTGTAAAGTAGACAGAGCAATTAATATTCAAAATACAGTCATCGCTGTCATTAATTAAATCGATTGTATAGCAATTTAAATGGCACATTCAAAATTCTCATAAATTAGAAATGCATTCTTATAAATACTATAGCCATTGTCTAATTTTCCTCTCTAATTTTATTCCCTCAAAATTTGTTTTTTAAAAATAAAGTTAAAACTCTTATATTTGAGTTTATAAAGACAAAAATTATTAGTAAAGTAGTATTGTGAAAATAAATGATGCCTGGTTGTGAAATATTATGGACACAATCACACAAAATGATGAATAAAGCTGATGAAGTAGAACATTTTACAATGTAATAAACTTACTTTTTTTATCCAATATTTATTGTCATTTTCAATCTGATTTGGATGAAGTCTCTAAGAATTTAAATAAGTTATTTTAAAATTATTTTAATTAATATCTGTATCTCTAGATTTTCTTTAGTAACTTGGGCTTCACCTTATTCTCTATCTTCATTTACCATTTTCCAAATTAATTCATTACTTCTACCAATGAAAAGAAATTTCTCCGACTGTATTTACTCTATTTTAACATAATATTTTACTTAAGTACTGTTTTATACATGAATGCATCAATTCTGACACAATATTAATAAGGGACACTTTATGTCATTTTTAAAAATTCTAATGTTTGTCTGTTAACAAAATAAAAGACAAATGGGACACAGCTGAAAATAGGCCTTTTCCTTAATCATCTCAATTTGAATAGCCATAGATTTAATTTTTACATTTACACTTGAATCTTTATTATCTCTCAGAGCAAAGATTAGATGGTATTCTCCCCCCCTTTTTTTTGGTGGGGGTGGGGACCCAAAGTTCGCACAAATGACGTTAATTAAATCTATGTGTTCTAAATACTATTTGATATCATATCTGAAGTTAGGATGAGCAACAACCCAGTTATTCAGCATAAAATAAGAAAAGAAAAATAGAGTTTAAATATAGAAATTGACTTGAGACCATTGTGTAACTAGAGTATGCACTGGCATTTGGCTAACAGGAGGGTCAGTACCATGGAAATATATCATATTTAAAAATGTGTATGTCTAACATTGCTGTCATTTGCCTGAAATGTGTTTTTCTATGCAATTTTTTATATATAGTAAATTCTATCAACCTTTTGCTAATGCTTTCTCAGATATGAATCTTAATTCTATAGGCTTTTGCCACTCTGAAGAAGTCTCCTGTTTACTTCTAGAACTTTTTTTTTAAGTTAAAATTATAAAGCAATGATTTGTCTGAAGTCAAGATGTGAAAAAAACAGGTGACAATATTGGACACTACTTATATTTAAATTGATTGTTCTTACTAATCCTTTAAGAATACTAACCAAAACAAAGTAAAATATGACTGTAATTTTACATTAACCATAAAAGACATTTTTTAAATACTTTCAAAGACATGTTAAGAGCATCAATTGTTCCTGAATATAATTGAAAATATTTATTATATACTCATATTCATTCAAAAATTAATATAAATATTAATTACTAAAAATCAGAAAATATATTTTTGATTTGTATACCAGTTGTATTTTTAATAAAAAAGATATCCATTATGAAATTTCTAGCAAAGAGGGAAGGATTATATTAATTATTAAGTATCCATATTATGTGTATGAATGTAGCTATTAAAATGATGATTTAGAATATTGTAATGACATAATTTTGTTACTTATATTACTTGAATAAATTAAGTATATTACTTCTATTTTTTCAGATACATGCATATATATACTAAGACATTCATAATTTAGTATTGAAAAAGTAGAAATTTTAAATTTTTTTTATTATTTCCGAATAATGAGGTTATGTTTTCTATTAGTTTGCAATAATAAGAATCTATTTTAATTTAAGCAGAAAGTTATTTAATTCAGA
>NW_006439231.1:4358923-4374336 GCF_000325575.1 Pteropus alecto | reverse complement strand
TAGACTCTGTTCCTTTGAAAACACTGCATGTTTGTTTTTTCAAGAGAACAGCGGTATATTTCCATATTTTAAGGCTGAGTAATCAGGAAGCCAGGCCATACGTACTGGCTCCAAGACCACACTACTTTTTCTACAATTCCTACAGCCAAATTGACACAAATGTGACATCCACAAAGCTGGCTAAAAAATTCTGAGAACTCAGTTACAGCTCAACTGTTGCGCTTCTTATGACACAGCTGCAGAAGCATGGTCCTCACTCCAAAATATCCATATTTGCCTTCACAATTCCACATGCAGCCACTTGCAGAAGCTATTTTCCATGAAAGATCTGCTCAGAAAGATCTGCCCAGTCTTTAGCTTTCCAGTCTCATGCACAGTGAGGAACATGAGAGTGATCCATTCTATGATACCTACCACACAGATACTTTGAAATTGCTTCTTTCAGCTTTTATGCTTTTATCCAATAGTCTTTGACAATTTTTTGCCATGGTCATCAGCATTCACGTGTTGTATAAATTAATGAAAATTCAAATTTCTGTTTCTAATTCAGTAACCTCCTCTCAATATTTTTCTGTTGCTATATAATTTATTTTAAAAAAAGTGTATGCTGAGAATGTTACTCTTGTTTATGAATTTTTGAGTGTTAAAAATATCTTGACCTTATCTAGGGCCATGCCACCCTGAATAAGCCTGATTCCGTCTGATCTCCGAAGCTAAGCAGGATCGGGCCTGGCAAGTACTTGGATGGGAGACCACCTAGGAAGACCAGGTTCTGTGGGCATCAAAAATAAAAAATAAGGGATTGTAAGCTGACAAGGTCCTTGCAATCTGTGAAGTCAACCAGGGGTTGCCTGGCCTAAGTAAAATAATTAATTAATTTAAAAAATAAAATAAAAATATCTTGAGCTTAACAATCAACGACTATTTTTAGTTATTATTTTATGGTTCATTATATTCTAGATTTTGTTGGAGATGAGATTAATTTAGCTCTTGCTTAGCTTTTACTAATTAAACATACTCTATTCTATTTTATGTGTCATTTTTTAAACAATGGAGAAATTGCCATTTTTTCTCCATGTGACTGGCCTTAATTTATAATGTTTATCCTCAGATAAACATGGAACAAAAAGGTTGTTTTTTTTTAATTGAAGTAATCTTTTATCAGAACACAACCTTGAACCCATTTAACACTTTATGGTTCTACATTTGCAGTGTTTAGCAATAATGTTCCTATTATTACTACTACTCTTAGAACTCCATTTTTAAACTAAAATGATACATGAGTTATGCTAAACATTTAAAATACCTTATCTTTCAAAATAAGTATGAGAACTTGATTTTCATCAGTTTTTTTTTTTTTTTTTTGGTCCTATGTTGGTTATCTATCTCTATATAACAAATTGCACAGACTGGGTGGCTTAAAACAACACTACTTTATTATCTCAGAGTTTCTGTGGATCAGAAGTGACAAGATTTAGCTGCACATTCTGCTAAGAATCTCAGACGGTTGCATCAAGGTATCAGCTGGAATGCATTTTTATCTGGACGCTCAACTCAGGCAAAGTCCACCTCCAGGTTTATTTAGGGTATTGGTAGAATTTGTTTCCTTACATATTTAGGACTGAAGGCTCCAGTTTCTTGTTGGCTGTTGGCAAAATGCTGCTCTTAGATCCTTGCCAGGTAGGTCATGCAACATAGTTACCTGCTTCTTCCAAGGCAGCTTGGTAGAGAATTTCTAGAGCCAGTCAGCTAGAATGTGGAGCCTCGTATAATGTAACATAATCACAGAATTTCTAGTTCACCGACTTTTTTATATTTTCTTAGTTAGAAGCAAGTTATATACTCAAGGGCTGGGAGGTATGGAAGTGTGGTTATAAGAGTGTTAATACCAGCAGGCAGGTATTATGGTGGATGACTCTGGAGTCAGATTGCCATAGTGGACCCTTCCGCTCCCAGTGATTCTTGTCCCTCCCAAATGAAAAATAGATTCACCAATTCACATCCCCAATCCCCAAAAGTTTCATAATAATTTGATTACATCGTCTGCTGAAGTATAAGATCTCAATTAAATCTCTATTTGGATAGGTCCTTTAGGTATAGTTCCTCTTAATTCATTGATCTGTAAAACTAAAGAGACTGGTTATCTCCCCTTACCATACATGCCACATACAACAGTGGGACAGGCATAGCCAAACAGCTATAAGCATTCCCATCCATAAACGGGAAGTAGAAAGGAGTCAATAGCCTATAGCAGTTTTGAAATATACTTGGGCAAGCACTAGCTAATTTCTTGATTAGGTTTCGGTGCCTGGGAAGAATTGTCTATGAATCTCAACTCCCTCTCTGGGTCCTTGGTTCTGTCCTCCAAGTCATACTTCTTTTTTCATGGAAGATAGCACAGGTTTTACCAGCCTGCTTCCTGACAGTAGACTTTGGAAACTCTGGAAGCCTCCTTTCTTTTGAACTTTCAACTTCTCAGTCCAAGCTGGCAGTGTATTCTTGTTGGTTTGTTTGTTTATTAAATTAATTAATTTATTTATTTTAATTAGTTTAAAGTATACAGTACATTGATTAGACATCTATGTAGTTCATAAAACGATATCCCCAACTGCTCTCTTCCTCACCTGGCTCTCCACCAAGCCAACATATTAATGCTAACTGCATTCCCTATGCTGTGATCTCCAGCCCCGTGACCATCTATCAACTATTATTTTGTACTTCTTTAACCCTTCACCTCATTCTCCCAGCCCTTCATGCACCCTCCCCTCTATCTGTCACCAATTGTCCACTATATTTGTGAGTCTGTTTTTGATTAGTTTGTTCTTTTTATTCCTTAGATTCTGAATATAAGTGAAATAATATGGTATTTATTTTTTTCTGTCTGACTTATTACACTCACCATAAGAACCTCTAGGTCTATCCATGTCATTGCAAATGGCAGGATTTCATTTATTTTTTTTAATGACTGAGTAATATGCCATTGTATATATGAACTATAACTTCTTTATCCAGTCCTTTGCTGATGGACATTTAAGTTGCTTCCATATCTTGGCTATTGTAAATTGTGCTGCCATGAATATCGGGGTGCATATATATTTACAAATTATTGTTTTGGTTTTATTTGGATAAATAGCCAGAAGTGCAATTGCTGGGTCAAAGACGTATCTATTTTTAATTTTTTGAGAAGCCTCCATACTGTTTTCCATAGTGGTTGTACCAATTTGCAATCCCTTCAATAATGTATAAGAGTTCTCTTTTCTCTGCATCCTCGCCAATATTTGTTTTTTGATTTATTGATGATAGCCATTCTGACAGGTGTCAGATGATATCTCATTATGGTTTTAATTTCCTTTTCTCTGATGATTAATGACTTTGAGCATCTTTTCATATTCCTCTTTGGAGAAGTATTTGTTCAGATCTTCTGCCCATTTTTTTAATTGGATTGTTTGTTTTCGTGTTGTTGAGTTGTATGAGTTCTTTATATATTTTGGATATTAACGTCTTATCAGATGTATCACTAGCAAATATTTTCTCCCAATCAATTGGCTGTCTTTTTGTTTTGTTGATGATTTCCTTTGCTGTACAAAAACTTTTTAGCTTGACATAGTCTCATTTGTTTATTTTTTCTTTTGTTTCCCTTGCCCAAAAAGATATATTCGAAAAAAAATTCCTGTTAATAATATCGGAGAGTTTATTGCCTATGTTTTGTTCTAAGAGTTTTATGGTTTCAAGTTTTACATTTAAGTCTTTAATCCATTTTGAGTCTATTCTTGTATACAGTGTAAGAAGGTGGTCCATCTTCTTTTTTTTCCACATATCTGTCCAATCTTCTCCATTGTATATTCTTATCTCCTCCGTCATATATTAAGTGATGGTATAGGCGTGGATTTATTTCTGGGCTTTCTATTCTGTTTCATTGATCAATGCATCTGTTTTTATGCAAGTACCATGCTGTTTTTATTACTGTAGACTTGTAGCATAGTTTGATATCATGTAGTGTGATACCTCCAATTTTGTTCTTCTTCCTCAAGATTGCTGTGGCTACTTGGGGTCTTTTATGGTTCCATATAAATTTTAAGATTATTTGTTCTAGCTCTCTGAAAAATGCTATTGTATTTTAATAGGGATTGCATTGAATCTATAGATTGCTTTGGGTAGTATGGCCATTTTAATGATGTTGATTCTTCCTACCCATGAGTATAGTATATCTTTCTATTTATTTGTATCTTCTTCAATTTTTTTGTTCAGTGACATAATTTTCTGAAAACAGGTCTTTTACCATCTTTGATAATTTGATTCTCAGGTATTTTATAGTTTCCGATGCAATTGTAAATGGGATTGTTTTCTGAATTTCTCTTTCTGAAAGTTCATCATTGGTGTATAAAAATGCTACTGACTTCTGAATATTTATTTTGTAGCCTGCTACTTTACTGAATTCATTGATCAGTTCTAACAGTTTTTTGGTAGAATTTTTAGGATTCTCTCTATATAGAACCATGTCATCAGCAAATAACGAGAGTTTTACTTCTTCCTTTCTAATTCGGATGTCTTTTATTTCTCTTTCTTGTCTTATTGCTGTGGTTAATACTTCCAATACGATGTTGAAGAAGTATGATAAAAGTGGGCATCCTTGTCTTGTTCCTCATCTTAAAGGAAATGTGTTTAGCCTTTCTCCATTGAATATGATGTTAGCTATAGGTTTGTTGTATATGGCATTTATTATGTTGAGGTATGTTCTCTCTATTCCCACTTTGCTGAGTGTTTTTATCATAAATGGATACTGGATTTTGTCTGACACTTTTTCTGCATCTATTGATATGATCATAAGGTTTTTATCTTTTGATTTGTTAATGCGGTATATCACATTAATTGATTTGCAGATATTGTACCAACTTTGCATCCCAAAAATAAATCCAACTTGATAATGGTGTATATTTTTAGTGTATTGCTGAATTTGGTTTGCTAATACTTTGTTGAGGATTTTGCATCAATGTTTATAAGATATATTGGCCTATAGTTTTCTTTTTTTGT
The DNA here is from genome assembly GCF_000325575.1 of Pteropus alecto. Lineage (NCBI taxonomy): Eukaryota > Metazoa > Chordata > Mammalia > Chiroptera > Pteropodidae > Pteropus > Pteropus alecto. The sequence continues at coordinate 4,369,305 of NW_006439231.1, read as the reverse complement.
AATATCTTTGCCTGATTTTAGAATCAAGGTAATGGTGGCCTTATAAAAGCAGTTAGGGAGCTTTTTTTTTCCTTGAATTTTTTGGTATAGTTTGTGAAGAACAGATGATAATTCTTCTTTGAATGTTTGGTAAAATTTGCCTGTGAACAAGCTGGCAGTACTTCGAAGAAATACATTTCTCAAAAAACTTTTCAACTCTTTAGTAGATTTCACTCAGATCCACTCTACCAGCCATACTGACAGATCTTTTCAAAATAAGCCCTTAACTGCCAGAGGACCCTGCTGAGATGGTTGAGGGATAGTACCTTTAAGCTTCTTAGAGCCTCTACAGTTTGTTTTGAAAATGTGTGAGGCAGGATTTTAAGAATCCTTAATTTAAAGGACCTTTTGAATAGTTGAATACTCCTACTTTTTGAACTTTTGGAAGTTTTAACAAAAGGTTGTGCAGTCGACACTTGTTTTTCTTTTTCTCTCTTTATTTAATTTATTTTTTATTTTTTTCTTATTTTTCCTCTAGATCACACTTTTTAAACAGTGCTTAGAAGTCATTCTCAATTTTAGCATCCTTTGCTACTGGGAATATTGAGAATTTTTTAAATTATCAAGTTCTGTTTCCTTTTTATTTAATAGTTCTTTCCTTAATTCATCTCTTTCCTCTAACATTTTATAATAACCAATAAGAAGAAACCGGTAGGTATTTAATATTTTGCTTAGAAATCTTAACTATGTATCCAAGTTCGTCACTTAAAATTCTACTATCTATATGTCTCCAGTTTCCAATAACATATTCCTCACATGCTTTTGAGCTGTCACTGTTAGCATCCTTCAAGTCTAGATTATGCTAATTGTTTATTCAAAGCAATTTAGGATTTCTCTATCACACTACTCAAAATTTCTCCAACCTCTATCCACTGCCTTCTTCCAATGCTACTCCACATTTTTAGTATTTGTTACAGTAGCATCCCACTTCTAAGTACCAAAACCTGTATTTGTTGTCTATTGCTTCTTAATAGTTTACCAAAATTAGTGGTTTAAAATAATGCACATATGTCACAGCTTTTAAGTGTCAGAAATGTGAGCTCTACTTATCTTGGTCCTCTGGGTAAGGCCTCATAAAGCTAACACCAAAGTGACAGCTGGGATGTGTTCTCATCTGGAGTCTCAAATGGGGGAGAATCCACTTCCAAACTCACTCTGATTGTTGGCCGAGCTCATTTCCTTATGTCTTTAGGACTGAGGTGACAATTTCTAAATGTTGACTGGGATTCTATCTCAGCTCCTAGAGGCTGCCTTCAGATTCTTGCCAAATGGAAGACCCACACTCACTTCTTACTCACTCAAAGCCAACTAGGAAGAAAGATTCTCTAGTCTGTCTGCTAAGATTCTAGAGTCTCATATAATGTAACAAAATTATAGAAGTGACATCCTACCTTCCGTCATCTCTGTCATATTCTGTTGGTTAAAAGCAAGTCACAGGGCCCACTCAGGCTCAGGGGAAAGACATCATACATGGATATGAACACAAAGAAACAGGATTATAATAGGAAGACTTTAAAGTCTGTCCCCTGTAGAGCAAGACCTCAAGTTCTTATATATTCCTAAATTAGGCTTAACAATTTTATAAATGTGATTTTTTAATCTGTAAAATTTATTAATTCTTCAGAATGCTTTGATTACAATTGTTCCCACTATCCAAAGACACCCATGTAATGAAGATAATGATGAAGTTTGTAAAACCTTAAAACTTTCTCCCTTTACACTATTATATAGTGGTACTTGATGACCATATCTCCCACAGAAAATATATTTATATATTATCTATAAACTTATATTTAATTAATACATTTATATGATTAATATTATATTTTATATATATATAGTAATACGACATAAAATATCAGGCAGTTAAAATATTATCAAAAATGTTTAAAACGTATGAAAAATAAATATCTCCTAACTTTTATGAAATTGAAATTAATAGTAAAACATTTTAATTGTGTTGTTTAGCATGAAACACATAGTAAACCAATTAATACTCAATTATTTAAATAGACCTCTCCTTGATTTTAGTTTTGATGTTGGTTCCACTTAATTTTCAGGGGATTTTAAAGAGTAATTAATATAGTAGATATGAAACTTTCAAGTAACTGACGTATTTATTACTTAAAATTTCATTTCAATGTGTACATTTTCTTTCTCTTTCTCAAAGGTATTATTTTTAATTGAGTCTGGCAAATTGAGTTAATAGCCTAGTTTTTCTTTATTCTCAGACTGTTGTATTTTAATCATTATAAGATGAAGGCTTTGTTTTGTGTTTAAAATTCATTTTACTCTGAAGTAAAATCTTGCATACAAAATATCATGCCAGCAGCAGCATTCCAACCAGACCGTCATAACTCTAGGAGCAAGAGAAGGATAAAAATCTTGGAAAATATATAAAGGTGAATTTCAGAGTGTGGCTGAAATGATGCAGAATGTCTCCCAACATGATTCTTTGTTTATCTTTTATCTGAATGCTTTTTATCGAATAGCCTCATTTTTTTCATTCTTCCAAGCATAATTATTATACTTTTATTATCTGATCACTCAATTTTTCTACACTAATTAATACAAGCTGAATGTTTTGTTTAATGGTTGCTTTTTGAAAACAGTATCCTATATAGGGTAACAGTCTCTAGCAAGAAATGGGAAGAAATTCTGATTATAAAAGCATTATAAAAATTCTGACTGAATAAAAGGGAATTCCGTTATTCTTTCCAAAGATCATTTAAACATATACTATTTCAAAGTATTTTTGATTTAGACCAATTAAAACACTCCGGTTTCGGTGATAATATGAAATTGCATAACCTCTTAGCCACATAACATATTTAAGCATATGTCAAAAAAGATTTTCTAGTTTCAAAATAACCACTTTTATCATGCTGTTTCTAAAACTTCCCAGTGTTTTCTTTTGTCTCTTTGCCTAGTAAAATAGAGAAGTATTTAATTAAGCAAACTTTTTATCAGAAACAGGAGACCACAGAATCTGACAGAATTTTTCTGTTACAGTACAAATATATTTATATTTTAATGTGTTAAGGGAATAGTGGCAAAAGATGAATCTAAAAATACAAGTGTAAAACCATGCATATAATTAAATAACAACTAAGAAATTAAGATTTATTCATCAGTCAATGGGAAATATTTACAAGTTTTAAGTCAGAAAAATGACACGATTAGAATTAAGTTTTAAAAATATAATTCTGAAAACAAGGCAGAAAATTCATGAGAAGGACAGCCTAAAAAGAATAGAGATAACATAATAGACTATTCTATTAGTACAAGCAATCATGAATGAAGGGCTGATTAGAGATTGTGCTGTTCAGTGTGGAATGACAAAGAACAAAAAGGGAATTTATTTCATATGTTTCTACACAGAATATAATATCTGTCACCTGCAGTGTTTGAGTCAGTTTAATTACACTGGTAAACTTGACAAGGAAAGGAAATTGTGGAACACAAATCTTCTTTTACAGAATTTTGATAAATCCTTCTGTTTCTATATCATGCCTCACTCAAATATTCACATTACATGATGCTCTCCATATATGTACCTGTCCTTGGTTCTGAGACATGGATTGGCCTACTACTTCTCATTACATCTGCCCCCATAGATACTTTGTATTTAGTTCTTTTATATTTATTGACTTCTCTATACACTCTAAATCAAGAACCATATAGACTTATCTCTCCAAGTAGTTTTTCATTTAGGTTTATACAGCAGGTCCTCATATAATGTTATTTCGTTCAACGTCAATTTATTACTTTGATGAGGAAAAAAAAAAAAAAATTGATTCCCTGCTAAGTCCACTGTCTGTGTGGAGTTTACACCTTCTCCCCACATCTAGGTGAGTTTTCTCTGGGTACTCTGTTTTCCTCCCACATCCCAAAGATGGGCATGGTAAGTGAATCAGTGTGTCTAAATTGTCACTGTCTGAGTGAGTGTGGATGTGTGTGCTCCCTGCGATGAAAGAATGTTTTGTTTAGGGTTTGGCCCTGTCTGGAGTCTTGAACTACTGGGAAAGGCTCTAGCCACCTTTTACCATGAACTGGAATAAGTGGATTGGAAGATAATTCTCTGACTTGATTTTATTAAACTTTCTTAAATGTATATATAAATCACATTTATTTCAATGTTTAATATTGAAAGTGTTTGGGGTCTTTATTTAGAAGTTTAATAATATTTTTGAGACCAGAAATACCCTTAGAAACTTAACTCTTATTTTTATCAATTAGCCTATGGTAAATTGGTTTCTTTATTTGTCATTTCACTTAAAGTCACAGTTTCCAAGAACCTATGGATGATGTTAAGTGAGGATTTAGGGTACTTTTTTTTTTATTTTTCTATTCATATTTTAAGTAAAAAATAAAGATAAACATATTGAACAGAGGTTTGATCTACCACTGTTAATTGGAAGTCAATGGTGTCTTTCTTATAGTTCTGGATTTTCTTTGATTTCTGAGTCTTATAATATTTCTGTATATCCTGGATTTTAATGTGATTATAAGCAATAGTAAGAAAGAAATCTAGGAAAAGTCACCATTTGTAAGGTTATTACAGAATTTGAATGCAGCTTTTAAATTAATTAAAACTTAATAACTAATTTATTTAGTATTTCCTGTCTGAGAAAATACCAAAAACTAACACTTTAAAAGAATAATCACTTTTTTAGCTCATGAATCTGTAGGTGTGTAGTTTTGTCTGGGTTTGACTGGATGTGCCTTCTCGTCTGGGCTCAACTCAGTTCTTCTCTAGAACCTAAAGTGGAGACACTGAGTTAATCAGAAATCTCTATCTCTCTTCACTTATCTCATCCTTTGGTGAGCTGATCAGGGCCACTTAACATAGCGCTGAGAGAGTTTGAGCACTAGCAATTAAAAACTTCATTAAATAAGCCAAAGCTAATCACTCATCATATTTTCTGTCCCACTGACTAAAACTAATTGCATGGTCAAGCTTAGATTGAAAAGGTACAAAAGTAAACTATCATTTTATGTAAGATGCTACAAAGTCCCATTGGAAAAGTAGAATACAAAAATTGGTAGTCATTTTTGCAATTTGTTACATTACTGCATGTGTTCAAAGAGAAAATACATTGTTAATGAATAATCATTAATAGAGAAATAAAAATATTTTCTCAACACTTATATGTTTTGGTAGGCAAGCTAAACTTGTTTTTTTTCATATGGAACTCTATAATTTGGTGATATTAGCAACATTCACTTATTGTAGAACACAGTCAATTACAAGTAGATAAGTCAGGGATAAAGGACTAACAAATAATATTTATAACCACTATCCCTACAAGGAAATATTTTCAGGCAAACACATTAGATTTAATTTCTAAAGAATGAGTATTTACCTTAAAAGTTAATTTGTATAGAAAGAAACTTAAATAAACATTTATTAATAGAACTGAAATAACTGAAAATTGATTATGGAGACAGTTTCTCATTATCTTTTCAATATGAATGGAATTCACAATGGCAGGAAAAATTCGGTTATTCTATTCCAAGCATAATCAAAGAAAAGAGAGAGATATGAAGTGCTAGTAAGTTACAGAAAAGCAGGTAACAAGTTTCCTCCCTGATTATATGTTCTACTTTATTATTTTTAGGTATTTATAAAAATAATAGATAGAAATAAAATAAAATGATATTCCCTCTGTTCACAGTATTTCCTGGAAAATATATGTGAAAATGATGAAGAAAGCAAACTATCGAGTGAATATGTATCTATGGAAATAAAGAGATAAAAATGATATGCACATTTATCACAAAGTTATAGAAAATAGAATATGTCATATAGGCACAGAAGTAATATTGTACCTATAAAATTCAATATGTCCATGTTAGGATATTTTTATTAGCTTTGTCTTTTCATTTTAGAACTTATATGCTAACAATTACATAAACTATAAATCAAAGGAAAGAAATAAAAAGTTAGTTAAGATATAATTAACAGAGTGAAAGAATTATGTAAGAAAAAGTGAAAATCAGACAATCCAAAATGACCTTTCCTTGTAATTAAAAAGGCACTACACTAGTATGAAAGGTCAGTCACATGTGAACATACAAATAATTTCAAAATCAGTCCATTTGGTGATCTGTAGAACTACAGGACTCTAAGTGAGATCTTCTCAAGCAGCACAGAATGTTATCACAATACAGTTTCTTCACACACTGAATTATACCACAACCAAAATGGTATAATAAAGAACTAATAGTGATGAACTGAACCTGAAATATGCCTATTTATTTTTAATTTACAAATTATTTACAGAAGAAAATAGAAATATTTAAGAGATATCAAGTGGACTTATTAATCAAATATATCTCTCTTGTTAGATGAAATATTGTCAAATAATATTTTTATTTAAATTTCATAAAAGTTATGATGGTTGTTTTTTTTTAATTGCTTTCTCCAATGCCTAAAACATTGCCTAGCATGGAGTAAACAATAAATTTTGAGAAATAAAAATCAACCTTTTATATATATGTACTTCTCCATTATTTTACAAATCTATCCTACCGGTAAGAGTTTAATCAAAATGTATTTGAGGTTAATCAAGTTAGAATTGTTGATTCATTAGTTAATAGTTTCAGGATGAACTTCAAGTTTTACACTGCAATTCTTAGTTGTATTTATGAGTTTGTACTGTCTTCTGTATCTACATAATATCCTGCCTTTTGTCTCATTAGTTCTTCATTAAGCATCTGGGATGTAGCTGACCATAACTTCCCAGTTACTTGTACTTCTTCAACTTCAATATCTTGGTATCATGTATCCTTGATATTCTTATTATCACTTGATTTATGATTACTGCAGAAAAGATAAGAAAAAAACAAAAAGAAGAGTCCAGCTAGAAAAACCTGAGATTTCTTGTTATATTTTTTAATTTTTTATTTTAAACACCAATATTGAGGTAAACTTCACATGTAAATAATAATATACAGCTATAGATGTAGATGTACATATATCTCTGAAACCAAACCATCCATACAATCAAAACAACAACAACAAAAAAGCTATTTATCATTCCCTCCAAATTTTCTTTCTCCTTTTATTTCTCCCTACTCCGTTCCCCATTCAAGCAACCATTGATTTGCTTTCTGTTGCTACATAAAAATTTACATTTTTAGAATTGTATACAAATGAAAGCATACATCATGTACTCTCTATTTGTTCATTTACTACTTGATGTCTTCCCTTAGTGTCTTGTAGTTGTAATTTGCTTCTCCTTACGCTAAATTTGTCTTCTCCTACCAGGACTAGTCTAAACTTCACTATTTTTCATCTTGTTAGATAGTTAGAAAAACATGAGCAACAGAGGAACAAAAAAAATGAAGGTCTTTCCCAAAGACCTCCCTAGAACACCCATTTTATACTTAAAAATCACCCCTGCATCTTGAGGAACAAAGAAATGAAGAGCCATAAACTAGTGGCCTGTTTAATCCAGCCACAAACATGTGCGCAATCAGTCCTACAATAACTTCCCCTTGACATGGCCTTATTATACCATCATTATAATATTATGCTTGTGTCCGGAATTTTATGAATTTAATTATAACAGACTGAATTCTGAATAACTGCATTCACTGTAGGCAAAGGGTTATATAACAGCTAAATGTCAATTAAAATGACCTCAGGTGCCAATCATTTAGCACCACCCTCATAATCTCCCATCATGTCCCTAATATAATGCAGACCTCCCTACTTCCACACTATTACAGCCTCTTTGCTCCCTTGGAGTGTACTTTGATCATACCTTTTGTTTCCAGGCTGCTAAACCTCTTGAGCATAGCCATTTTTCTCTTAAAATGTACTTTTTAATAAATCTTAATTTTTCTAAATTTCGCTGATCTGTAATTCTTTACTGCATAAGCAGGGAAGAACCAAGGTACCCCTCAGGACTACTGGGGTGACAACGAATTTTAGATTCCCCCAATGGTAACAATCTTTATTTAAAATTGTGGATGAAAACCAGTTGGAAACAAAAAGTGTAGAACTGATAGAATGTACAAGATTTAAAATATAACTTGCAAAAGTCAAACCCACTGTAGAGATAGTCATAAAACTTAATTATACTGATGAAATGGTAGAGTTTGTACTGAAGGAAATTTTTCTTTAAAATGAAATAAATTCACACAGGTTTCTGCTTTTCAATGTGATTGAGGCAACATACATATTAATCATAGAACAGAGAGTATCTACTGAAATTTCTGCTGTTAAAATTCATTGATTTCGCAGCTTGCTAGTTTCTATATATCCCATTGAATGAGGAAAGCCTTGAGAGATTTCTGGAATGTTGATCAACACAACACGTAAGACTTTACAATTTTAAATTCTTTAAAGTATATCTTTCATAAACAAATTTATAAACCTAAATGAAGATTCCATAGTGCACTTATGCACATGTGTGTGCGCACACACACATACACACACACACACACTATATCTATTCTCATTTAGTGTGTGAGACAAGTCTAAATTATTTATGACAAAGGTATAATCACTATTTGATTAATACCAGCTAGTATGTGACTGGCTCCAGATTAAGACATAGCACCTAACTATGGGAAATGGAGGAATCCTGTAGCCAGACTGCCTATCCAAAGATTAGTGAAAAAGTAGTACATCTAGGATTTATCATAAGCAGAGAAAGAAAGCAAGTGACACAGGCTAAGATTTTATACTACTTCTAACCTAGTAAGTTAACTTGTTACTATTTTTTGATACCACAGAAGACATGAAACTCCAGAAAGGAATCCTTGGTACCGCGCATATTGAATTTGCACTGAATTTGGGAAATATGCTTCTTTTAAAGTAAGATGATCCTGTTCTGGGGAAAACATTGCCTTAACTTTCAAGGTTTCTCACTGCAAACACAACCCTGAGAAATGGCCGAAGTAAGGAGTGGTAATGACCTTGCATTCTTGATATACCCAATAAGACACGGAGAAGCATGAGAAATTCATGGAAAGTTATATCTCCCAATAGCAGATTGTTCAGTACACCATGTCATCACCACAATTTTGCCAGTGGTTCTTCCTCAGCTCACACTTATAACAACGTGAGATAGTTCTTTATTACCAGTTGCTAGAGGAAGGAAAAGGATGATTTTGATTCATACATGAGTTGGCTTATTATATGAATACAGTTTTTTCTTAATGGATTTGTGTTGCACAATAGCTTAATTCAGTTGTGTATCTGAAAGACTAGTGAGGGAAACAATCCATTTTTTGTAGAAAGAGTAGTGACCTAAAGTGAAACTATACTTTGATTCATAGTCATTGGTAAATAGCTCAGCAAGTTGATCAATGGCCTGAAAGGGGAAAGATCGAAAATTTGGTGACTAGGAGGTCTAGGAAGGAATCATGTGAAGGGACATATGAAAAAGTACATAAAATACGATCTTTGTATCACAAATTAATATCATAGAATATCCCACAGAGAAGACTTCCAAGTAGACATAATGTCCAGGCCAACTGATATTAGGCGGCCTCTGTCATTAGCTCCCTTCACAAATAGCAGAGCGTGCTCATAAACTGTATAGCTATGGTGGCAAGATGGAGGAATATTTGTGGTCCCAAGATCATGGACTTTCATTCAAGACTAATCTAGTTACCGAGACTGCAAAAAATGCTAAGCTCTCAATATGACACCGTCTCCTTCAAAACTCTAGGAGTCACTTGACAACTCACTTATATTTATTCTATCCCCATCGAAGGGATAGTGATTTATTTTAACTGTGAATGAGATATATTCAGTGTATGAGTTTACTTTACTGCCTACAGAGCCACAGCTAGCACCTGAGGTTTGCATAGTGTTTGCTTCAGAATGCCAAGAGACACCAGCCTCTGGAAGAAGCAAGGGAGGATTGCCCCTTAGAACTTTTGGAGAGAGGCTGACACTGCCAATACCATGATTTCACACTTGCAGCCTCTATAACTGTGAAGAATAAATTCTTGTTTAAAGTCACCAAATTTGGTAATTTGTTCATGTAGTCTTATGTACCTAATATAGACCCAGAGAGGTACTTTCTAAGGATTAGAGGAATCTCCAATAGGCGCGGCAGAGAGGTGACAGGTATTAATTGCCATTTTGAAAAGAAAGATTAAAACTGTGGTTTCCCCTATATAGCTTATTCTTTGAAGTTTTCAAGAAAAAAGTCCAGAAAACTCTTCTGAAAGGCAAAATACAGTTTTAATCCTATATGTGTTACAAGCCAGGGAACACAGTCACCAGCACAAACCGAAAGTACACTCAACTGAAAGAAAATTAGGGCAGAGTTTTTAAAGGTAAACATTGCAAGAAGCTGATTTTAAGGGGATTGGTT
>NW_006439231.1:4324495-4358843 GCF_000325575.1 Pteropus alecto | reverse complement strand
GAAAAAATCTTAAGTATACTTTATAAATTTTCTGATTGGTTGGAGCAATGGGATTTCCCAATCTCATCTAAATTAGCAAGCAGTATCAGCAGGTAGTGTTACATGATATGACAAACATCCTAGTGCCTTGTAAGGCTTGCCAAAAAAAATAATATGGTGAAGGTCCCAGCTCCCTTAGATCTCTCAAAAGCAAATTTTTGTGATAGCACAAACAATATAGAGAGTGCTGTTTGTCATGAAGGCATAAACTGAAAGTACACTCAACTGAGCCCAAATTACAAAGAAGTCTGTTTGGCCACAAATGTATATTATTATGGTGTTAAAGTATACAGAGACATAAGACATGCAAGACAGTTCCTCTGGCATGGCCACTACCACTGTTTTAAAGTGGCTCTGTTTATATTATTATTTACAAAGTTTCCCCAGAATGAATCCAACCTGTAACTGAAAAACACAGTTCCTGTAACTCAAGAAAATGAACTTGAGCATTGAAAGGGGAGGATTGTAGTGGATACTGTAGTGCCTAACCCAAATCCCCTTTTTGTACTAAGATGTTCATTTCTCTATCTGAAGAGAATGTTGTTGACTTTGTGCTGTAAATTGAGATCTCTCTGAGAATTGCGCTTGATTGAAAAGACTCACATAACCAAGATAATTTCTCTCTCCCCAAGGTGCAGCATGCATACATTGACAGGTCTATGTATCATATCAAGATTCAGATATCTTGCTTCAAGATAGAATAACTCTGAGAAGTCATTTCAAATCAGAGTTCTCCATGAGACAGAGTATCTGCATAATGGTTTAACCTTCTATTATGACCAATTCTACTTTTGTTTTTATACCCCCAAAAGTGTTGACCCTGAGAGTACTCACCAATACATTTACATATGTTTATCTCTATTTAAGTTTCTGTTTCCCAGGAACCCCAACCTATTAAAAAACAAAACAAAACAAAATTCAACTGAGTAATTCCAAAGATCTAACTGGCTTTATCAAATGATGAGTTCAGCAGCTTCCCATGTAGCAACTAGAAAGACTTTCCAAGAGGTTGTACAAAATAGAAAGCTTTTATAGGAAGAAAGGTAGGGTAAGGAACCTATTAACAAAATAAAAGAAAGGATTATTTTTAGACCAAGATATTTTCTTTGGGGAAAAAGAAATTTCAAGGGTTTTTATCATGCAGAGTGCCTTTTCTTTCTTTGGGAGATGAAAAGGGCCCAAGTGACAGATTCTCTCACTACTGCATGACCAGAAAATTTCAGACTGGTTGATTAAGATTATATTTCTAGAAAAGGTTGAAACAGCTGTTGAAGTAAGAAACATCCAAATCTGTAGAGAATTTTAATGATTTTATCTGAGCCAAACTAATGACAATTGCCGAGAAGCAAAATCTCAATGGATTAAGAAAATGCTCCGGGGAATGGTAGTTTTGCAGCTTATATTATACATTAGAATAAAAGGAGGAGACATAAGGAGAGTTCATTGGTGGTAGAGTAAGGGGGCGAGAGGAAGCAAAGCAGGGAAATCTCTGAGACTGGATAAAAAGTGAAATGGAGGGACACATACTTCTTTTATATTGGTGGGTACAAGAGAGTTAATCATTAACATTTACAGCACATAGAGATGGTATATGGGGGACAAGATAACCATGAGGGGTTCTGTGGTCTCAAGCTTTGGTATAGTGGGCTGTGCCCTGAGGACTCTGGAAAACACAGATTACTCTGACATTCCAAGGATATGTTATCTTATGCAAAAAGACAATAGGCAGGCCCACTTAAGGTAAAAATTGACCTTCCTCAAGAAAGCTACAAGCCCAGGATGTGACTATTTACCATGATCTGCTTTGGGTTAGTAATTTTTATGTTCAGAATGTCACCGCTGGGATAATGTGAAATCTGGTATTGCCCAGCAGCGTGAGGCAGAGGAAGACGGTGGCATTGTGTCTTCTTCCTCGCCGACGCAGGAAGCAATTACAGGTCAGTGAAACCGAGAAAAAGTAAGATTTTTTGAAAGTACATTTTAGAAGGAGATGGCCATGTTAAGGAAGGCTGCAGACCTGTGGAATTTAAGAGGTGAAGAGATAAGATAATATGCCCCAAAGAGAGGAACCGATTTTCAAGCAGGAGAGCTGTAACAATGCAGAAACAGCATGTGCTTCCCCAAAATTCAGTCTCTTATAGTTAGATTCATGAACTTCTAGGCATAAACATAGTATTATAATGATGGTATAATGAAGCTGAAGTTATGGGCAGTACTTTCTGTGTATGCATTTGTAGCTGGCTTAGCCAGCAGCTTTTATGGGCTTTGTGCTCCAGGATTTGGAGTAATTTATAACCCTAAAAGGGAGATATTTCTCAGAGTTCTTTAAGGAATATCTTCAAGGGAACTTTCTACGGTTACAGAGCTGGGCCTTAGCTCCTGTCACTCATGCCTGACTAACTACCTAACAAGACCATCTTATGTGGTTACTTTTGGTCTCTGAGTTTGTAGGGTCCATCTAAACTTGTCAGGTTAGTATGCGGCCTTTTTTTCACCCACACAGCAATTGGGTCAGGTATTAAATCTGGGTTTGGTATCATGGGCATTAGCACAAGTGACATCAGTTTGGATCAGCGGTTTTCTCTTCAGCAAACCCAGCAAAAGAGTTAAGTTTCATGTTGTCTTCGATTACTTTTGATAGCTCAGCATTATTACTTATGTAAACTAATCTATGTAGAATCTAAACCATCAGGTAATTCATAATTTTAATATAATTTTATACATGTTTAATTGTTTAGATTTTTTTAATAGAAAGCAAACAATTTATAAACATCATTCATGCTACAATAATTTTTTTTTCCTCCATACTGCTAAATTCTCAGCCTTTAATTTTTTTTTTTTTTTTTTTCACTTCACTTACTGGTAGTTGAATATGAAGGAGATGTTTGGATTTTGGACTATCCCTCTACAGTCCTATTTCTAAACACCCAAATGTTGTCCAACATCCAGCCTTTAGAAACTATGCAGAGCTTAGAAGGTGATGATTTATTCTTAGTTGTGTTATGAAAAGACTAAAATTTGCAAAGAGATAGATTCTCTAGCTGTGTATGGGAGAAGGAAGAAAAATAAACTCAGATGTTTTCTTTTGGAATAACATTATGTATGCCTCCTCTCTGTGGCTTTTTTCCTAGGAAAAAAATCAGTCAATCTTTGTGTCTCTGAAGCTTTTCGTTTTCGTGAATTCATTAGACAGCCTCTCTTGAGTACTTTACAGAAGGTAGTAATATTTGTATTTAAGTGGTTAACACATTAAATTATACATTTAAACATACAAATCAAAGCAAGTCATATTTGCAACAAAGATAGTTTATTTCTTAAATTATTAAAATACAGTCTTAAAATATATTTGGAAATGGATTTGGTGTTTCTCTATTTTTTTAAAATTTTACTATGAAAATATTATCCTTTAAGGGAAACGCTATGTTTCCTTTGGAGCACTAAATAGTGGGATGAATTCCCCAAAGAGATTATCTGGATCACTGGAGCTTTAAAATGTAGGCTAATCTCCTACAAGGATTATTGGTCTCTGAAGTTTTTGAAATGATTTGAAATAAAGGGCTTAGTGTAAATATTCTCTGAATGTATGCCAATTCACAGTAATAATATTTCTTTAACTTTTATGTAGAAATTAACTTCTGGTAAAACTTCCACATTATAACCTTAAAATAAACAGCTAGAGATAACTATACACATGGTTTTAGATCTATCAGAGTTCATATGTCAGTTATATAATTCAATAGATTACAAAAGAATTAATAATTGTCTCTATTTGGAATAAAGAACAGCTCATGTTGTTCTGGATATTAGAAAGCCACTGCATATTCTTCACTCCAGTCACAAATAGGTGATTGTTCTTAGGTCAGTTTCCTCAGAGATTAAGAACATAGTTTACTGAATTAGATGGACTTGTACTGAGTTTCAGCTACTACTTTCTGAATATGTAACTGGATCAAACCATTTAATATCTTATGATTTCCCTTTTTGATGTGTATACTAGAGATAATGGGATCTATTATAAATATTAAAAATATTAATCTATGTAAAATAACCAGTGCAATGTCTGGCAAATATGCAGATTTTGAAGCCATTTTATATTTTGTTTCTCAAGCTGTTACATAGTGTCTAATAGGTGAGACAACTAAGTGTTATCGAACAGAAAATTTGTCCACCTGGTGCTAGCAGAGCCAAATGCCAAACACTGAGAATTGCAGTGAAGAAATATTGGCTATTTTACTATGAATGGCAGCACCCAGGAGAACAAGAAGCTATTGCTCAAAATCTCAAACTCTTCAATGGCATGTAAGTTACAGATTGTATGGGGCAAAATCACAAGACACTGTGGGTTAGGAGTTTGGGGTCATATGTGCCGGGAGCTGATTGGTTAGAAGTGAGGTAAGGATAATAAATAATTTTTTCATAACTTGAGGGCAGTTCTGAGGTCTGTTCCAGTGTCCCTTTTTTTGGTTTCATGGGAAAGTAGCCAGGGAGGGTTCCACCATAGGGCTCAGGAGCTAGACCCCAAATTAGGTCAAGTTGTTATTTTTAGCCTGCCAGAGGTTTGGACCTTATATTATTAGAAAGATTCGGGCTACTGTGTTCTGCTGCTTTGGGGGTTGTAGATTATTTGAGGGTGGGAGACTAGGTCTGAGGGGCATATGTATAGAGGAAGAGACATGATTGCTAGAGTTAGGATTTAAGGCCAAATTTAATCAAAGTCACAAAGATCCTCAGTTTCATAAATTTTTGAAAGCTTTGATGATATGTTATGCTTACAAAAGTTAGATAATGTTTAAGTAAGAAAGAAATTCAGAATAATTTAAAACATTTAAGTTCATATTTAATTTTTTTCAAGACACAAATTAAACTTATTATTCAAAAATATGCTTTTGGTAAAAATGTATTAAAATGCCCTATCCATAAGCAATAATGTTATAGCAGAGAATGGTAACAAACACATGATTATAGAAAGTGTAAAATGATGAAAAATTTGGGTTATTTATTGTTCAAGAGGGAATCAGAAGCAAGACATTTAAAATGCCTCTTGGCTGTAGAGTATGATAACCTGTTTTTTTCCCCCCGAACAGTTTTAATATATGTAGTTTATAATACCACAAGACACAATGCACACTGCTGATACTCATCCTCATTGTGAGCTTTAAATTTTAAGTTTTATTTTATTCAAAATGATTCATGAAGTTTATAAATATCCCACTTTACATTAAAACAAACTTTAATGGTATACAGTTTTAGTTTATATTTACTTTCTAATTATTGGTATATACATAAAGCTTCTATGGTAGCTATTTTCAGCTGATGATATGAAATATAACGAAATAAAATTTTCCTTTACCAACTCTAACTAAATTGGGCAAAGGAAACAAAAAGTACTCATACTGTAAAAACATCATTTTAGCAATTTCTCTGAAGTCAGGTGGAATGAATCTGCCAAATGAAAGAATGTGAGCCACAGCTGCTGCCCCAAATTGATCTATTTAGTAGAACATATCTGTTTAATCTTTCATGATGGATCATGACACAGAAAGCATCTTGACATGAACTGAACTTGACATTTGCCAAATTAATTTCTCATTTTCTCTCCAGAAACAAGAAATGCTGTTAATCTGCAGCATATTCATAGCATATCCCAACATTTATGTAATTATATAACATATGGTAAATGCTAAATGGTCTGTGAGATATTGTGTTCAAAATGAACACTCATTCACGTATGAATTAACTATTCAATTCTCGTTAAGTACCTATGTGTGATTCCAGCACAATATTTGGTTTTGAATACATTTATTTTTCTATTTCTTTATTTTTCTAAATTCTTATTAGTGAGGCTGATCTGTTCAATTTTTATCAATGTTCATATGAATTTTCATATTAAATAAAAGTATAAAGATAAATAATTAAAAATTGTAGAAATAATTCATAATACCTTTGGGAAACTTTGTTACAAAATAAAACAGGTATTGCTGCATAGTTTATCTTTTTTGAGGAAGTTAATATGCAAAATTTGTGGTTTAAAATATAATTATTATCAGTATACAGATTAAAGATTTAGAAAGAAGTAAATCTGGAAGCAGAAGAATCAATAAGAAAGCTATTTGAATAAGCCAGGTGAAACATGATAATGTTTGCACAAGTGTGTTGCAGTTGATAGAAAAAAAATTATAGACTTAAGAGTAGTAAAGTTTTAAGGAAAGATGATGTGTTCAGTTTTAGACATGTTGATTTTTAGATGCCTGGATTTAAATTTACTAAGCTAAAAAAGTCATAGTGTTAAGCTGGTATAAATCACTAAGAAAAAAAATGACATTCTTAAGACTCTAGTCCATTATTTTAGTCACTGAGCATAGGTGAGATCACTTAGACAAAAAGTCATTCTCTCTTTTATACTGGGTGAATTCTTTCCTTAGATTTTTAATTACTATTTAAGCTGTTGTCCATAGTTTACAACTCAACATACATGGACTAATAGGCATTCTGCAGTACCATGTTATTGGGTATCTGATATCCTGATCTAACTAAACAAAGAAAAATAAAACAAATAACTGCCATCTCCCAAATAAATTATTTCAAGTGACTATACTTGAGGGTAACCTGTCTTGCAAAAAAGTGCATTAGGTCCCTTCTACTTTACCTTATAAAATTGTTTCTTAATAATATGCAATTTAACTTGATTTAAAATTACGTAAGTGAAAGGAATATTGTTTTGTCATATCAAAATATCAGTTCTGTTTCTGACAATACATAAGTAGGTTATATCAGACCAAGCTCTATAAAACACTTATAAACTATGGGGACTATTTTATTTGTAGGCATTTGTAAGAAAGTTAAAAAAAAAAAAAAAATCAGGCATAAACTAGAAAAGAAATACCATGAAAGAAGAGAACTGAGATTGTATACATGAGAACTCTTACTTGAGAGTGCTTCCTAAACCACAGATATCAGAGAAGGGAGCTGGGAAATCAAGCCCAAAGCCCTAGTTTTTTTGCAACAGTAGTAAGATCATGCAGTTAGGGGTTGCCAGAGCAGCTAAAAGAAGAAATTTATATACAAGACAGAGCTGCAGATAAGGAAGCCCAAATATTTACATAAACTCACCTCAAATTCCTAGCCAACCTCATAAAATGTGCATTTATAGGAAAAAAATCCAAGAAACTTGTGGAAAGTGACACTTTGAACTGAGTGAAGATTTCAGTTGCTATGTACTGCTGAGAAAACTGAGTTTGTATGTTTAAGTTCAGCCAAGATGACATCTTACTAGGACAAAATCCACACTCTTAAGGGAAAGTGAACCAAATGTATTACTCTTCGCAATATTGTAGCTATTTTTTTTTTAAATACTAAGTTTGTAAAAATTAGGAAAAGACAGCACAACTTAATAGAAATGACTAGAGATAATTCAGAGTGTGATTACTAGCCAAAGATGTTAGAATAATTATCAAATTACTTAATGGTAAATATAATCATAATTAACGAACATATGCAGAATGTTACCAGAGAAAAATACAAATATAAATAAGTGATTAATAGATAAGATAGATAGATAGATAGATAGATAGATAGATAGATAGATAGATAGATGAGATAGGTAGAAATAGATAGATGAGAGAGAGAGATTGATGATAGGTAGAATTCTAAAACTGAAAAGTGCAGTAACTAATATGAAAAATCTATTGAATGTGCTTACAAGCAGACTGGAAGTGGCAGATGACAGGGTTGGTGAATTCAAAGATACCAGAAAAAAAATAATTAAAAAAATATAAAGATAATTATAGTGACATCTAAAACATATATAGTATATATATATGTGTGTGTTATGTGTGTATATATATTTGTTTATAAGTATTTTATTAACAAAATTATTTATTTATGAATGCATATATAAATATTTTATTTTATTAATAAATTACATATACACACCCACAATTAGGATCCTAGAGGGATAGGAGAGAGATAATGGGGCAAAATAATATTTTAAGAAACATTGGCTGAATATTTCCCAATGTCTATTTAAAAATAAATTAGTTTACAGATCTAAGAATCTCAGCCCACTTCAATCAGGAATAAACCAAATAAAAAACACACTGTGGGTCCCAGATCTGGCTGTGATCCAGGCTTGAGGCTAGGGGTAGAACTCCATATTTAAAATGTTACATTAATGTAGTAAGGCGCCTGCGCCTAACTTTTGTAAGTATGGCTCAGCTTATTGTTTATTACACACGTGTGGCAGAATGCCACTATTGTTCTCCAATGTATATAAAGCCCATGCGGTCCAGAAGTGTGTGTTCCCCGCAAAACAGTTGGTGCCTGCCATTTCATTCTCATGTCAGCTCCTTGTGCATTCTTTCAACTGGGCATCTCAACACCGAAGCCTTCTCTTCTTGATCATCTCGGTGCTGACGCACACCAAAGGTTATCACATTGAAACTGTTGAAAATCAAAACAAAACAAACAAAAAAGAATTAAGTATTGTATAATGACAGGAAGCAGAGGGAAAATATCATATTATCTATAGAAAATAACTGTACTAATGAAACTGCTAATCAAAATAATGGAAATTAGAAGACAAAGGAATGAAATAGTCAAGTTCTGAATTAAAAGAAATAAATATTTAACCCAATATTCTGTACTCAGAAAAATTATTCTTTAAATATAAAAGCAAAATAAAAAACTTTTCATATAACTCTTAATTGTAAGAATTCATTACCAGCAGATCGATATACTTAAGAAAAACCAAAGGATGGTTTTCGAGCCTAAGAAAAATAACATCAAGTGTAAACTCAGCTCTTCTGAAAGAAATGAAGAGCAATGGACATAGGATTTTAAAAATTATTATATTATATTGTGTTTTTTAATATATTTGAATATATGTAACAATAACCACACAAAGGAAGGGCAATACATTTAATTGTACTATTAAAAGGCTCTTACATTTTAGTGAGGTAGTAAAATATTAACTCTAAGAAAATTTAATAGGTTAATGATGCATATTATAATACTTAAATCAAGCACTGAAAATAAAATAAATAGGTATAGCTTTCAACAGAGTAATTAAAATGCAATATTATTTTTTTATGAACCTAGAAGAAAAGAGGAAAGAGGAACCTGGGAACAAAATAATAGGAAAAAATGGGAAAACATAAACAAAATGTCAAATCTAAAACCAAATATAATAGTAATTATATTAGCTTGAAATGGATTATAGTTTCCAAATAAAAATATAGAACACATGTTGGAGGAGGATGGCTTGCTGATATTATTTGGTGTATATTTGATGTTAGGTCTTACTATTGACACATATATATTTCATTCTTATAAAGACTGTGCCATGCCATGTCATGCCTGTTTAATGAACATTGGCATTGGGAGCCACTCAGAGACTTTGTTTTAGTCTTGATCTTCAAATTTTGTAGCTCGACAGAATTTCTCACAGATTCATAGTCTTTACCAATCTTAGAATGTCAATTGTATCAGGATTTTTTACATTTTTCTGTGTTATATCATTGTAAATATTTTAGTGAGGATTTGGAATCGATTGCAATAGATACAGTTCTATATAAACTATTTTGATCCAATATTCCAGCCAACTATAATTTTATTTTTTATGATTTACATAATTACTACATTTTTTAATTTTAAAGACAAATGATAATTTGCCAAATATTTTCCTACATTTTCTTGAAATAATTTTATGATTTTCTTTAAATTTAGGTTGAAAAAATCTGAATTTTTTATTTGTAAATGTGAATTATTTAGCCCGGAAATAGGTGCTATTAATATTACTTTTACTTTCCACTTATGTTGTATAATTTTAATTTGATTTAGAATTATATGAGGAAGGATTAACTAGGCAGAAGTTTAGAAATATACTCAGAATGTCAATTCTCCTTTCTCCTCCTTAATGGTATCCAAAGTATTGTAAAAAATTTTCCTGTGGATCCGAAGTCAGATTGATTATTAATGAAGGCAGATTAGAATAATGGTTAGGTATATATACTCTGCAACCAAAATGCCTGTATTTAAATCCAGTTCTATTATTTATTGGAAATGTGGGAAAATTACTTAACTGTTATGTGCACCAATTTTCTTCATTGGAGAAATGGATTTAATAATGGTACCTATTTCATAGAATGAATTTAAGAAAAATTAAAAATTAGATTAACACAAGTAAAGCTCTTTTAATATTGTGTGGCACATATTAAGTCAACAATTCTTTCTATTATTATTAAAATATTAATATGTTAGAATTCTCCAGAGAAGCAGAACCAATGGGATGTATATAGAAAAATATTTTTTGAGGAAAAGGCTCACATAATTATGGAGGCTGGCAAATCCATAATCCGCAGGTTAGGCAGGCAGGCTGCAGACCCAGGAAAGAGTTGATGCTGCAGTTCAAGTCCAGATGCAGTCTGCTGGCTGAAGTTCTTGTCCACGAAAAGGTCAATCTTTGATCTATGAAGTCCTTCAGCTGCTTGCATGAGGCCCACCCACATAATGGAGGACCATCTGCTTTGCTCAAAGTCTACCTACTTAAATGTTAGTTACATACAGAAAACACTCTCACAGAAAGATCTAGAATAATGTCTGACCAAATATTGGGGTACCATAGCCAGCCAAGTTGACACTTAAAATTAATCAACACAATTTTCTAAAGTAGTTCTCCTGAGCAAAAATACCCCCTCCATCCTCTAAATATAAAGGAGCATTTAATGTATCCAATTCCTTTCTTTAAAAGGGTGGATAAAAAATACAATGTCTCGATTTCACTCCACTTTTGATTGCCTTTTCAATTACTTCATACCCCTCTCCCAAAATTATTTTATATCTTATTGAACTTTTTTTATACTATTATGTTAGAAATAGAAATATAAATTATATTTTGCAAATTTGGTACCACATTGAGTTTATTTACTAATTGTATCATGATTCTAGGCATTATTATTTTATTATTTGTAATGTTGGAATTTATTGGAGAGGATGCTATATGCACAAGAATTAGGTCAATTTTTTGTTTTAACAATGCACATTTGACAGCTGAAGAGGGAAAGGTAACTGTTCTGGATCTTTTTAAAAATTTTTTTAAACATGCTTAGTATTAAGTCAAGTGACCTTCTGGAAAATATTTTAAAAATTCACATAAAGAGAAAATAAGAAAACGAGACAAACCAAAAAATAACAAAAACATTTCCTAACATCATATTGGTGATATTGGTGATAGAATATTTTTAGATTATAAAATGCAGCAAATTTAATGATAGTTTGAAGGTAGTAGATGAAGTATGCTAATATCCATAATATGTAAATTTAAAAAATCATTGTTAATGTAAATATTAGAATCTATATTTTTATTTATCTCATTTTAGAGTATATTTTCTACATTTCTATTTCTTAGTATGTATGTATTATTCAGTCTTTGGGCTATCTATTAGTATTATAATATTTCTTCAATAAAATTAATAAATCCAGTGAAAACACAGCAATAGAAATAAATGCAGTTTTTCTTTTTGTCTAAATAGTTTGGTATATGAACTACCACATTTTTATCAGCAAAATAGCCAAAGAAATTGTTACTACATTTAAAAAAATAAATCTGAGGTAAAGTTATAAGTTTAGGTCAAAATAACCTATACGGTAATTAAATGTAAAGCTAACTTCCCCCAAATATAATAATGCGAATTCATTTCATATTAATGTTCATGGACCCTAGAGTTTTGTTTTCAGCATATTTTACTAAATTATTTCTCATCTTTGCTTAACAGACTTTGTTTTGAATCTTATTTAACAATATTGCCTGAAGCCATGTAACTTTAAAGCTTTATTGCAACAAAAAGTATTTAGTTTGCAGGAAATGACGGAGGCAAACAAGCTGTTTGCTTCCAGGCAAAAGTTTTCCAAGGGCTTAATTAGTAGAACTGAAACAGTGTTTTAGCTTCACAATTAACATGACACTAAATTATTAGCTTTGAGTTGGAAAACTTTAGATGACCTCCTGCGTTCTTCTATATTATTCAAACATGTTGAAGAATTAGAAAATTATTCACACTATATATATTCATTATATATATACATACTCACAGTACATATGCGTATCATATATGTATAATCTGTTTTTAAATTGTTTATTCCATGGTTTTAAAATATCCATGATATATATTTTTGACATTACCACTATTCATATTGAATAAGAAGGCTGTCTTACTAATTTGAAAGGCACAAAGAAAATATAATTTTACATATTGTGTACTCATACTCTAAACCACCTTTCTTCATTTTTGATCATCTTCAAAAATGTTTAGTTTTATTTCTTATTTTTTGCCACTCAACAGGATCTTGGAATTAGTTGATGTCCTCTCCTTCACTACACTCTGCTGAGGTGCAATTAGTGTGGTTTTTTTTTTTTTCTGTAATTTCACTTTTTTCCCCACTTCCCATTGCCAGCTAAAGAGATGTTATATATTTTTTGGTTGATGTAGGTAGACAATAATTTGCTTTCTAAGCAAGACTGTAGTTGCTATCTAACTTACTAAGTCAAGTATTCTTATATAGGCACTCCTCTCTCCTCCTATTCTACTGTCACATTGCTTCTTCTTTAAAGAGGGGTTTGAGAAGAAAGTCAGGCAGTGTTGGCAGCTAAAAATGAAACCCTCTATAGGCAGGCGTATTCTTAGTAGGTGTGGGTATGGAGATCATCCATGATCACAACTGGCTGTTTTGGAGGAATAGTGTATAATAGAGGACTCTAATCTACTCTTAATGTAGATGCCTAATTTATATTAGAATAAGATTTTATTTATTTTTTAAATTAATTAACTTACTTTTTGATTATAGTTGATATAGAGTGTTATATAGTTTCAGGTGTATCACAATAGTGACTTGACATTTATATACCTTATGAACGGATCACCAAGATAAGTCTAGCAACCACAGCACTGTACAAAGTTATTATGACACTGACAATATTCACTATATTACATCCTTGTGGTTTATTTTGTACCATTTATTGCCTTCACCTTTTTCACCAGAAGGGCAGAGCACAGGATAATGGGAGAATGAGATTTTAAATAATGAAGGATATCAACTATAGTAGATTCTCTCGATGTCTCATAATTCTCCAAATATCCTCTCAGCCCTTATGCTTTCTGTGCATACTGACCTGACATCTCACTGGCATCACTAGAATCTAATCACTGGAGAATTTTTCTCCGAATGTCAATGCTGGTTCTACTTATTTGGTCTGGCAGTCCAAATTTGATGGGCTTTTGATGCCCTTGGTGGTAGCCTTCAAATAATGGCAGGCAGAAATTAATATATCAAATATCTATGGTTTCTCAGTGTGCAAGTGGAATAACTCTCAGGTGCTTATTCTAAATGACCACCAATATTCTCTGGAACTGAGCCTGTTACCCACAGTGATAACTTACTTTATAACCCCTTTATTGGCTTCTTTCCAATTCCTGTCTACTACCCCCTCCCTCGCAACATTTCTGTGAATCACTTTGTAAATACATTATGTAAATGATTGCCTGCTATTACTTAAATATGTTTCTTTTGAGATAAATTCCCTTGTAATTTTAATATTAAAGAGAATAGTGAAGCACAATGTAAGAAGGATATAGTAAATCGCATTATAAAAGAGTTCTGATAGAATTTTATAGCAAAAAGAACATGTGTCAAGCAGGAACTTTATCATTCCAACATTATGGGTTTTTAGATGTTTGGAGTATTCAATGGCTCCAGTAAAATAGTAAAAGAAAAAAAAAGCTGCATTGATTACAATAACAATAAAGAAATATTACGAACAAAGTTGCATTGATAAATATAGACAATTAGATGATAATTAGTATAAAGAACTAACTCCTTTCTTTAAGAGGAAAAAGTCTATGTCCTTAAAATCTGTTAAAAGTTGTAATAGAGATTCTGAGACAGGATATATTTTAAACAAGTCGTCTTGGGAGGCACTTAATTCGATGAACATTTTAAGGTCCACCCCCCATTTTTTTCTTTTACTACTATTAAAAAGAAAAAGTTTCACATATTTTATTAATACTAACATACCTAGGACCCCAGATAAGTAAAGATTCTGCAATTATAAATGAACTCTCTATTTTCTACAGTTGTTATTGACGGAATGTTTATATCCCTTCAAAGTTTATATGTTGAAATTTTAATTCCCAGTATAATGGTATGAGGAGGTAGGGTCTTTGGGAGGTAATGAGGTCATGAGGGTGAGCCCTCATGAATGGGATTGAGGCCCTTATAAGAAGAGACACCAAAGAGCGTGTTTTCTTTCTCTGCTCTCCATCTTATGAGGACATGTAAGAAAACAGCAATCAGCAAATCAGAAATAGTAGTCTCACAAGACACCAGATCTGCCTATATCTAGACCTTGGACTTCCCAGTCTCCTGAACTTTCATAAATATCTGTGATTTAAGCTATCCATTCTATGGTATTTTTGTTACAGCAGCCTGAACTGAAAAGACAACAGTCAACTGTGAAGACTGTTCTATGTGTTAAAGAGTAACAGTAAAAATTGTAAATTAAACATTTAGAAAGACAAAAATATATACTTCAAAAGTAATATTAATAAAAGTAATATTAAAAGAAAAAAATACAACTGTTACCTGTGAATTTAAAGTAAATAGTAAACTTTAAAAATAATCTTATATTAAAACTGTAAATAAATAAAAATATAAAGAAGCATGAATAAGGATGACATATTTTATAGCAATATTAGAGGTAAAATTTTTAACATGTATAAAAGACATGCATTTTTAGAAAGAGTAATTTACCATATTAAATAGTTTTAAACATTTTCATTTTATAAAATATTTAACAGGATTAACCTGTTCTTCTTGGGGAATTCATTCTTTAGGGCCACCAAGATATGGAATGAAGACTTTTGTAGTATTAAACTTACATCACAGCACTTTATCAAAAATTAGCCTTTTGAAATAACACATTTTCAACCCTTATCAAAATAATTATTACTGGCTAGGCTCTATCATTTTTCAGTGAATAAAAAACTGAAATAATATAACATAGATAGTATCAAAGTTGGTTATGAATTTAAAAATTTAATAAAATAACCATACAGTGTGGAAATTTTCTTAGTAAATTTAATATTCTTGTGGCAATATTTGTAATAAATTTGGTATAACTGAAGAACAATAAAAAATAATAAGATAGGAAGAGGAATGTAAACAGTGTTTATAATGCATATTCTTCACATGAAAACTTCTAAAAGATATTCCATTTTGCTATTATTTATGCAATATAGATACTATTTTCTAAAGCATAGCAGTTTGGAAGATTTAAATTATCTGATTAGTATCTAATATTTATGCAATTTTAATATATAAATTATTTTATAAATTCAGTTTCTAGTTTTTTTCTTTTAAAACATGTAGATATGAAATACCAAGTTGAATAAAGAGTTAGATAACATTAAAGAGAGCTCTAGATATATTAGGAAACTTTATTTTTAAAGATGCATGGAACAGCTCAGAGATAGTCTATTGAACACTTAAAGCTTGATAAATAATCAAATCATTAAGTAATTCAGCAACTAAGTTTGTGCTTATCTACTCTAAACACTATACTTACAACACTGCTTTTTATCTCTTCTAGACTGTGTTGTCACTATGCCTTGAGATATTCCTTTCATTTCAATTTCAATTTCAAATTTATAATCAAGATTTTATTTCTATCCCAATGTAGTCATTTGAGACATATCAGCAGAAACAGAATTTTTTTGAGTTATATGGCTTCTATATATGTGAATTTAATAAAAAGACTATTCTAACTTTTAGAAGACATTAAAATTATAAAAAACAAAAACAGTCAGAAAAATATGATATCATGTGCTTTCAATTCTTAAAGGCCTTTTTGTTGTCATTCTTAGAATATAAGTACTTCAGATAATTTTTATAAAGTAAATTTTAATTACAACATTGACGTATTGTGTTTCTTCTCCTCCTGCTTCTAAAAACTATTATTCACATATTTTAGTAAAAAAAACCTCGGAAGACATTGAAGCCCACATTGTCCCCAGGAAGAGCTTCACTCTAATTTCTAAACAACAAATGAGACGACATAAAACCAAGGGAAATGGCCAGTTGTGGTCTCAGGATCCATTACAGGACTAAAGGCGAGCATGGGTTCCTCGTTCATCAGTTCTGGGATAATACACAAGACTGTACTAGTGCAGGACCTCATTTCAATCTTCTTCCCAAAACACATGGTGGGCCAAAGATCAAGAGAGGCATGTTGGAGACCTGGGCAACGGGACTACTGGTAAAGATGGGGTGGCTCACTGGTAAAGATTCTATGTTTGCCCTCTCAAGAGACCATTCCATTATTGGCCATACAATGGTGGTCCATGAAAAACCAGATGACTTGAGCAAAGGTGGAAATGATGAAAATAAAAAGACAGGAAATTCTGGAAGTCATTTAGCTTCTCGTGTCATTGGAATTGCTCAGTTAACATTCTCTAGGACAAGGTCTGAGTCCTAGTAACTTATCTGTTATCTTGCTAGTTGTAGAAATTTAACATGATAAACATTAAACACTGTAACCTTAAAAAAAAAAAAAGAACCTCAGAAAATTTTGCATTCAGATTTTAATTTGTATAAGTTTGATCTCCATGGAGTTTCTTTTTTAGAATGAAAACTTTTAGCTTAAAACTTTTTTGTAGATATTCCTTCTCTAAATTCAATTGTAGAGAAAAAATAGAAAAGTAAATTTCTAATTTATATATATGTAGCATATTTGTGCTGTAGTTAATTTAAGATCAAGTCCTCACTGATGGAAGCATAAATGCAAAATTAGTATTTTTTTTTCATTTACATTCAAGTCTCAAAACCTATGTGTAAATTGAATTGCAAAACTGACTATACTATTCTTGGAAAAAATGAATATTGATATGAAAAAATGTTGGACTTCTACCTTATACCAACTACAAAAATCAACTGAGAATGGACCAAAATCTAAATTTAACAGCTAAAAGTATAAAACTCTTAGAAGTAAATAGTTAAAAATCTTCCTGAACTTAAATGAAGCAATTATTTCTTAGATTATGACAGCGAAAATAGTAGCAGCAAAGAAAAAAAGTATGTAAACCTGTGTTCACTAAATTTAATATGACTCAAAGAACACTATTTTAGTCAGTTTGGTCTGCTATGACAAAATTTCCATAGACTGGGTTGTTTGAACAACAAACGTTTATTTTTCACAGTTCTGGAAGCTGAAAATCAAAGATCAGGATGCCAGCATGGGTGTGTTCTTTGTGAATGCCCTCTTCCTCGTTTACAGAATACACCTCTTGCTGTGACTTTATATGGTGAAAAGAGAATGAGCTATATGTCTGACCTCTTCTTATAAAGGCATTAATCCCATTCATGAAAGCTCCACCCTCATGATCTAATTACCTTCCAAATGTCCCACCTTCAAGTACCATCATGTTGTGGATTAGATCTCAACATATAAATTTTGGGGGGACACAAACTTTCAGTTCATAATAGACACTATCCATAGATTGAAGAGGCAAGCATCAAATTATAGAATTTTGCAAAATGCATATCTAATAAGGGACTATCAGAATATATCCAGAATATATAAAGAACTCTTGCAACTCAAAAATACAAATACATAAGACCCCATTAAAACATTAAAAAAATTAATATTATTTCAAAGAGATATGTAAATAAAAACAATGAAATTTATTTCAAAGAAATAAACACACGATGTTCAATGTCATTAGTCATTAGGGAAATGCAAATAAGAACCACACCAATATACCACTTCACACGTTAGATATAGTAAAAAAAAAACAAAACATGATGGACAATGACAGGTGTTGACTAGCATATAGAGAAACTGAGAACCTCATACATTACTGGTGGAAGGTAAAATGGTACAGCTGCCAAAATCCAAGGCCACAGTAACTCAAAAGGTACAGCTTTATTGTCCTCAGGGCAGTTGTTTCTTCCTCCACGTAACTATGAGGTGTCTGGAATTAATCCCAGGAGACCATAGCTGCCTGTTTCCAGAGATCCCCTTTGTTGCCCCTCCTCCTGCTATGTGGTACCCTCCCAAACTTTATGGGCCCAGACATGCAGGGAGGAGGGCAAGTAAAAGAACTAATGACAGGCAGTACTAAGTAGAGAAGAAGAAAAGGCGAAATTTAAGAGTGAGTTCAGCTACAAGAAGGAATCATAATTTTTTTGTTTGTTTATTTTTGTTTTAGTTTTTAAAATAGATTTTGTTGAGAAAAGACAAAGACAAAAGAGATCCAATACACACATAGCTCTGACTACCTTCTGAGGGCATTTTGGTTTGTGACAGGAAGGTACATTTTTGTAATTACTGTGGAGTATACAAAGCTCTTCACCTTCACTTTACTGAATATTTCCTTGGGTTTGCGGTTATTGCATTTATTTAGCAAAGGAGAAAACAGACCAAAAGGAATAGGTCGAATTGTCTCAAGTGACACATCTGCAAGTTGAAGATGGAAAGCCCAGTGTACATAGATATTTTTTTGTCTATGCATGTATATCAATTTATTAGGATAGTGATAAAACTATTTTAACTAGATTTCTTTAGTCTTCTGTAAAGTAATGTTGTAGAGACAGCAGAAATAATTTTGGGTCCAACTCTGAAAGCCAATAGCAATATAGTTTCTAGTTCCCTCTTCTCATTTTGGAATAAAGCTAATTCCATTTGACCGACATTATTGTTGGTGTCATGAGTTGCGTCAATGATGAAGAAAGATCCAAATAACACAGAATGTTTACTCAAATACATATCTCATTTGGACTCTAGTGTTCCAACAAATATACACATAAATATAAATAATTTCATAATTTATAATTGGAGATTAAATTTCAGAAAAAAGTTTCTAGATCTGTTGATATGCTAAATAGTTGAATGAACAACTTATAGCTCAAACAACAATATGATCTAGTAACCATATTCATTAAAAATAAAGTTTTGATTCACTCGTAATCTCATCTTCAACAAAAATGTCATTTAGTATGCATAATTTTTTAATATTCACAATGTGTGATTAATGTATAAGATTAATGCTTACTTTAGCTTAACTCTACAATAAATATATTATTTCATGTTATTAAATAAACTAAATGAAAATTCTAATATTTCTTTTTATTATGTAAATTTTAATGATGATGGAAAGTTTAATGAAGACAACTATTAATAACTTCCAGATTAATATGTAAAAACCTTACTAGTGAGATATTGCCGCCAAAGTTTAAATATACATAAAAGTATAATTTTTTTCTATATAAGAAATGAGTTAAGAGGTAAATATAAAACCTATAATTGTTAAGAAGTTTGAGAATGGATATGAAAGAGTAGTATACTTAGCTGTAATTCTGGAATATTATCTATTATAATATCTGATAGAACATTGAATCTTTTTTCCTAGTGCCTTTGCAAATGTTAATGATGTTTCTTGATATACAAACATACACTCATGTACAATAATATTCACAAATGTTGACAGACAGAAAAATTCTTATAAATTATGAACATGAAAATATATAAAGATATACAATGTTTATGTTTATCAACTTATTAGTATTTCTACAACTCAATTAGGTATTATCTAGGCCTGGAGGAATATCAATTGAAGTTAAAGAGAAGTGATAAGGCATGATATGAAAGGAAATTGAATATTTTTCCAACAGTAATAATATCTGTTTGTTTAAAAAAGTAGCTGTTTATTAGAAATAGGTAAAAGTATTTCAGGCTTTATGTGTATTCGGGATATACTAGTGAAAATTTTAAGATGATGCACCTATTTATTTTGAAGATGTAATGCATACATATGTTAGAAATAGTAAAATTTTCTGAAAGCTATACAGAGGAGAAAAGAACTATCAAACTTCTATTTTCTTACCCAATGGGAAGCAACTACTGTTATCTGTTTCTTATATTTCTTATACATCCTCACAGAGATATCACATGCATCTATGTATACGTAATTTCGTACATTCTTTTGTCTTTTCTTTGCCATATCATTTATGAAAACTTTTTTTCTCTATAGTTATACATACAGCTGCCTCATTCTTTTTAATGGATGCATATTATTTCATTATGTGAGTGTATTGTATTTAATATTCTGAACATCCTATCGGTGGACATTTAGTTTGCTTTGCTCCTTTGCCTATTACAATTCAGGTTGTAGTGGTGATCTTTGTACAAACCACATTTTGTACATGAGTGTGTATAACTCTATGATAAACATCCAATAATAGAATTACTTGGTCAAAGTGTATGTCCATTTTTAATTTTGATAGTTTTCAATTTCTACCCAGAAAGAGTCTTCCAATTTACAATCCCATCTGCAGTGTTTAAGACTTGGGGCATCTTTGAAACCTTAAGCCTTAGAAGAGTGCACATACTTTGTATTTAAGGACTGACTTGTAGTACATATCTACAATCCCTCATTATAAGTAAATATATGTCTTCTATCTGTGTTTCACCCCACAAAACCTGCCACTCATTCTTTGTCTCACTCTACAGCCAAAGCTGAATGAAGTTTCATGGAACCTTATGATAGCTGGCACACAATTTATATACTATCCAAAATTATCAACATAATATTCTCTCAAGAATTTGCATTTGGAGATGCTAAATAAAAAGGCAATTAGTGTTAACAGCATCTGTATGTAACAGTGAATTGGAGAGGAGTTGGGAAGGCCATGGTGTGATCTGTGCTAATTTTGATTATTTGGCAGCAGGGACCATGAATAAGCAGAGGAATCAGAAGATTAAAGCACAAAAAACGAGCAGATACATGGAGAGAATTTCTGACCCCAGGTGAAAAGCTGCCCATGAAAATCATTTGTGGAGTTGCCTCCATTTCTGGTAGAGTCCTAGGTTCAAAGAATGAAAGCTTAATACTCTCTGGGGGCTAACTTTAAAGTAGCTCAGAGTATTCCCAGCTTAACTTTCTTATTTCAATGACAAGCAAACGTTTAGAATCGAAGGCTAAGCTAGATCACATCACACATTTGTTACAAAATTAAGACAAACAAAATAAACTCCCTGCTAAGTCATGCTCCCTTATAATGCCACAGAAATATGAATCTGATGTCATTCTCTTACAAAATGGTGCAATAATAAGTGCACATAAAATATAAACTTTTTAGATGACTAAACAGTCTAGTGTGCCTCTCACCAACCTCATTTTGAGCTCATACAGTCCCACTTGTTTTAGCTCTAAGAGGTATATATGTTTATATCGGATTCATATTTCATTATATATATATTGCTCTTTTTAAAATATGCTCCATGTTTACTTAGGTTTCACTTCCAAGTGAATAATTTTCCATTTCACCTGGCCAACTGTATCATCTTTTGTCAGTATTGAAAAGTTTTTTTGTTGTTTTTTTTTAATCAAGGAAATATTCCCAGACTTACTCAAGAATAATTTATTCACCTTCTTGATCCTACATCCCTCCACTTAACATACCACTTCATCCTTTCAATTACTGTTTAATGTTAAGCTTCTCCACTAACCCAAAACTCCATGAGTGAAGCAGCTTTGTGTTTGCATTGTGGCATACTCAGCAGCCATCCAAGTGCCCTGACAAAAAAAGAAACTTTCAAAATATATGTGCTCCATAAATAAAAATAGCTAACTGTATTCCTGTGTACCAGATACTATTCTAGAAAGATGATAGATAGATGATTGATGATGATGATGACAGATAGATAGATAGATAGATAGATAGATAGATAGATAGATAGATGATAGATTTCAAATATATATTTTATGACACCAATCTAAGATAAAAATGCTACTATTATCCTCACTTATAAATGAAGAAATTGAGGATGAGAGAAATTAAGTACCTTGCCCAAAGTCACACACAAAATGAATGACAGAGCTGAAATGTGAACTAAGCAATCTGACTTTAGGGTCTGAGCTCTCACTCAATGCAACATGCCCTGTATTTTCAGTGATTGCGTTACTTATTGGAATGTCAGGCAAGGTGTTTGTACCAAGACAGCCACTCAGATCAACCTCAGATTAAAATATAATAATAAGAAGAAGATAAAGAAGAAAGAAAAATAAAGGAGGAAGATAAAGAATAAAATATGTATTTAAAGAATATAACACAAAGGCATTAGTGTCACAGAAAATATAAGTAAAGTTTTCAGTTTTATTTTATAACACATACATAGGTTTCCCTTATTTTGTTGTGGAACTGAATTCAGAGAAAGATGTCTTTCTATTCAGTGAAAGAAACACTTTGTTATTTACTTTTCAGTGTTTTTCACTAGTATGAAACATTTATTTTTACCATTCTATATGAGGTGCCCAGACACGCCACATGATAAATCAGCATCCTCTGGGACTTCATAAAACTCACTCTTTATTCTTCTCCTTGAGCTTTAGGCCTATGGTAGCTCAACATGGTGTATTTTAAAAAGTGGAATCCTGCTAAGATCACATCTGTTCAAATCACTTTCTTTTTGTTTTAAAGTTACTAAAGATAAAATATTTGAATATCAATTAAGACTCACAATAGTGTTTTAACAGCAATATGTGTTTTTCTGCATATTAAAGTTCTTATTTCAATTTATCATTTAAAGTTACTTAAAAAGATTTATCTGTATTAAAATGTGTGTGTGTGTGTGTGTGTGTGTGTGTGTGTGTGTGTGTCACAACTGTGGATTAAAACTCACTAGCTCTCCAGTTTTATGAGAATCTAATGGAAAAGAAATTGAGAAAATCAATAAAGCTATGACCAACTTAATTACTTAGCTAATATATATTTGTATTACAAAATATAGGTAAGAAAATTAAATGAAACATTAAATTAAAATATCTCAAGGATATAATTTTATTTCCTCTATGTTTCTTTCCCTTTTTACCTATTTGTCAAAATCAGAATAGGTTTTATGTAATAAATATTTCATACAAGTAAACTTGTAATCTACTCTATGAAATTCTAGTAAACTACTTTAGATAAAGTGGTTTGTTCATAATTTTCTAAAATGAGAAGTAAATACTTATAGTACCATGAAAATATTCCTATATTATTGTGAAGTTTAACCAGTCTGTGCCAGTTGGACTAGTATGAATTTCTATTCCATCCATTAGTCATTAGCAGAGATAGAACCCGTAGATTTGCAAAGTCCACCTCTCCTGGACTTTTCAAAAAGTAGATTACGATGATGTCTCTCACCAGCATTTTTCCAACCATATTATTTTAGATGGCCTTAAGCTAATGGTTTCTAACATGTCAAAAGAGGAGAGGTATAGCATTTTTCTTCCTGCTTTACAAGCCACTCCAAAACTTAGTAGCTTAAAACAACAATTATATATTAGTACTCATTATTCTGTGGGTTGCCTAGGATTATCTGGGTTTTTCTTTTCTTCAAAGGTAAGAGAGGTCATTCATACAGCAGCATGCAGCTGGCGGGAGTTGGAACATCCAAGAAAGCCTTTTTTTTTTTTTTCCCCCAAGACCTGTATCTATATGGCCTCTTATCATTGAGAAGTCTAACCTAAGCTTATTTTCTTCATCATCGCTGGAACCCACAAAGCACATGCTAAGAAATCAAGCCCCAGTGTGTAAGCATTTACAAAGCTCCATAATACACTTGCTAATGCCTCACTGGCCAAAGAATGTCACATGATCAGGACCAAGCTCAATGTGAGAGTGTAAAACCATGGGCTGGGGGTTACTTGACACAGGAAGAGCTAGTATAAAAATGAATAATATAAATGTAAAAATGACGTATAGGAAAGAACATGGAGATCAGTCACTGGTACCTGGAACAGCCTAAAAGCAAAGATAGTTCCTGAGAAAAATAAATTTCCTAAGAAAACATGAATCTGTCTTGCAAAAGCCAAAAATAATTATTGGATTACCAAAATGTTATTAGCAGAGAAAAACATGCACAAATTTTATGGCCTCAAATATTTTATACCCCACAATGTCTACTGCAGTTATATTTAAGGAACAAATGAACAAGAACATCCCATATAGAACAAGGCATGGAGTTGAGATTTCCTTTCTTTCTTTCTTTCCTCCCTCTATTTCTCCCTCCCTTCTTCCTTCTCTCTTTCCTTCCTGCTTTTTCTTATTTAAAAAAAGTAAATATAGTTTTTCTTTGAAAAAGTAACATAAAGTTATAACCTTACTGAATACTTTTCAGAGAGTATATATTTTTAGCATTCACGAAATATCACAAGTAGAATCTAAATATGAGTCTTAATAACTTTTCAGAAATTCTATTAGCTGTACTACTATTTCTTTTTTCTGATTATGTGTTTTTATTTTAGGGATTAACAGAATTGAGAGAATTAGATGACGTTAGTCATTTTTAAAAACACATGGAAAAAATTAATTGTATGTAACGAGGCTCGTTATGGAGGAAAAAATAATTTAGTATAGTTATATTATCTCAAATCATTAGCTTTTGATGTAAAATGTTTAAACAATGTGAGTATTAGTTCTTTAACATATTCACTTTATAGTCCTATTTGTGACAAAAAGAATGAACGATATATTTAAAGGCATATCAAATATTCAATCAAATGTACTAGAATTGATGTTTTAAAACCATAAAATTATTGAATTTTCTTCAGAAATATATTCTTTAAACTTATACTTTTGGAATTATGAAAGTTTGTTCTGAAGATTATTATATTTTAATTGTTTAAAAATGTTACACTCAGACAAAATGAGGAAATGAGTTTCCTCATACAAGCTCTAAAGTCTGCTTTTCCATAGGAGAACATGTTAAACAAAGTCCTGAAAGACCTGAAGATCTTGGCTTCCAGAAACAGAAAAATTAATCCTTTAAGGTTTATGGGAGAGTTTCTGGATAAGTGGAAAAAGAACATAGTCTAACTGGAATACCATCTCTGCTGTCAGAAGGAATTAGAAGAGCTGGCCCAGGGGAAAGATCTGTTTGAAAAGCCTTCTGAAGCATCAGGTAAAGAGATTTAATTTTTAAAGGCAAATAATAAGTCTTCCCATTATAGTAGGTCTCAGTTTTATGGAAGTAATTACATCTTCACTTGATTAATTTTTGTTTAATTACAAAATAAGATTTGATTTGTTTTTATGTACATCATTGATGCATTATTTTGTTAAAAATTATGTTGGCATCAGATATTTCCATCACTATTTTTAATAAAAATTAATTAATTTGCACTTTTGCTTTGGGCTTGAATTATGCATCTATTATAAAATCAATTATCTACAAGAGAGTTTTATTAAAGTATCATTCTAGGAAATTTTATTATGCTTATTTATTTTAAATTAACAGAACATTTTGAATATAAGTTGACAATACGGGAGAGAAATTCCCTTAGATAACCAACATTTTCCTTTTCTAATCTCATCCTCAAATATACACAAAGAGTTGCACACACTCAAAAATAGTTCTTTGTATGCTTTTGTATACTTGAAAACAGCTGGAAATAAGTGTAGCTCTATCTAGTAAGATAATTAAAAAAAAAATCGCAGCAGATCTCTCATCTTACACACATTTCACTGCATTGCACTTAGCATTAACATACATATCAGTATCAATGTCTGTTTCTATATCTTCAATTCAAATATTTTTGTTTAATCAGATTGTATAATTGACAAATATTATTATTGTTATTTAGAAAATAGTAACATAGTTTATTTTTATTGTTCTTTGAATAGTTCACGTGAATTACACTAGTGTTCAGACATTTCTAAGTTAGTTTCTAAGTGAAAGGTTGTTGAAAGAAATCAACACTGATATACACTTCTCACCAGTTTTTGTTGTCTGGGCACAAGCATTTAACATTTTGTGTTATTAAATTAACCAATATACAAAAGTGATACTAGATCATGACCTAGTGAAGTTTACACCACAATGCACAGCTGGCTCAATATTCATAAATCAATCAAAGCAAATCATGATGTTAACAAACTGTGGAACAGAAAAACATGATCATCTCAATATATGCTGACAAAGCAGTGAACAAAATTCATCAATCTATTATGATAAAAATTCTCAAGAAACTGAAAATAGAGGAAACATTCTTAATCTGATAAAAAGCATCCCAAAAAATCTATAGCTAACATTATACTTAAATGTAAAAAAGGAATGTTTTTTACTTCCTAATATCAGGAACAAATCAGGGGCAAGCAATTTGGCAAGAAAACAGAATTGAAAAACAAAGAAAATTTTCTGTATTAAAAAATAGCAGGATTGTCTGTGTAGAATGTAGAAAATACCAAAGAATCTACGAATTAGATCCTAAGACTAGTAAATAAGTTCAACAATGTTGCAATATACACAGTTAATATACACAAATCAATTTTCTTTGTATATATTGGCAACAAATCAGAACAATATAAAATTTTAAAAATAAAATATTTAATAAATATAACATTCATAACCAACTAGTGAATAAATGTAGATAATAAATGTCACATGAGACAACTATCAAATTATTTTTAACCCAGATTGTAGATAAAAACATAAAAAATAAAAAAGAAAACTAAAAGCAGTGACTAGATAAAAGCTTATATGAGGGAGATAAATGCATAACCATTCTCCTTTACTTGGCTATTTTCACTGATTTATTCCTTGATGTTCAGCATATACACAAGTATAGAAGTCACTGTTAGACTAAAGCCAGTGTTAAGAATTTACATCTATAAATATGATTCTATTTATTTTCTTCTAATTCAGTTATGATTCAGTTATGCTTTCCTGGAAGAAGGAATGAGGAAATAGATGAAAACATATTATTCAGTCTAGGAAGTTTTTGTTTAGGCCAGATAAGGTATAATGTAGTAGGAAGAACAATAGATTTGAATTAAGGAGATCTTGGTTCCCAAAACACAATTGTTAATTATGGCCAAGGCATACTTGTTATTACTTGTATATTAGCTTTATTATCAAAGTATAGAGCTTTGAAGGATCTCATAAAATAGGATAATTTACTTACGGTCAAGGATTACATTTTAAAGTAACTTATCACGGAAACCCAATTGGAATTTGCTGTTATGCTTTAAAAATGTATTTTATGGATCTGCTTATTATAATGGTGGGTAAGGGATTTGGTCTAATAACCTCCTGAAAAGAAATAGAAAAAAAAAAGATATATTGTTTAAAAATTTGTTTGAAGATGTATAAGATAGATGCAGGCAATCAGGAATTATTGAACCCAGATCCAGAAAAATCAAAGAAAAGAATCTCACATACGTGAGCTGAGGATGTGGGGCCACATTTTTCTAGAAATGCCTGTTGTTTCTTTTGAGAGCAGAAATACCTACACAAAATTTTGACTGATTCAGGGGGCTAGTGAAGGAAAAATCATAGATAAAGATTTCTAATGAGAATAGTTCCTTTTTCTTTTTCTTTTTTTTTCTTTTTTAATATTTGGCTTGAGACTTCAAAGCAATACACTTAAGAAAGAATAAACTAGAAATATGCCAGTCCTCAAAAGGAAAGCCTTCTAATGGATAAAGTGATTATTATTGCTGGTGGGTTTGATAGAAGGAAATGCAGATATTTTTGGATAAAGAAAACCACATTTATACCCTTAATTGGAAAACCATTTTAATAATAACCTTTAATTTTTATAATGATTTAAAAAAGAGTTATAAAAATATTATAAAGATAAGACAAAGACTTTCTATATGCCTCCTCTCAATTTTCCCTCTTATTTGTATATTATATTATCATGGCATTTTTGTTATAATGAATGACCCAGTATTGACACATTGATGAACTAACTAAAGCCATACTTTATCAATAACATTTTATTAATTTTACCTAATGTTCTTTTTATGTTTCAAGATCTCACCCAGAATTAACACATTATATTTAATTGTCTTGTTTCCTTGATCCCCACTTGGCTGTGACAGACTTGCTTTGTTTTTAATCACCTTGACATTTTCTGAAGAATAGATATTTTTAAGATCAGGTATTTTGTAGAATATCCTTCAATTGGGATTTGTCTGATTTTTTTTTTTTTTTCATGGTTAGATTGAGATTATGGGTTTGTAGGAGAAAGACTACAGAGGTAAAGTGATATTTTCATCACATCACATCTATGGCATATACTATGAACATAGTTTATAATTGTTCATGTTAACCATGGTGATATGGGTGATATATTTGTCAGTTTTCTTCACTATATTATTTCCTACCTTTTTCTCCACCTCATTTTCCTATTGTAGTCTCTGGAAAAAGGTCAATATGTACAATTCAAAATTAAAGTGTGGAGAGTGTGTTCCCCTACATTTAAAGTAAAGAATCTACATAAATTATTTGGACTTCTTCAACACAGAATATTTGAATCTTCTCTCACATTTAGTTATTAATTTAATCATTGACGTATATCAGAAGAATGGTTGTTTATTTTATTCCTTGGGTTATAATCCAGTACTACTGTATTTACTTTGCTGCTCATATTGTTCCAGATTTGGCCACTGGAAACTATTGAGATTGTTTCTGTATCCTTTTGATATACTCTCATTGTAAGCTTTTTGTTTTTATTTTTGGTGCTATTGGATGCTCTGGGTTCATCATGTGTATTTCCTGCCACCAGTCCTAGAATTAGCCATTTCTCCAAGAAGGTATAATATATATTTTTGGGGGAATGGGAGTAAAAACCAAGATCTATGTGCTGTGTGTTCTCATTGCTACTGGGGTGTCATTACTTCTAGGGCATCTCAACTGGTAGAACAAGGAAATATATATATATAGATACTAATCTGTCATATACACATATTCATAAGTATTTCTATATACAGCTGCACATACACACACTCACACATATATTCAGTTAAACTTGTTTGTACTGATGTCTCAAATTCTAATCCATTACCACATAAATCAATCTAGAATCTTTTCATTATTTTTCTGTAACTCTACATACAATACTGAGAAACCTAACTTCAAACATTTGCCACATATTTGCTTAATTCTTCAATTCAAGCATACATGTACAACAGTATCAGATTTGTGGACCCACTGTTGCACCCCTGAGAAATACTTTATAAACTAGAGCATGATGCTAATCCATTTTCTTTTGTCTGTCTTATAGACTCCATTCAATTGAAAGTTACTTAGATCAGCAAATTTCCTCTCACCTTGTTCAGGGAGATTATTTCATATCCACACAATACAATTATGTTGTTTTATCATAATCTGTGTTTATATACATGAAGGTTCACTCTTCTGTAAAGTTCTGTGGGATTTGACAAAGGAATAGTATTTTGTATTCAAAAACTATAGTACTATTCAGAATTGTTTCACAGATCCCCCGAATTCCTGCGCTTCACTTATTCCACCTTCTCTCTTTTCCTAAACCCCTGGCAATTTCTGATATTTTTGCTATTGCTATAGTTTTGACTTTTTCAGAATGCCATTTTACTTATTTGTAGAGTATATTACCTTTTCAGATGGGTTCTTTAACTAAGAAAAATGTGTTTGTTTCCTTCAAATCTTTCTTTTGCTTGATTGTTCATTTTATTATCTTGCTGAATAATATTTCATTGCATGGATATGCCACCCTTTGTTTATCCATTTACTTATTGAAGAAAATTTTTGTTTGCATCCATGTTGGGGCATTATGAATAAATCTGCTATAAATATTAACATGCAGGTTTTTGTCTGGACATTAAGTTTTCAAATCAGTGGAATCAATACCTAGGATCATGATTGTTTGACGATAAGCTAAGATCGTTTCATTTTGAAAAAAAAACTGCTGAAGTGTATTTCAAAGTGGCTGTACCATTTTGCATTCTGACCAAGAATGAATGATTGTTCCCGATACTGTACATCTTTGCCAGAAGTTGGCATTGTCACATTTGGGGGAAGATTTTAGCAATTCTACTATTTGTGTAGTAGAATTTATTGTTATTCTAATTTACAATCTTGTAATGACAGATGATGTTGAACATCATTTTATATGTATACTTCCATCCCTACATATTCTTTTGTGGTGCACCTGCTCAGATAGTTTGCCAATTTTTTAAATTGGGTTGTTTGTTATTGTTGTTTTAAGTATCTTTTGTACATTTTGAATTTAAGTCCTTTATCAGATAAGTGTTTTGTAAATATTTTTTTCTCAATCTGTAAATTAGTTCCCCTAGGAGTTTTTATATAACAGAGTTTTTAATTTTAATCAAGTTCAATATATCAATTTTTCCTTTCATCAATCATGCTTTTGATGTTATATCTAAAAATTCATGGCAAAATCAAAGTTCAACTAAATTTTTCCATATTTTCCTCTAGAAAATTTATAATCTGGAGCTTTACATTTAGGTCAAATGTCCATTTTTTGAATTATTTTATTGTTTATGTACTGTGTAAGGTCTGTTTGTGTGTTTGTTTGATTGCATATTGGCATCCAGATTTTCAGCACCATTTGTTGAAGAGTCTATCCTTTCTAAATTAAATTAACTTTGTTTATTTTTCAAAAATCTGTTGACTATATTTGTCTGGGTTGTTTCTTTTACCAGTACAATACCATCATGATTAATATAGTAACATTTTTTATAGTAAAGCTTAAAATTGGGTATATAGGTCCACCAACTATACTTTCTTCTTTCATACTATGTTGTCTATTCTAGGACTTCTACTTTAAAACAAAAACAAAAAACAAAAACAAAAAACCTTTAGAATCAGATTTTCTGTATATACAAAATAGCTTACTGGAATTTTGATTGGGATTACATTAAATCTATTAAGCAAATTGGGATGAATTAACATTTTAGCAATATTGAGTCTTCCTATCTATGATCATGGGATTTCTCTCCAGTTATTTATCTCTTCTTTGACTTATTTCATCAAGGTTTTGTAGTTATCCTCATGTAGATATTATAGATATTTAGTTAGATTTATATCTACATATTTCACTTTTTGGTGTTAATGTAAATAGTATTGTTTACCTTTTAATTTTACCAATTGTTCCTTGATGGTATATAGAAAAATAATTGATATATTATATTATTATATTACTACATTATATTTATTATACATAATAAATATATGTAATACATGCTGAGACCTAGTTATACTCACCTAATAATTCCAGGAGATTTATTGGCTCTTTGGGGTTTCCTACATGCATGATCATGTCATCTGTAAATTTTATTAATTTCTTCCCAATTTGCATAATTTTTATTTACTTTTCTTGATGTCAAATTGGAGTATTGAGTCAATATTTTATTTGGTCTTAGAGAGAAATCATCTCGTTTTTTATCACATTTTTTAATAAATGTTCTTTATTGAGTTGAGGACATTCCAAACAATTCTTAGTTTCTGACAGTTTTTGTTATGTCTTAGATTTTATCAAATAATTTTCCACATTAATTGATATGATCATATGATTATTTTACTTTAGCTTATTAATGTGGTATGATTGATTTTAGAACGTTATACCAAATTTGTATACCTGGAATAAATACATTTGTTCAAGGTGAATAAATATTTTTACATACTGTTCAATTTGTTAATATTTTGTTGAATTTTTTCCATTTATTACTATGAGAGATATTGGTCTGTTGGTTTGCTTTCTTGTAGTATCTTTATATAATGTTGGTATTAGAGTAATGTTCTCTCATAAAATGGGTCTAAAGTGTTTCCTCTACTTCTATTTTCTGAAAAATAAATTGTGGAGTGTTAATTTTTCTTCATTAAATGTTTGGTGGAATTCTCCAGTGACACCATCTGGGCTTGCCAAATTATTTTTTGCAAGGTAATTAATTATAGATTGAATTTCTTTATATATAATAGATAAAATCTATTTAGATAATTTATTTCACCTTGTGTTAAATTTTATACTTCAT
The DNA here is from genome assembly GCF_000325575.1 of Pteropus alecto. Taxonomy (NCBI): domain Eukaryota; kingdom Metazoa; phylum Chordata; class Mammalia; order Chiroptera; family Pteropodidae; genus Pteropus; species Pteropus alecto. The sequence goes on along the minus strand of NW_006439231.1, from coordinate 4,326,956 downwards.
GTCTTTCAAGGTATGGGACTATTTCAACTATGTTATCAAATATGTGAACATAGTATTTTTTTTTTATCCTTTTATGTCAGTGGTGTTAGTAGTGATGATTCCATTTTCATTGATGATATTAATAAGTTGTGTCTTTTCTCCTTTTAATTGGCTGTATCAATTATTTACTTATTCAAAATATTTGCTTCTGGTTTTATTGTCTTTATTAATTGTTTTCCTGTTTTAAATTTCTTTGATATTTACTCTAATTACTATTTATTTTCTTCTGCTTGATTCATACTTGAATTGCTCTTCTTTTTCTATTTTCTGGAAGTGAAAAGTTTTAATTTTCTAATATATTTATTTAATTCTATAAATTTTCTTCTAAGCACTGCTTTTGCTGCACTCCACAAATTTAGATAAATGTATTTTATTTTCAATTTATTCAGATTACCTTAAGATTTTTTTCTTGATATTTCTTTTTTGATCTATGTGTTATTTAGAAGTGAGTTGTTTAATCTCTAATATTTTGAGATTTTTCTATCTGTTATTGATTTCTAGTCTAATTCCATTATGGTCTGAGATCACGCTTTGTACAATTTCTGTTGTTTTATATATGTTAGGGTTTGTCTTATTGCCTAGAATGTGATCTACTCTTAAGGAATATGTGAGCTCCAGAAGAATGTGTATTCTACCGTTTTTGGATGAGATATTCTATATTCTATAACTGTCAATTAGGTCAAGTTGATTTATGGTGTTTTTCAGGTCAACTGTATTCTTACAGATCTTCTGCCTGCTTGATTTATTGGTAACTGAAAAAGGAATGTTGACTTCTGTAACTATAATAATGGACTTATCTATCCTTTTAGTTGTATCTCGTTTTGCCTCACATATTTCCAAGGTCTATCATTAGGTTCATTTAGGATTTTTATATCTTCTTGGACAATTGATATATTCATTATTATGTAGCACTCCCTTTTATCCCAGATAATTTTCCTTGTTCTGAATCTTGCTTTGACTAAATTTAGTATAACTACTCTAGTTTATTTTGTTTGCCTATTTGTTGTTAGAGTTAGCATTATATATCTTTATCCATTCATTGACTTTTAACCATTCAGTCTTTACATTTAAGTATTTTAAGTAGACAATTTATACTTGATACTTTTTAATTCACTCTGACAATGTTTAACTTACAAATAGTATATTTAAATCATTGCTATCAAAGTGATTACTGAAATAGTTGGAGAAATATCTACCACATTTGTAACTATTTTCTATTTATTGAATTGTTTTTAATTTTACTCTGTCTTTTTCTGCCTTCTCTGATTTTTAATTGAGAATTATATATAACACTATTTTATATCCTTTTTAGCATATCAAATATACTTTGCATTTTTACACATTGCAATTTTAACTAATATATTTCCTACAATAAAACTAAATCTCTTCATTTGTAGTTCAGATACCCTATGAGAGTATTTCTAGTTCCCCCATTTTGTTTCTATATCATTACTGTAATTTATTTTATTTTTCTATATTTTATAATCAGCCGATACCATTTTAATACTATTACTTTAAACAGTTTTTATATAAATTAAGAATAAAAAATAAAATTTATTTTATCTTTAATTTTTTTTTTCTCTTAAGCTCTTCTTTTTTTTAATGTGGATTCAAGTTTATGACCTATATTATTTTTCTTGCTGAAGAACTATTTTTAACATTTCTTACAGAGTGGAGTTTCTGACATTGACTTTTCTCAGTTTTTGTTTGTCTGAAAAGGTCTTTATTTCTCCTTCACATTTGGAGAATAATATTGCTGGGCATAGAATTCTATATTAGTACTTTTATTCCTTTTAACAATTTAAATATTTCACCCCACTCCCCTTAATTGCATAATGTTGGATGAAAATTTTACTATAATTTTTATTTTTGTTTCTGTAAAGTTAAGGTGTTTCCCTTTCCCATTACCACTCTTTTATTTTAAGATTTTATTTTTGATGTTTTTCAGTTTGAATATGATATGCCTATGTGTAAGTGTTTAGGTATTTATCCTGCTTGGTGTTTTCTGAGTTCCCAGATCTGCTGTTTGGTGTCTGTCATTAATTTTGGAAAATTTTCAACAACTGTTAATTCAAAAAGTTTTTGGCTCCACTTTTTTTCCTTTTGGTATTCTAATTATTTGTATGTTAAATCTTCTGTTGACATATCTACAAACTCATTTATGCTTTTCTTAGCTATATCTAGTCTCCTGATTAGCCCATCAAAGACATTTGGGAACAAAACTTAGGTGAGAATAATAGAGGGTGCTGGACTTAGGGAAATACTGTTAATTTACACGTGATAAGGTTCTGATAAAGTATTTTACTTTAAAAATGAGCTTTTTTTTATGTCTAATTTTCTGGGCCTATTTCAGTACTGATACCTTTCCCTATCTTTTGCCAGAACCACTGGGAAATCATTTCTGGCTATTCAGTGAGAACCT